>NC_068363.1:90328948-90676448 GCF_020536995.1 Dreissena polymorpha
TTTTTTATTCGGGTATTTGTAACGCAAAATGCATTTTGACAGTCTTTACTTATACGTTTAATTAATGAACGTTTTTCATAGAAATGATAGATCACTTTCTCGAAAATTGGAAATTTCACAGAAGGAAAAATGATTAAATTCATATGATTCGCACTTAAGTTCCATAGATGTGAAAGAAATGCTATGAAGCGGCTATATGATTTATATTCTTTGCAAATGAATAACATTTCGTTGTAATTTTCTGGTTTCAAATGTCAAGTTTATTTCAAACGCAAGTTTCGATGTGTCAGTGTATGCTTTTTATGACATATTAGACGACGGCTTGGCTGCCAAACACATGCGCTCGCCTAAAACCAATCTTTAATTACATTATTTGTTTCACAAACCTCACTGATTTGGGCCTGTTTATAACCACCCATGATTGCCATGTCATATTAACGCGATAATGTTTTTTTTTGGAGTACCATTTACCATTCTCATTTCTTTTCAATTCAACTGTGAAGAGATGATAACTGATATGGACAAGACAAGTGTACATTTTTTCAAATACATGTTCATCTACCTGATTTATCATGGGGATATCTTGTTGATTTTTATGACGAATATCGCGTTATTTGCATGTATTGGACATTAATTTAATTATGATGTATATGTTTGTGCGATGCATTACAATCTATTTACAACAGGCCCACATACCTGAGCCTCTTATGTGCTGTTCACATAGCCATCTCAGCCGAGATTTCAAAAAAGTTCTACGTGAGTTTAATGATAATTGGGAACAACTTTGAACTTGGCAAGAATAACATTGAATCAATTTATGAGCAAATTCGATGATTATTTTGCAGAACCTATGAGTGCTGGAGTGTTTACCAGGTTTTGTTAAGTCATATAAAAAGTGTTCAAACTCTTGCAGGTATGTTTTTGTCACCTCCAAAGTGTACTCTGCTAATATATCTTTATATAAAATAATTTTGTTTAGTTTTCAGTTTTCACTTTTATGGAAAACATGTAACCAGAATGATAGGGTCAAGATCTGAATACATTTAATGGAATACCATTATGTTGCATTCCAAAGACAAAGCATCAAAACCAGGTGGTTTCATAGAAGATGATGTTTAACCATTTACATATATAAGGAAAACAAGTTATCGACAGGGCTGGGTCAATTGTGACCCAGGAAATGATTTGAACAAATATGATAATTATTTACAATAAGGTGTAACGAAAAAATACGTGGTTTATAATGAGAAGATTTGTAGAGTATTTTACTACAAGACCACACAACGATTGACCTGACGAGTATTAGAACCCTGGGTTCTTGGTACCAATTTGCTTAGTGGAATTTAGTCTTGAGTGAAAAACTGTGTTTGATGTTGTAGTTAACAGAGGCCGTATCCCAGTGGCCCAAAATGTGATCCCATCCTAGATATGCATGTAAGATACCTACATACAAACATTACATCAAACTATGTCCATCAACACCAAAGTTATTGAGTGGAAAATGTTTATCTTTTTTATTAACTTCAGTGAACTTGATCACATTGACAATAAATATAAACTCCATACAGATCAGCAGGTTTGCTATATACAATTTAAAAAAAACATCTTCGTCCAAATGGGAGTCATTGATATGAACGTCTTATTCTATTTAAGTTACAGTGACCTTGACTTACTTGCCACAAATGCATACACTCGCTAGATTCACATTAAACATAACTACACACTCAATACCAGCACAATGGACCCATCATTAATGAATGTATTGATCGCAAACTTTAATCTACTTTTAGCCACGATGTCCTTGACCCCAAGACTCTAAATACAAGTCATGCTACGTCTGCAGGTCACATAAGAATATGCGTTGTTGCACGAAAAATACATGAGTTGTATCAGAACAATAAGATGATTCGGCTTAATTGTAGGTCAGAGGTATTGACCTCGCCTGCTGATCACGAAATACATGTGGGAAGTTTCGAATGGATGTATAAGCTACACATATGTACGTTTGACCGTAAGACAATAATTCAAATTTCATATTGCGCGCAAAATCTTAATCTGAGTGTTGAGTATAGAAGAGAGCATAATTTCGCTTCATGGGTTGTTGCAGTCCTAGGCTTTTTATTAGTGACTGTTTATACTTACCCTTAAAAAAATGTGAATCTTTATTTTACTATTTATAGTAGATACCAAGATTTAGATTATTAATCGGAAGTCTTAACCTGATTGTTAATGTACAACGGGAGCATAAGTCTAATTACTTGCAAGTCAAAATTATGGGCTTTTGTCATTGACCTTGAAAGATGACCCCGTAAACAAATATGAACTTTTAATAAATATCTGTAACAATTACAGAGGAATACATTTGTTAAGTTCACATTTTGACCTGAATTTCAACATGAACCCAACTCTTAACCCGATAGTTCTCTGTTAAAGAGGGGATAGGTGGCATAATTTAGCTAAATGTTTGCCTGTCCACAGTCATTTTTCATCGTTAATTTCTAATTTTAATGGCCCTGGATACATACTTACAATTGTGATCTCTGTATATGCAATATATTCTTTACTATCTAAACATACAGCTGTATTTGTTTTGTTATAGCAATTAAAATAATTGAGAAACAATCCTAAAAATCATAATTAATTAAAAGAACTAGAATCGTCACATACAGGTGAAAGTACGAGTCTCAATCGGTTCACGTTCTGGCATGACCGGTTGCCTACCGAGCAACTAATTTAATCGTGTGGGTTCCGATTGATTGCCTTCCTTCCAAGCGCCCGGCATGGAGGACCGGACACCTGAGGGAAGTTGTTCATCAGTAAATGGCTCTCATACGTCTATGTTTGCTGGCCCTCAACTGACAATGTATTAACCTTAATAATCAGGCTGATCCTCAGATACCATATTTACACAGTAATAATCAAACAATGGACGAGATTACTGACTCGCCGTATCGTAAAAGTTTGATGTGTGAACGAGATAAGTAACTCGTGGTAGCATCTAGTTAAGTTTTGTTAACTAAATACAAAATGAATTAAATAATTATTGGGGTCAAGATTACTCATGTTCGACAACGACACAATCAATAAATTAAACAAAAACAGTTTGAATTACAAAATCGTGGAAACGACATATATTCAAACAGACACATGGCACATCCATTGCTTTGTATGGTTAAACCATCAATATCACAATGGCTTACTATGATCAGTATTCATTAACAACACGGATTAGATCATGGAGCAAATGCACTATTATACGGACTAATTGCCTTATACGATTTTGTAAAGCCCGAATGACATGTTGTAACGCGAAAACGTATGTTATCTAATGTCACCAGATCGAATCCAGTTGATATCAACATTATTTATGATGGTTTAACATGTATTAATTATTTAAGATTCTAATAAATATAACTGATATGTTCGTAAAATATGCATTGACATAAAGACAAATAGAAAATGAAGTATAGTTTCCAAGTTTTATATTTCGTACATGTTCGCAGTTTCATTTCATCGTTCCTCATAAAGTTGTAACTCTGTTGCTCTGGTATCTTCCCTACCATTAAGTAATTAAATGGAAAATAAATTAAATGCGTTTAAATTCCCTTTTATTATTGTTTAATTTGAATTACAATGCTATGGGGTTAAATTGTATTTAAACTTTAAAGTATCATGAATATTGCTTGGCCAATTGTGAGGTTGAGCGCTCTAAAACCGGTTTAAACCCCCAATTCTTTGCATTGACGATTCCAATGCGGTAACCCAAGCTTTATTCTGTTATGTGTTATGTATGTTGTTTTGTATTGTTCTGTTTTGTGCTGTTTTGTACTGTTTTGGCAATTGGTCACTTGCCTTAATTAAAGGACCAACTAAGTGTATATAATGAGAATTCAATACTGTTCCAGCAGCTGGAGTTTCGCTTCTTTATATTAAGTAATTTAATGAAGGCGGTTCAGTTGCTAGATAAGTAAGCAAGCCATGTCTTTTAACCAGGTAGGCCACTCGTTAGGTAATGTGTTATGGGAATCATACGCTTAAAATTAACATGGTTATTTAATTCTAAATATGACATTTACAATTTATGATGTTATCACTTTTAATGATATTAAGAGCGCAAGGCTGGCTATACAACCATGAGCTCTAGATACCAAGACCAATTAATATACCGTACTGCTAAGTGGTTTGCGATTAAATATTAAACAACCACCATTGATGATCGTTTGTGAATATTGGTATTGTGTGTATATAAGAAAAAAAAATGTAAGATAAATAACCTTGTTTTAAATAAAAGACTTGCGTTCGAAATATGCAACTCATAAAGACGCCCTTAACCGGATGAAGAAGTATCAAAACGTAACGACTGGATATATTAAGTCGCAAGACAAATTGCGTATTGGCATGAACATACATCACCTACTAGCTACCTAAATACAAACATCTTAAATATATCTTATCAGAACACATGTACATTATATACGAATTACTTTTTGACTGTACAAACAGTATATGTAATTTTATAAACTATAATGTAAGTGGCTGTGATCTTCAAGTGCCGTGTTTTCTTCACTTTTTTATTTAGTTTGTTATTCATCAAAGTTTATAATGTACATTACGTTAAAACGGTAATACAGGATGCATTATATTAAGCTTTTAATGTATACAAACGTATGCTGCAATCATATTTGTATAATTTTAAGTACTTGTAATTTTGAGGTATTCACAAGTAAGTCAGAAAAACGAAAATCGGTATTTCCTTAGTACAAATCCCACAGATGGTGCAGACTAGGAATTGGATGGTCAGTGTTGGCAATTGCTTCTCACAACACAGTCCAGGGTAAATGCAATTAAGGTAATTATATTAGACAAACTATCCGATTCAGTTTGCTGGCGTTTAGAAAAATTGTCAGGCTTTCTTAAAAAGCCATTTTACATTCAAGGGGCTATAAACAGTCTCAATATCTTGCATTGCTCTTTTAAGGCTAATGACTAAATTTATTTCGCTTCCAAGCTCAGTTCAGCAGTTTTAAATCACAAACTGACAAGTTTCGTAAAGCCCGACCAGTCCAAAAACTGACTTTTCATTTCTGTGCAATATAGGAAACAGGTGATCAAAGGATTCGATTGTGAAAAGAATTGCCATGTACGCTCTATTGTATTTGTATACCAAAATGGCGTCTAAAACTGACAACGCACTTGTTTGTGAAATGATAATTCCGACCTCCTATATACGGGGGGAATATACGGTTTCTTAACTTTCGGTCTCTGAATGAATGGTCGGGGATCAAGCTGACTTCCAGACAATGTCAGCATCTGAAACCAAACACGATTTCACAATCGTTGTGCCTGATTCTTAAACGTATACATACATATTTCAGCATGCTCATAGTGTACCAATAAATTTTTAAAGGGTCAACATCTCATCAGATTGTGCAACCATTTTGTCAATTTTAACATCATCTTGGTACTGACATGCTTATTCGAACACCTCAAACATTGCATGTCTTGCCGCAAAACTGACAAGATAATGTTTGCAAATGATCGAACTTCTGGTCGACTGTTCAAATTTTTAAAGAATTCCAAATTTTGAAAGAACCCGTCAAATGTGGGGCAAACTTGCAGTCATTAATTGTTCATAAAAAAGTTCATTCATTTGGATACATAACTTTCTTTACATACAATCCTAGCACTTAAACTGCTTTTCCAAACAAAACTAGAGCACCCGATCATGTATAACTGTTTATAATAAATAAAAGTTCTTACCACGTTGATGAAAAATCATATACTAACATACATTCAAGGGAGATCGCCTACATTGCAAGGTGATGGCCGCTTTCCTATCTTAAAAGTCATTAAGAGGGTTCGAACACATGTGACATGTGGATCCAAATAAGGACATATAAAATAAAGCTGTGTACAAATTAAGTTTTGTTTTATAATCATAGTAAAAATCGTTATATTACTTATTTCCACCACTTCTACTATAGTTATAGATTAATTTTAATTTGCCGTTTAGATTCACTATATTGCGCTAACAGAAAACTGAACGCACTATTGCAAAATATAATTAACGATACAGTTGTAGAAGATTGCGGGGGGTGAACATTCATGGTTTAAATATGGTCATTCTGGACGTTCACTCATCGCACAGGACATAGCAAGCCAATCGAAAACTGAAGACTTCACAAACCAAACGCCTGTCTGCACGATAAACGGAGGATGTATTACTGATGCGGGATGCGCAACGCATGACGTCACTCATCCATTTAATCTGTGACCGAGACCTGAAAAGGAAGACAGCGAGGACATTGCAATTTGTCACTTTTTGAGTCATGTTTTCTAAACTGCTATTTTAAAATAATTTCTTTCTTGATGACCTTGCTTTTTTATTTTACGTTTCTGTGGAGCATTTACAATATTGTCATGGAAGGCTGCGTGGTACTGATCATTTGGTGTCTCTATGGCATACGTAAAGCTGGTACATGCCGGTTGACGGTTGCCTGGAGATGCGCTTTTATCATCTTCAGCTCCGGAAGGAAAAAGTGTCATTTTCTTGGTTTTTGGTTTATTCAAACATAAATTTGAACGTCTATTCCTTCTGAAAGAAAAAATATCAGAATAAAGCGGTGCCAAAAATCATTAAGATACTTTGCTTTTACGGACATAGTTGAGCGGTGTTCATATTTCTATAATTTCGATGTGGAGCGGTGCATACTTAATTACACGTGTAAACGTAAAAATCACAGTTATATTCAACTAAGCATACCATAATGTGTTGTAAATAAACTGATTTCGGAAAAGCACGAGTTTAGAAAAGCCAACTAATCACCCCGGTATAAACAACGCTGGACCATTAAATCAACCAATGATAGCTATAAATAATAACGGTTGATACGGTGTGTGATTTTGAAACGATTATTAATAGGTCATCTTTATTTGTACCATCAGATTAGTGGGTTTATCCAAAAAGTTGCTTTTTCCAGGATACATATATTGATTCTTCTACCATAAAATACCGTTTAACATAGCATCTTTCGTCGTGATTGTTTAAACTCTGCAGAAAAATACGATATTTCGCGTCATGAAAGTCACGTTTTTCACGACATACTTAAATTGTTTTCACTATTTTGAAGTAAATATCCACTCAATTTTGATGCAGTAAACGGCAATAACATGTAAAGTATATTCTTCGTTCGATGGAATTTTTTTTAATTTCAAACTTACCTCTCAGAGAACCTAGGTTTTCAGAATTACGCGTCGGACGGCGTAAACTTGCTCGTTTGGAATACGGGACACATATTATTCAGGGCTCAGTATCAATGGGGTTCACATATGATTACACACGGGCTGGACAGAATGAAAACACGCCGTTAAGAACTTTATTTTGCAGATATCTCAAGCTATTGAAATATGTTTGCAAAGTCTTTAGCGCATAAGTTTTTCTTGCAGTGTTGCCGATATCTTACTATTGAATAATACATCATTACACATAATCAATAGAGATAAAACTTGTATTTTATACCATAATGATTGCTTCCTACATGTAGGTCACAGACATACTTAAAATAGAAAACTAAATACCGTACAGTCGTTTGAGGCCCGAACAAGGGAATTGAATATTTGAAACTCATTTAATGCTGTAACAATATATTATGTAACGATTGATCTGAATTTTTAGTCTCAAAATAATATTTACAATCAAAGATGTATTTCATAAACAGTTCAATTTTTTATTAACGTGTTCAGACCAATGTCGACCGATAACTTTACTAATTTCATTCCTAAATAACACCCATGCACGAAAACATGAACAAGAGGCGGTCACTGACGGCTAATGCCTGTGATCACAAATATTCAACAGATAAGTTTCGTAGAATATTACTGAGCATTGTCTGAACATTGTTCAGAAAATTCTCTTGGGGAGAAACATTCACGGTTTCACGCCTATTTCTATTCATGTTACACATATTCCGCCAGCGTGTACTAAGCAATGGGAGACAACTGGAGGTTAATTATGGCACGCGGTTCGACGCATAATCCCAAGAAACTAGGTTTCTCAGAGAACCTAGGTTCTCTGAAAACCTAGGTTCTCTGAGAACCTTGGTTCTCAGAGAACCTAGGTTCTCATGAGAACCTAGGTTATTGAAATCCCAAGAAACCAGGTTTCTCACGAGAACCTAGGTTCTCATGAAAACCTAGGTTCTCATGAGAACCAAGGTTTATGAAATCCCAAGAAACCATGTTTCTCATGAGAACCTAGGTTCTCATGAGAACCTAGGTTTTCATGAGAACCTAGGTTCTCATTTGAAAACCTTGGTTTACGCTTGAGAACCTAGGTTCTCATGAGAAACTAGGTTTTTCATGAGAACCTAGGTTCTCATAGACACATAGAACTTAGGTTCTCATGAGAACCTAGGTTCTCATTCTGAGAACTTAAGTTCTCGTTTGGTATCCTAGGTTCTCATTTGAAAACCTAGGTTCTCATTTTGAGAACCTAGGTTCTCATGAGAAACCTAATTTCTTGGGATTATGCGTCGAACCGCTTGCCATAACGGTGCTCTTGTCAGAAGTATAAAATTTCGACGGTGAGCGGACAAGTTGTGGTATTCGCCCTATCACCGTGTATATTCTCAATTGTTGGTAAAATTGCGGGGAGAAGATACGAAAAAAAGTTTCAACTAAAAGTCAACCCATTGGAAATGCTTAAATATGCTATTATATGCCATTAGTTAACAGGGGACGGTTAGGTTATGCGCTTAAATTGTGGTAGGGATGTAACACATATCACATTTGTCACTGGTCCATGTTGTAAAATGCAGAAACCAGGTGCGCCACGCTGATTATAACAATGAATTATTACTAAGATTAATTTCTTTGCATAGTTTTGTTGTGCAACTAACGCGTTTGAAACATCCTTCCCACATAATTACATTCCACAAATCGATCTATTCAGACTGTCTGACCCGAACTTTTTTGTATGAAAAATTAAGCAAAATAAGTATCTTACTAGATATCAAATTTCGTGGAACGAAAAAGAAAAAAAAACAAAGAAATATTTTTTGAAATATTCGATGAAAACATTATGTATTGGTATTGAAGTGTTGGTGTTTTGGGGTATTGATTTATCGCGACCCTCATTTTATAGACATCCTTCTCATATAATTAGATTCCACGAAAAACGAAATTGATTTTATTCGACCCGCATCTATTTTAGAAAAAAATAAAGCGAAATTGCTTTTATAACTAAAATCGGCTTTCGCAGAACGAATTAAAAGGATTGTCAAAGTAGCATTTATCTAAAAAAATAATTAAGTAATGCAATATTTTATAATACGATTTGTTTAATTTGTAATTCATTTTTCCGGTCGGGGAATTGGGTAGGGTGTGATGGTTGTTTTATTCAGTCTGACGATGGAATATTGTTTTTACAGACTGATAGATTTAAACGTATATCCCGATTCATTGAGTTTCAAGCTTCGTATCTGATGCAATTTTTGAGTTGCGTCATTAATATATCAGTCACAAAAAGACACCGACACCGTCCGATTAGCGGCGACGTATTTTTCCGCTCATCGGGCTGGCGACCGGCCGATGATCGCACGGAAACTGGGCACATTTGTAGCATCGGGCGGCGACACACTTAAAATTGAACTCCTAGTCGGGCCCGGGAAGGAATCGAGTTTACATCAAAACATGATCAGACGATCAACGCACGGGTATCGCCCGGCGATCGCCCGACATCGGATTCATTGAACGTGTATCGGCAAAAGAAGAGGTATATCCCAGAGACATGTACATCGGCGACCGTCTGATTTCCGTAGGGCCTCCGCACGATAATCGATGGACGCCGGACGATGCTCGTTATGATACACGTACAATGAATCCGATATCGGGCGCACGCCGGGCGATGAACGTTCGTTGATCGCCAAATCTTTTTTCGATCTCAACTCGATACCTTCCCGGGCCCGATGCCGTGTGAAACAAACTGTTATTTAAAAAATTAATCCGGACGCCGCCTAATGCTACACAATGACCCGATGTACATGCGATCATCGGCCGGCGCCAGCCTTATAAGCGGAAAAAAACGTCGGCCGCTGATCGGACGGTGAGCGGTGTCTATTTGTGACTGAGGTTTAAAATTTTTCACTCATCGGACGGAGACGGCTCCGACGTATCTAGTCTTCCCGATGCCTGTAGATCGGACACATCGGCCGGCAACCGGATTATTTGTGACTAGGGTTTTTAGTAACTATGAACTGACGCTGTAGATTAAAAATATAAAACAATTTATAATCATTCCATGCGTCCTAAGTGTCTATGACTTGCATTGAACATGTGATAAGAAATCGCAGGGTACAGGTTTGCATACGGACGAACTGACAAACAGATATGAAGGATTGAGGCCGAAGAAATAGTCCTCTCCGGTGAAACCTCGGTAGGGAACTTTAACATTATAAAATAAAACGTGAATGATATGTCTTATCGAGTGATTGAGTAACCCAGTGTTTCTAAAATTTAGCAAGGTGACCTAGTTATTGACTCTTCTTGACTTCGATTTAAATTATCGATAAGTTACTATTCATATTGTAAATGTTTTCTTACATGTTAAGGTAAAAGGCTTGAGTGTTTAGTTGCACTCCATAGCTGTGACATTACTTTAAGTATTAAACATAAAATTTCGTACTATTTGTCCCCATGACAAGAAACGTGTTAGCTGTCAAGCTTTTCACTACAATATTCATTGTCGAACATCAAAATAGGTCAAAAACTGTGATTTTTTGGTTCTGCCCATCATATGTTTAATTCCAGATGACCGTTGTATTTTCAAGCCCAATCGCCATATGATATCTCATCTATACGTCTGATCATGCATCGGTCCCAATTCAACGAAACAATTGTATAAGTAATGTAAATACACTTTTAGTTCCGGTAATTGACTTTTAATGACTAGAAAGAATATAACACGACATGCTCATGATGATTTTTATGGTCGCTGTCGTTCGGTGTGCGACGTGCGATGGGCGGCGTTTGGCGTGCGTTCTGCTGTGTGTGGCGTGCGGTGTGCAGTGTACGGTGAGCGGCGTGCGTTTTGCGTTGTGCATGTCGTAGCGAAGGGCGCGGCGTTCGATGTGCGGTGTATGGTGTGTGGCGTGATTTGTTTGACGTGCGTTGTGCGGTTTGCGTTGTGCGTTGTGCTGTCTGTGGAGTGCGGGTTGCGGGGTTCGATGTGTGGCGTGCGGTGGGTGGTGTGCGGCTTGCGATTTGCGGCGTGCTTCAGGCGATGTTGGGTTTGAGGGTTACTTTGTGCAGTGTGCGGTATACAACGTGCGTTGTGTGAAGTGCGTTGTGCGGTGTGAAGCGTGCGTTGGGCGGATTGAGGCGTGCTTCGGGCGATGTTCGGTGTGCGGCGTACGGAGAGCAGAACTTGGCGTGGGATTGGCAGCATGTTGTGAAAGGCGTGTGGTTTGCGCCATGCGGCGTGCAGTGTACGGCATACAGTATGCAGATTTCATCATTCGGTCTGCGGTATGCTGTGTGTGGAGTGCAATCTGTGGTATACGGTGTACCACATACGGCATGCGTTGTGCGGTATGCTGCGTTTGTTTATCGTATTTTAACTCGGTTTGACCGTTAGAACAATCATTACCCTCCTTTATATGTTTACAGTCGAAAAGTAAAGTTAAATTAGAAATAATGTAATGTAACCACCTTCTTCCGATTACTTATTTAAAAAATTATTTGAGGCATATTCTAACATAATCAAAGACATCTATGCAAAGTTATATACAGCAACAAGGTAAGCATTTCAGGTATTCGATAATTGGTGTGATAATTAAACCCTGATGGATGGTTCAGGGCCATCATTTTCTTCTTGTACATGTATATAGTTTACATTCCAACTATAAGGTAAAACAGAAATAAGACTATACATAATATAAATAAATATACTATTCATACCATGGACCGCCGTAACGTGTTATAGAGATATCATTGAGTTATGAACGAAACAGGCATATAACTACACGGTGGTTGGATTCGACAAGCTGCATGGGAAAGCGTCTGCACAATAATTCATCATGAACAAGACTGACACCGCCGACTTACTGTTCCATCGGAGAGGGCCTTACGGCTAGGCCACTGATACACTACACATTAGTGTTATCTGCGACAGATGAACAAGCATTCTTTTTTTTCATTCAATAAAATTCGATTTGGAGTGTGGACTTGTAGGGTCTTTTTGATAAAGTATTTTGATTGGCGCCTTACGATCTATCTATCTAGCTATCTATCTATCTATCTATCTATCTATCTATCTATCTATCTATCTATCTATCTATCTATCTATCTATCTATCTATCTATCTATCTATCTATCTATCTATCTATCTATCTATCTATCTATCTATCTATCTATCTATCTATCTATCTATCTATCTATCTATCTATCTATCTATCTATCTATCTATCTATCTATCTATCTATCTATCTATCTATCTATCTATCTATCTATCTATCTATCTATCTATCTATCTATCTATCTATCTATCTATCTATTTATCTATCTATCTATCTATCTATCTATCTATCTATCTATCTATCTATCTATCTATCTATCTATCCATCCATCCATCCATCCATCCATCCATCCATCCATCCATCCATCCATCCATCCATCCATCCATCCATCCATCCATCCATCCATCCATCCATCCATCCATCCATCCATCCATCCATCCATCTTTCTATCTATCTATCTATCTATCTATCTATCTATGTATCTATCTATCTATCTATCTATCTATCTACATAGCTATCTTTGCTTACTATCCACCCATATAAAGCCTTTTTGTTATCAAGTTGTCAACAGCCGGCGAAAAAATTCAATTTAGTAAAAAACGTTCACATTGGATGATTTCCCGAGCGTCATTTTTTATTTTCAATTGCACAAACCACTTGAAAATATAGCAGATTGGTATTTAATAGGAGTCATTTTTGGTATTTATGTATTTTATGTTTCTGTTTAATGTAGCGTTGAAGTGTTCATAAACGTTAAAGGCTTTTTGCGCTGCAATTAATTTTAATAACATGTTAATAAACGTGTTTTTTTAATGCAATATCCAATATTTTACTTTTTGCAATGCTTTTATTGATGACGCATGTTGAATAGTTTTATTTATTTTCTGTGATCAAATACCGGGACCACACTATCAAAATATGCAATAATAGCTCAATGTAAATGTAATGATTTGCGGTCGACCATCTCATAAAATATATCATAACTCATAATGTCCGAGTTGTTCGAAATATGTTATATGTACACAATGACATTCAATATCAAGAGAAAAAAGACATCAATCATACTGGAAATAATACATAATATACCTTATATATCAATACTTAGACGCTGGGCGTTCAATTTAAATGAATTATTTAATTGTTACAGTTCTTTATCGGCTCCGGGACATTCGGTATGTCATCAAGATCTACCAATCAAGTTTAAATAGTTCATTTTAAATATTTTGTAACGCAATGTTAGTAATACATTTATTGTGAAACATACTTTATCGACTTCAAGGGCAGCTACTGCGTGCATATATATGATGCCCCGGTTACAAACGCTATCATTTTTTACCGATGTTTGATGAATGTTAATCAGTTCCAACATATTGTTTAACAAATGTAAACCCAAGTGCCTGTGTTATTAAAATTGTAATCGATTTAGTTTACGATTAAATTTTGCTAAGTATATTTGCTAGGCACCAGCAGATATTATTTTAGAAAACGTCGGTTTTCCTTTAACTCCAATCTCTGTGCATGTCGTTTATTATTCGAAGATATCGTCTTTAATGTAATTTAACATATACTTCTGAACGTCGAATATTCATTGAGTCGTACGTCAGGTTTAGAGAAAAATCTGAATCTAGCACGGAGTGAATCTTAAATCACATCGCATCCATGTAAAGCGTGGTGAGTCAGTGCGTCACTTGCAAGCTAACACATGTATCTGGGTCTGCTTCAGCGTTTCCCTTCATCGTCTTCGTGTGTCTCTCAAAACCTCATTAATTTAGCGTATTGCTTAACATGTATTGACGATATTTATATCCAAAGTCATCAGATTCAGAAGATAAAATTTATTTTTTCAAAACAAGTTTCATCTAGAGTAAGAATTGTAACGTCTTTAAACGGCCCATTAATATACAGTTCGAACGAAAACGCACAGTGTGAATATCAACGTATGTTTTAATTACTGTTTCAATGTTCAACTAAGCGAAATTCTTCGGGATTTATGAAACATTTCTTATCGACGCTGTGTATGTTTACCCATCGATACTCGCTTGTTCGAAACGTTTTTCAAACACCGAATAATTGTATTAAGATGAACTTCTTTTTAAATGCACCGCTTATTTCTTCCGATCCTTTTAGGCACTTTGTTTTCAAAATAACTTTCCACAAAACTTCAAATTAACTTTACCAAATATGTAGACTGCGAAGTATTTACCCAATTATAAAAAAGCGTTTAGTTTTACGTATGTTCAGTTTAATAATTGCATGAACAATTATTGAAACATTTCTGACATAACGATCACTATACTTGTTTTTTTGTATTTATTATGTGTTAAAATATTTTTCTATAAAGAGAGTGCTTAAATATACTATGATTTTTGAATCTGTTTTAAGACAATCTGAGCGTGATTAAGAGGAGAGAAAGAGGGGCGACTAAATTGATGTTGAAGTGTCTCAACAAGATGTGATTGACGACTGCTTCATGTTTTAGTACTGCTCCTGATACAAAACCAGATACTGTAAGTTCATAAGTGACTTTTTCCCGTTTTCCGTTCACTGGTGTACCTGAAAATACATATTCCTTACCTACAACATTAACGTTTACGTTTGAACATCCAATCTTTACTGATGATGCGCATGCTGTATTTCTTCTTGTATGTGTAATGCACGATGTTGTAAAAAATATTTTACCTGATTTCGTATTTGTCGCATATGTTTTATAAAAGTACTTGTTAATATAAATGATGCATTCCTTTCTCTAAAAGGGATTATTTCACAGATGAAAACTTATAGCTGTTTTCAATAACATGTTGCATATTTAATTGATAAATCATGCAATAAAGCGGCTAAATGGTTTCAACGCTTCGCAAATAAGTAACTTTTTTCTGTTATATTTTTGCGGTTAATGTCTACAAGATTTTCAAAACAAGCTTTTTTGCAGGTTCATGCTTGCAATGACATTCAAGACGCCGTCTAGGCTACGAACAAAACCAAACACAAAATACACGTAATCACATGATATATTCTTCACATTATAAAACTGGTTCGTGCCTGTTTATAACCACCCGTGTGTATCCTGTAAAATTCACGAGAAACATAGTTGTTTTCTTATTCGATGTACTTTATCACTTTTAAGTTTCTTATCAACTGAACTGAGAAGCGATGATAGTTATCGTCCGTTAGGGCTGGCTGCACTCCCCGTTCTGTAGAACCTGTCTTTTTGAGATGAAAATGGGGAGACTCTCAAAGGCCACCAATATTTACCATGGCGACCGCGGCGATGACCAGACTGAGTAGATTGTGTACATGCAGCTCCGTCATATTTTCCATCAGGTACAGGCCCTGCATGTCTACATCCTACTGTACGGCTACGAGCCCGAGACAAACGAGAACGTCCGGAGCATAGCTTGTTTATGATGATGACGATGATGATGACGATGATAATGATGGTGATGGTGATGATGATAATGATGCTGCTGCAGCTGCTGATGATGATGTTAGTGTTATTGTTGGTGGTGGTGATGGTGGCGATGGTGATGATGATGATAATGATGACGAGAACAAGGAGGAGGATGATGATGGTGATGATGATGATGATAATGATGATGACAATGATGATGATAATGATGATGATGATGATGATGATGATGATGATGATGATGATGATGATGATGATGATGATGATGATGATGATGATGATGATGATGATGATGATAATGATGATGATGATGATGACGATGATGATGATGATGATGATGATGATGATGATGATGATGATGATGATGATGATGATGATGATGATGATGATGATGATGATGATGATGATGATGATGATGATGATGATGATGATGATGATGATGATGATGATGGTGATGATGATGACGGCCTTTTCTTTCTACTATTGCATACCCTGTGTATGCTGTGGACTGTAATTATACATTTTTAAGGATTTTAATGTTGCTTCTACATTTGTGGAAAGTGTCATATTTTGCATTAGCTATACAACAACGCCTTCAAAATCACTGGCTTTTGCAATCACGCTTCTCTTGCAAGTAGCAGTACTCAGAATTATGGCAGATCAATTGGATATACATGTAATATTGACCTTTACCCTTAAAAATGCACAAACTGTTAATGTTAACGTGTTATTAAGAACGCACAAAAATAAACATAACGAGAAAAAGTTTAAGAATCATATGATACAATCGATACAATACAGCGTAATGAAACGTCAACAAAATATGTCAAGGAAAATGTTCCTTGAAACGGAAAACCGCCATGGAACGGTCATTGCAAAGCATTGGATTTTAAACAGGTCTGATGGTCATCTGAGCCCAACACTCAACACCCAAGCATCAATGACAAACCGAGCACGCATCCGCCAACAGTCACCAAAGCATCAATGACAAACCGAGCACGCATCTTCCAACACTCACCCAAGCATCAATGACAAACCGAGCACGCATCCGCCAAAACTCACCCAAGCATCAATGATTAACCGAGCACGCATCCGCCAACACTCACCAAAGAATCAATGACAAACCGAGCACGCATCCGCCAACACTCACCCAAGCATCAATGACAAACCGAGCACGCATCCTCCAACACTTACCCAAGCATCAATGACAAACCGAGCACGCATCCGCCAACACTCACCCAAGCATCAATGACAAACCGAGCACGCATCCGCCAACACTCACCCAAGCATCAATGACAAACCGAGCACGCATCCGCAAACACTCACCGAATCATCAATGAAAAACCGAGCACGCATCCGCCAACACTCACCCAAGCATCAATGACAAATCGAGCACGCATCCGCCAAGACTCACCCAAACATAAATGACAAACCGAGCACGCATCCGTAACCAGTTAAACCAATTAAACCATTCACACGAAAAATGAAAACATGACGACCGAAAAGATTCGAATAATAAACATATAAATTACATATTATCGTTGTTATCGGAAATCTATTAAAACGAAAAGGAGATAATACATTTATAAGCATGAAGAGAAATGATCATCCATAAAAATACTTATCTATAAAGTTAGCAATGTTTCATCAGTAATTTGTCAACCGAACTAGGGAGTAAAAATATAGTAAATATGTGTCAAGCAGATTTAAAAATATGTGAACTTTTACATCCTATAAAGACTGCAATATGAAAATAATATATGAGGGTATTCGTTGTATTGCATCCAAACAGAACACAGAAAACTGTTGTCGTAGTTTATATAGCAAACAATATAACTCAAGAAACTGTATGAATGAACAACTTCTTGTTCATGTCAACTACTTGTGTTGTAACAATGCACCCAGCTATACATATAATGTATACACATACATACAAGTGAGCACAACTAGGATAACCGAATTTGAACGCTTACTATTTCGACGGACTTTGCGAATGACTGAGAGCATAATTTGCGCATTTTAAAGCTAAATTTGAGGTTCAGGTTTTTATTATTTGTGTTTGGTGTATAGATCCTTCTTTGAAACTTTCCTTTACCGTTGTTGTGTAAGGCCATCTAACAAAATCAACAAGTTAATACCCTATGATGAACGTTGGATACAATATTTATTTTGGGTCGACGAACAATCATTTAAGTGAAAGAGATTCTTATGGGATGATAACACAAGCGTCAATTTTATTAGCACAAACCACTAAAATATTGCTGATTGGAATTTAATAGGAGTTATTGTAGGGGCGAATATGTATTTTATGTTTATCTGTAACGGATATAAAGTGTTCAGTAACTTTAATGGCTTCTTGCGCCGCAATTAAATTGATTGGCATCTTAAAAAGTCGTTTTTAAAATGCAATATACACTATACAATAATTTAACTAGTTTATAATGATTCAAGAGATGACGCATGCTAATGCGTGCTGATTTACTGTGATACCAAACTACCTAAGTATGCAATCATTGCATAGTGGTAATTTAATGATCTGCTGTCGACAATCTCATAATCTATCTAATTGCTCATAATATCTGAGTTATGAGAAATATGTAATATGTACACCGTGACATTCAATATCTGGTGAAAACAAAAAACAACCACTGGAAAATAAATATGGTATACTTAATACATCATTCTCATTAACCGTTGGCAAACTATGTCGTGTGCGTAAACAAATCACATGGAGGTACAATGTAGCCGCATGCATGAATTAAAACGTAATTAATACCTTGAAAGTAAGTTTTATTTCAATTTAAATGCATTAGTTAATTGTTATAGGTCTTAATTGTCATTCGAATCCGGGACCTCCTCTGCCGCTATCAATGAGGCGTTTAAAGTCATTTATAAAGAATTGTTAACGCAATGTTAGTAATAGACGTATTTTGTAACAGTATACATCAAACAAAAAGAATAGCTACTGCGTGAAGATATTCAGTGACAAGGTTACAAACGCTTTATAATCGTTCCAATTGCGAAAGCTTTTTATTCAAAGCCAACATAAATTTTAACATGTGCAAAACCAAGAGCCATTCATATCAAAACCGTTAATAAAATTTAAATAGTAATAAAATATTTGCTACACACCAACCTATACCATTTGAGAAAACGTTAGGAATTCTGTTCGTTTTCTTTCAATGTCTTTGGATGCCGATTTTTACGAACGTATTGTCATATAATTGTTGTCGGCTTGATATCAACACTCGAACGCCAGTTATAAAATAAGTGAGCTTGAGCCAAAGGTCCTGTTAACAGCATGACTGTGTAAAGCATAAAAAGAATTGTCAGAGCATACGTGTTTATCATAGTGAGACAGTTTGTCGCTCGCAAGCCAACACCAGGTCTCTGCATCATGATCGTCTGTCTCGTGAAAACAACCATCAATGTAGCTTATTGCTTCATATGTAATAATTTTTATATTTATTTATCAAGCTTTAGAGCATGTTTTGTAAAAGCAACCTCTTTTTAATGCGGGTATTTGTAACGCAAAATGCATTTTGACAGTCTTACTAATACGTTTAATTAATGAACTTTTTTGATAGAAATGATAGGTCACTTTTTCGAAAATTGGACATTACACAGATGGAAAAATGATTAAATTCATATGTTTCGCATTTAAGTTCCTTATATGTGAAAGAAATACAATGAAGCGGCTATATAATTTATATTCTTTGCAAATGAATAACATTTCGTTGTAATCTTCTGGTTTCAAATGTCAAGTTTATTTCAAACGCAAGTTTCGATGTGTCAGCGTACGCTTGTTATGACATATTAGGCGACGGCTTGCGTGCCGAACACATGCGCTCGCCTAAAACCAATCCTTAATTACATTATTGTATTCACATAACTAACTGGTTTGTGCCTGTTTATAACCACCCATGATTACCTTGTCATATTAACGCGATAATGTGTTTTGTTTCTTATTTGGTGTACCATTTACCATTCTCATTTCTTTGCAATTCAACTGTGAAGAGATGATAACTGATATGGACAAGACAAGTGTACATTTTTTCAAATACATGTTCATCTACCTGCGTTATCATGAGACAACCGTGTTGATTTGAATGACAAATATCGCGTTATTTGCATGTATTGAACATTAATTTAATGATGATTAATATGTTTGTGCGATGCATTACAATGCATTAACAACAGGCCCACATACCTGAGCCGCTTATGTGCTGTTCACATAGCCATCTCAGCCGAGATTAAAAAAAAAGTTCTACGTGAGTTTAATGATGATTCGGAAAAACTTTGAACTTGGCAAGAATAACATTGAATAAATTTATGAGCAAATTCGATGATGATTTTGCAGAACCTATGAGTGCTGGAGTATTTACAAGGTTTTGTTAAGTCATATAAAAAGTGTTCAAACTCTTGCAGTCATGTTTTTGTCACCTCCAAAGTGTACTCGGCTAATATATCTTTAAATGAGATACTTCTGTTTAAGAGTTCAGTTTTCACTTTTATTAAAAACAAGTTACCAGAATAATAGGGTCAAGATCTGAATACATTTAATGGAATACCACTATATTATGTTGCATTCCAAAGACCAAGCATTAAAACCAGGTGGTTTCATAGAAGATGAATGTTTAACCATTTACATTTATGAGGAAAACCAGTTATAGACAGGGCTGGGTCCATTGTGACCCAGGAACAAGAACATAAAACGATTTACATGACGAGAATTAGAACTCTGGGCTTCTTGGTACCAATTTGTTTAGTGGAATTTAGTCTTGTGTAAAAAACTGTGTTTGATGTTGTAATTTACAGAGGCCGTATCCCAGTGGCCCAAAATGTAATCCCACCCTAGATATGCAAGTAAGATACCTACAAACAAACATTACATCAAACTATTTCCATCAACACCAAAGTAATTGAATGGCAAAATGTTTATCTATTTGTATAACTGCAGTTAACTTGATCACAATAGACATTAATATTACTCCATACAGATCTGCAGGTTTGCTATATACAATTAAAAAAGAACATCTTCGTCCAAATGGGAGTCATTGAGATGAAACTCTTATTCTATTTCAGTAAGAGTGACCTTGACTTACTTGCCCCAAATGCATACACTCGCTAGATTCACATTAAACCTAACTACACACACAATACCAGCACAATGGCCCATCATTAATAAATGTATTGATCGCAAACTTTAATCTACTTTTAGCCACGATGACCATGACCCCAAGACTCTAAATACAAGCCATGCTTCGTCTGCAGGTCACATAAGAATATGCGTTGTTGCACGAAAAAAACATTATTTGTATAAGTACAATAAGATAATTTGGCTTAATTGTAGGTCAGAGGAATTGACCTCGCCTGCTGATCCCGAAATACAAGTGGGAAGTTTCGAATGGATGTATAAGCTACACATATGTACGTTTTACCGTAAGACAATAATTCAAATTTCATCTTTCGCGCAAAATCTTAATCTGATTCTTAAGTACAGAAGAGACCATAATTTCGCTTTATGGCTTGTTGCAGTCCTAGGTTTTTTATCAGTGACTGTTTATACTTACCCTTAAAAAAATGTGAATCTTTATTTTACTATTTTTAGTAGATAGCACGATTTAGAATTATTAATCGGAAATCTTAACCTGATTGTGTATGCACAACAGGAGCATAAGTCTACTAAATTGCAAGTCAAAAGTATGGGCTTTTGTCAGTGACCTTGAAAGACTTCCCCGTAAACAAATATGAAATTTTAATAATTAATATATGTAACAATTACAGAGGTATACATTTGTTAAGTGCAAATTTTTACCTGAATTTAAACATGAACCCATCCCTTAACCTGATAGTTCTCTGTTAAACAGGGGATAGAGGACACAATTTAGCTAAATGTTTGCCTGTCCACAATTATTTTTTTTTGTTACTCACTATTTTTAATGACCCTGGAAACATACTTACAATTGTGATTTCTGCATATGAAATATAGTCTTTACTAGCTAAATATAGGGCTGTATTTATATTGTTATATCAATACAAATAGTTGAAACACAATCCAATAAATAATAATTAATTTAGAAAAGTAGAAGCGTCAAAACAGGTGAAAGTACGAGTCTCAATCGGTTCACGTTCTGGCATGACCGGTTGCCTAACCAGCAGCTAATTTAATTGAGTGGGTTCCGATTGATTGCCTTCCTTCCAAGCGCCCGGCATGGAGGACCGGAAACCTGAGGGAAGTTGTTCATCTGTAAATGGCTCTCATACGCCTCAACTGACAAGGTTATAACTTTAATAATTAGGCTGAATCTCAGATACCATATTTACACATGAATAATCAAACAATGGACGAGATTACTGACTCGCCTTATCGTCAAATGTTGATGTGTGAACGAGATAAGTTACTCGCGGTAACGTCTAATTAAGTATTGTTAACTAAATACAAAATGAATTAAATAATAATTGGGGACAAGATTACTCAGGTTCGACATCGACACAATCAATAAATCAAACTAAAACAGTTTGAATTACAAAATCGTGGAAACGACATATATTCAAACAGACACATGGCACATCCATTGCTTTGTATGGTAAAAACCTTCAATATCACAATGGCTTAGTCTTATTATGATCAGTATTCATTAACAACACGGATTAGATCACGGAGCAAATGCACTATTATACGGACTAATTGCTTTATACGATTTTGTAAAGCCCGAATGACAAGTTGTAACGCGAAAACGTATGTTCTCTAAGGTCCCCAGATCGAATCCAGTTGATATCAACATTGTTTATGCTTGTTTAACATTTATTCATTGTTTAAGATTATAATAAATATAACTGATATGTTCGTAAAATATGCATTGACATAAAGACAAATAGAAAATGAAGTATAGTTTCCAAGTTTTATATTTCGTACTTGTTCGTAGTTTCATTTCATCGTTCCTCAAAAAGTTGTAACTCTGTTGCTCTGGTATCTTTCCTACCATTGAGTAATTAAATGGTAATTAAATTGAATGCGTTTTAATTCTCTTTTATTATTGTTTAATTTAAGTTACAATGCTATGAGGTTAAATTGTATTTACACTTAAATATATCATGAATATTGCTGGGCCAAGTGTGAGGTAGTGCGCTCTAAAACCGGTTAAAATCCCCAACGCTTTGCATTGACCGTTCCAAGGCGGTAACCCCAGCTTTATTCTGTTATGTGTTATGTATGTTGTATTGTATTATGCTGTTTTGTGCTGTTGTGTCCTATTTTGACAATTGGTCACTTGCCTTAAATAAAGGATCAACTAATTGTATAAACATGAGAATTCAATACTGCTCCAGCAGCTGGAGTTTCACTTCTTTATATTAAGTAATTTAATGAAGGCGGTTCAGTTGCACGATAAGTAAGCAAGCCATGTCTTTTAACCAGGTAGGTCACTCGTTAGGTAATGTGTTATGGGAATCAAACGCTTAAAATTAACATGGTTATTTAATTCTAAATATGACATTAACAATTTA
Source organism: Dreissena polymorpha (assembly GCF_020536995.1). Lineage (NCBI taxonomy): Eukaryota > Metazoa > Mollusca > Bivalvia > Myida > Dreissenidae > Dreissena > Dreissena polymorpha. The sequence goes on from NC_068363.1 coordinate 90,352,157, forward strand.
CGATGTTATCACTTTTAATGATATTAAGAGCGCCTGTCTGTCTATACAACCATGAGCTCCATATACCGAGACCAATTAATATACCGTACTGCTAAGTGGTTTGCGATTCAACATTATACAACCATCGTTGACGATCGTATGTGAATATTGTTACTGTGTGTATATAAGAAACAAATATTGTAAGATAAATAACCTGTTTTTAAATAAAAGACTTGCGTTCGAAATATGCAACTCATAAAGACGCCCTTAACAGGATGAAGAAGTATTGAAACGTAACGACTGGATATATTTAGTCGCAAGACAAATTGCGTATTGGCATGAACATACATCACCTACTAGCTACTTAAATACAAACATCTTAAATATATCTTAACATAACGCACTTACATTATATACGAATTACTTTTTGACTGAACAAACAGTATATGTTATTTTAGAAACTAAAATGAAATTTGCTGTTATCTTCAAGTGCCGTGTTTTCTTCACTTTTTATTTAGTTTGTTATTCATCATAGTGCCTAAGGTACATTACGTTAAAACGGTAATACATGATACATCATATTAAACTTTTAATGTATACAAACGTATGCTGCAATCATATTTGTATTATTTTAAGTATTTGCAATTTAGAGGTATTCACAAGTCAGTGAGAAAAATGAAAATCGGTATATCTTTAGTACAAAGAACATACAAACACATTGAACGTTTATTCGTTAAAAAGCTAAAGCAGTACATTAAAACGACTGACGCGAATGCAGAGTTGCTTACCGTAAAATGGTATTGCCTGTTATATTCCCAGATTCAATCATTAACCTTGTTAACCTTGTTAAACATATTGGTTTTGTTGTATCACTACGTTATATCATATGTAGGTTCCTGTTAATTAGATTTTCGTTATCATAGTCTAGCCAACAGTACAAAACATTATATACTTTGTCGCTTTAAATTGTATAACCTGTCAGATCCTCGTAAATAATGTTTGTACACATGTAAATACATTTTTAATACAAAGAGCATGTTACCCATGACTTATTTGTAACGATAGGTGTACTTCCCAAATCAAAACACAAACTAGAAATAGCAATATGAGATGTAACATTTTTACAAATGTATCCGGTTATAAAAGCTCGACATATGAAATATAACTTTATTCCCTTTTTTTGGTAGTAATGCGTGTCGTTAATTTGCTACGTATCTTATGTTTGCAAATTCTTTAACGGGAAGCAACCTCTGTTATTTAAAATTGGGAACATGTTTTGTTTAACGATTTCAAAAATCAGATTGCAAAGATGAATGTGCAGGTCACCTGAGATTATGTTGTGCATCATTGTGTATTAATGTTAAAACCCTTTGATTTTTACTACAGATGGATTTTAGTGTCGAGAACCATTCATGTATCATAGTGTTGTTCATAACATGCTGAAATTAAACGTATCTGAAGTGCACAGCATGTTCGTAATCAACTCGTCAACAGCCGGCAAACAATCGTTTGAGAGTAAAAAGTTCAAATGGGATGATTACCCGAGCGTCGATTTTTATTAGCACAAACCACTTAAATATAGCAGATTTGTATTAAATAGGCGTTATTAAGGGTATTTGTGCATTTTATGGTTTTCTTTAACGGAGCTCAAGGGTGCAGTAATTTTACAGGCTATTTGCGGCGCAATTAAGTTTTATCGTATCTTAAAAAAATTTTTTTAAATGAAATATCCAATACTTTAACCAGTTTGCCATGCTTTTAGAGATGGAACATGTAATTTTGTTTTCAATTACTGTGATCAAATACTTCGACAAAACTACCAAAGTATTCAGTCATTGCTTGGCGATAATTTAATGATCTGCGGTCGACCACCTCATACTAAATCTCATAGCCCATAATATCCGAGTTGTGCGAAATATGCAATATGTTCACCATTATATTCATTATCTAAAAAAATGGAAATTATCTATAATAAACGAGATATATAAAGATAAATATATTTAATATAGAATTCATAGGTAATTCAATGAGCGGTTATATGGTTTAAACACTTTGCAAATAAATAACATTTTGTTGTAACATTTCGGAGATAGTTTCAACACTATATCAAAAACAAGTTATTGTGTCAGATCCTGTTTGTAATGACATTCAAGTCTAGACTAGCTAGTAACGGCCCACGACTGAACACAAACACAGAATACACGGAATCACATCATATCTTTTCTGCATTATAAAACTGTTAATCTTGTGATATTCACGCGAAGCATACTTTGTCATATTCAAGTTTCATTTCAATTCAACTGAGAGAAAATGAAAAATGATATAGCCAAGACATGTTTGCATTTTTCAAATACATGTGCATCTACCTAAGTAGATATGGAACTATCGTTGCGATTGTATAACCAATATCTTGTTATTTTCATGCATTTACCATATAACCTAATTATTCGAATGATTTTGAATATCATAACAATCTGTATAGAATATTCCTACATATTGTGCTAATCCTATAGCCATCTCAACCGAGGTGTAAACAGAACAAACGTTCTGAATAAGTGTAATGATGAATGTGCAAATACTGTTTCCTCTACAGCATTGATTTTCAACGATCAATACATTAATGAACAAGTGTAATGGTGATTTTGCAAAGAATCAGAGTGCTAGAGTGTTAACAAGGTTTTTCGTAAGTAATATTCGATAAACAAGTCAACCCCTTACAGCCACGTTTTCGTCAATGGTGCAAACACTTGTGTGTACTCAACCAATATATGATGGCAGCAAATGGTTTGAGCTTTTTTGCTTTTGTTTAAGTGTTGATTTGTTGAAGCACTAATTAATTTAGTGGAATTTCATTTACTTTACAAGCATTGTCTGTATTCACGTTATCTACACACATGAAAACAATTGCTCAGTTTAAGCTCAAGCTCTTGAGTAGAATCCTTTGTTTTATATTTTAGTTTACAGAGCCCCTAATCCACCAGCTCAAATTGCAAACATCCTTGATCTGCATGTAAGCTATATACACACATTGATTACATCAAAACATCTGAATAAAAATCAAGAGGCTTTTGTGTGAAAACTGTGTCTCTAATTTCAGTAATTGCGAATTTGATCCAAATGAACCCTTAAGCCAGCATATACCTACATCTGTCTAAATGTAAATTATTTAGACTAAACACTTTTTATATTTCATTTACAGTGACTTTTGCTATTGAATTCATTTAAAGCGATCTTTTCATCTACTTGTATCAACTGTGACGTCTCCCCTTGTCCTAATTGTAACCCATCTACGTATGCAGGTCAGGTAGAGATAGGAGGTGTTGCATGCACGTGCTTGGGTACAACAAGGGCCATAATTGAGCTGAATTGCATGTCATAGCTATTGGTTTTGGTCGGATACCGCGCCTGATAATCTTTAAAGACATAGCTTTGCACGTTTGATTTAGTCAGTGACAAATGTTCATTACTCTGAAAACATGCCTATATTGTGTTTATTTTCTGTATCTGTACTGTGTTTGCATTAGATAAAGACAGAGTTATATTTATATTTAAAAAATGAGTATAGAAAAAAGTAGCTGAGATATAATAAAATCTAAAATACTTGATTAATAGAATAAGAAGTGTAAAATACAGGGGATTTTTGAATGCCGCAAAGTCAATGGCGTGACGCCAAAACTAAATGTCAGTTTCATGAAGAATGTTACCGTTTATTTACACAGTAAAATTCAACATATGTTGTATTATTATTACTTTTGGCCTTTGAATTACTGTCCTGACTTGGTCTTTCATCTACGAATACCAGTAAAAATGACTCCTTGTGTATACAAGATACATAGCTCATTATTACAATTTATTAACTGATGCGTGAAAACGAACAAAGTAAGGACATATCATGGCGACCGTCTCAAAACTTTAATGATAAGGACGTCCGCTTACAAAGCGTCATGTCGAAGGTTCGAGCCTCACTCGGGTCACCTTCTGACCTGACAACTTATAAAATTGAGGATTTCCGTTTGTTTTTCAGCCTAGCGCCCGGCATATAAGTATCGTGAGACAAGTTGTTTATTCATCGAATGTGTGTCATTAGTCAAAACATGCTGGCTCCCAATTGACAAGGTTTAGACTATAATTAACTAGGTGGCCCAAAACTAACAAGGTTAAAACTATAATAAAAGGGCTGGCCCTCAACTGACATTGTTGAGACAATACTAAACTAGCTGGTCCCCAACAGACAATGTAAAAACTCTAATAAAGAGGCTGGACCTCAACTGACAAGTTTTAGACTGTGACAAAACGGCTAGACCTCCATTGACTATTGAACATAATAAAATATATCAAGTCGTGTTTATAACTTAGCAATGCAAACGATTTAGTAAGTCGTAATGACGAGATAGCGAATCGCCGTATCGACTTATTTAGCATTGTTTACGTGATAACCAATTCGTGGTAACATTTAATTAAGTCGTGTTTAGTTATAACTATATATACAATGCATTAATTAATGCTTGGGAACGAAATAACTATGATATGAAAACTACACAATCAATTTATTAGAATAATACAGTTTGAATAGAAAAATTCTGGAAACGCATACAAGTCAAACTGTATTCAATAGATGTGTTATATTATAGGTAAGACATTATTGTAATAAAAGCCTATTCTGACCGGTTTTCGTTTACAACGAAAAAAAGATCAAGGCGGAAATGTACTTTTGCACGGACTTATTGCCGTATGTGGTTTTAAAATATTGAAATAACAGTTATACTGAGAAAAAAATCCCAGTTCGAACCCAGGTTAGGGTAACCTTTTCAAAGCATTATTTGTCTAATATTTATAGAATGCTATTTTTATATAATACATATAATATATATTTTAGTAAAAACATGCATTTGCATACTGATAAATGGAACATGTAGTGTTGTATCCAGAATATTGCGGGGTATATTAACCCGATAGGTATGTAACAACTACCTATGTTATTTCATAAAGGCGGTTGAGTTTAGCGGTAATAAAGCCAGCGGTGTATGTAAATTACGAAGGCCAATCGATAAATAATGATTAATGTTTACCATCAGCTAAAACTTAACGTGGTAATTAAGTTGTTATTTCATTTTACATAGAGCTTTTACAGTTTAAGATGTTATCACTATTTTTATGCTGTGCACAGCGCCTGCAAGGCTACGAAACCAATGTGCTCCGTATCCCGAAACCAGTTTAAATACCGTAGGGTGAATGGTGTTGGGACATAATCATTATAAAACCATTATTCGTGAACGTTATGAATGCATATTAAGTCTTTTAAAGAGTTAATCCGGTGTGGCATATATACCTTGCGTTCGAAAGAATTGAACACATTAATTCCCCCTAAACCGAATAAAGACATATCAACACAATAGAAAACTAAAAGAATGCATAAATTCTTATAAAAACTTGCATCATTAAGATTTCAATAATGTGACTGATCCATTAAATTTATTGCAAAATGTTGACATATTTTAATAAGTTTACTTTGTTTTCATTGCAAAATTTACCTGTGTATGTATAACAGGTAAAATTTATAGGTATCGTGTAATAGTGTATTATCCTCACGTGGTTGTATCACGCGCGCGTTTTTAATTTTAAATACATCAAACTCAAGCCTCTTTGTAGAATGTAAGGACAACATCTATTAAAGACCATCTGGATCAGGGGCTGTGCGAATTGTGTTCATAAATACGATTGCTGACCCTAAATAAACTGGCTTCGTTTTTCTGAATGCGTGCCTACTGTTTAATTGACATTTTGCTGTTTTCATTGTGTCGTGCTTGCATAACAAGAGCTGTTTGCTTAATTGGCATTTCTATTATTGGGTACAGAGTTTTACCGAAATTTGTCACAGTACCATGATACGCATTGAATAAAAAATGACACAAAGTTAGGTGCAATGAAATCGTCTTTTTTAGAGCAACTTAAGTGTTGTTCATACTGGCGAATATTTATGTTGTAACATTAAGTTTTTTTGTGTTATAAAAATACATAAGATATGGATCCAAAACGTGGACCACGATTAATGTGAGCTTAGGTAAATTCCATATGGTACCCACAGCTATCTAATGTTTACTGAGTGATTTTTATTTTCTTGTGCGTGCGTCTTGTGCTGTGTATGTGTGGAGGGTGTGGTGTAGCCAACTTGGTACAGTTACCACTTACAAAGCTCACGTGCGTCTGGAACCCGGGTCGCCTTGATGAGACAAATTTTGAAGTATAGCTGGAATGTTCAGCTTGATGATGTCTTGTGTTGTTGGTTTGGAGGAGTCGGTGTACGCGGCGGAAACCTCACCTGCCCGTTATTGTTACCACCAACCACACTTTCGGGAACAGGCATTAAGCTTGAGTCGCTGAGGTGAGAAGCGAATGCACCAACCGATATTGGGCCGTAGCACATGTGTAGTCTGTATATCGTGCCAATATACACATGTGTCGTGTTAGACCGTATGCAACTTCCATCGCACACAGCTGCACAAGACATGATACGATTTAAAACCGTATGTCGTACACAGCTATGTTAGGCAATACATAACGTTCGTCGTACACTGCTCTGTTCGACTTGAATATTTCAATGTTAACAAATCTTGAGAAAACTGCAGCATTTGCAAAGCTGTCAGTTATGCAGAACGTAAAAAACAGCTTTATTAAAACATAAGTGGATTAAGATGCCAGATGTTATGCTAATTTGCATGCACATAAAATGCCTAATAGCTACTTATCTACAAACTACAGCTATTTGGAGTCTATATAGGGATTAGTTTATCGTATATGTTGGAGAACAGAACATTGTGTCGATGTGTCGTCTGACAATAATAATATGAACAATATAGTGAGATATTTCCTAAAAAACGTGTATTTTCCTTTTACCTGAATGACATTTTGACTGAGCAACCAGTGTATGCAAAATGTATAAACTATTTTTTTATTCAATATAATACATACAATGTATACATTATATGATCATACATTATAGTGATTGTACAAAGCAATAAAGTTCAGATATGTTATTCAACATATGCTAATATATATTTTTTTAAGAGAAAAGAAAAGAACAACAGAATAATAGTTATGACAAATGATGAGTTGTATACAGTCGGAATAAAGCATACTGGACTTGTGTGTTTTGTTGTATATTCACAAAGATCTTATAAGATTGAAAAAAATATACAAAAATATTTTAGAAAGATAAACTAACATTAGAGTGAAATATATATAAGTGGACAAACATTATGATAATTTAATCCGATTCCATTTTTGTTCAAAGATTTGTAATGTGTCATTACTGAGGGCTATTTCTTTCTCAATCTGGATTTTATGTTTAAGACTATGGACAAAACAATTAAAATTTGGTACTTGTTTTTTGTACTTCATGTTAAAGATAAAATATATCATCAATATAAGAATAACATTCACAATATTATTACAGTCTATTGATTTCAATGAGTAAATTCCGAAACTTACATTTAAGAAAGATAGTTTAACGTTTAGTTGCTGTTGTTCAAGAAAAGATACTAATTGATTCCAAATAGGCTGGATGTGTTTGCACTCCCAAAAAAGATGTTCTATATTTTCAATGTTTTCACCGCAGAAGTCACACAGATTTGAGTTAGATAATTTGCATTTAAAGAGATATTTATTTGTAGCTATAATACTATGGATGTATTTATATTGACAAGTTCTCAGTGTGCTTTCAATAGTTTCTTTATATGGCATGGTAAATATGTGTTTCCAATTAAGTTCATGTTCTCCGAAAAAGACTTGCCATTTATTTTGGATTTTGGAGTTTTCTGTAGGGTTTTTAATTTGTAGTGTGTAAAATATTTGATTCGTTTTGTTTTCTACGAATGTTGTTTGAGTACATGGTGTATCATTTGTATTGATTTCAGATTTAATATGTATGGGTATGCTTTTAATTAGTGTGTAGTACTTCAGAAAATTATTTGAAGGTATTCCGTATATATAGCATATATCATCAAAAGAGTAGAAATCCTTAATTCTGTAGTCATATAATTGGTCGACATATTTAATGTTTCTTTCAAACCAATCTTTATAGAAAAACGTCTTATTGTTTGAAGTTATGTCTTTATTGTTCCATAAAATAATAGTTTTACTGCTGGTTTGGGTTTCTAGGTTATGAGTGACACCACTCCATGCTGATAGAACATCAGACAGAAATATAATTTCGTTTGCAATTTCATGTAAGATAGTATTGCTGATGTTACATTCAAAGAGTAAGGAGTCACCATATTTTTTTTAGGATTTTCTGGTAGAATAATTTCCATTTACTCGTATTGGTATTATCTAGGTACCTTTTTACCCAGCTGCATTTGATTGCATTCAAGAATGAGTCAATGTTCGTTAATTGGATGCCTCCATTTTCTACAGATTGAATTAACTGAGTTCGTTTTATTTTATCAGGCTTACCGTCCCATATGAAATTAAATATTGCTTATTATATATCGTTAATAACATTATTTCGTGGATTTGGGAGAACTGTTAATACATAAATTAAGTTAGGAAGTGCAAACGTTTTCAATACTGTGTTTTTTTCCGATTAGTGTAAGTTTACGGTGATGACATGATTTTAAGCCGTTTTGAAAATTCTGTAATTTAGGTAGTATGTTTTAAGAACTGTATCCTTTTCATTATTTGCGAAAGTAATTCCTAACGTTGTGGCTTCATACAAAAGTACTTATCCAAGAAAGGCGGCAGAATTTATGTATTTTATATCGACTTTTTTTAAGGCATACGATAACTGTGCACATCCAAAACTGTGGGATAGTCTAATAAGGAAGGGTATAAATGCAGACGGTAAATTCCTACGAGTATTTCGATCTATGTATAGACAACTGAAATCGCGTATTAAAATCGGAAACTATCTTACCGATGCGTTTTGTTGTGAAAAGGGAACTAAACAAGGCTGTGTTAGTTCAACAATAGTTCACTCCCTTTATATAAACGACCTTATAGATTACTTAAAATCTGCAAGTGATTGCGGGGTAAAAATAACTGGTTACGATGAAAAGATTCCTGGTTTCATTTTTGCTGATGATGTCGCATGCGTAGCAGATACTGTCATCAATCTTCAGCGATCGATTTATCATGTGGCCTTCCTTTTGTGATTCAACAGGAATGCAAATAAACATTGACAAGTCGAAAATCATGGTGTTTCGAAACGGAGGACCACTACGGGCATACGAATCTTGGACGTATAAAGGAGTGAAAATTAGAAACAGTCCCTTTTTATAAATATCTCCCGTCTTACTTTACGCCAAAACTACTATGAACTAAAACAAAAAAGATTCTTAGCCTCCAGGCGCTTAAAGCAGTCAACTCCATACTGAACCAACAGAAACACTTCTGTTATTTTCACCACCATGACGCATTTAAATTGTTCGATTCAGAAGTGAAACCTATACTTACGTACTCGGCAGAGGTGTGGGGATACCAGTATTGTGAGAAAATTGAAAACGTGCAAATACGGTTTTGTAAACGCATAGCTTGTCTTAATAGAAATGTAGCCGACTTTTTCGCGCTAAGTGAATGTGGGAGATATCCACTATTCGTAACATATATGAACAGATGTGTGAAATACTGGTGTAAACTCACGCAGATGCCAGTAAATCGATACCCGAAACGGTGTTACAATATGCTACGACAATTAGACGAGGCTGGACGCACTACATGGGCTACGCAAGTGAAGAGGTTACTATTCCAATACGGATTTGGGTATGCGTGGATACACGGAGACGTTGGAAACACTGTGGCGTTCTTGAAACTTTTCCAAGACAGACTAAAAGACTGTGCTAAGCAGAAAATATGGGCTAGTATAAACTCCTCACCAAAAGCGATTAGTTATAAACTTTACAAAAGCAACTTACATCCAGAAAGATACCTCTCTATACCTTTAACCTACATTTTGAAGAAAACGCTATCAAACTTTCGTTGTTCTAACCACAACCTAATGATCGAGAAAGGGCGTCACATGAAAATTGACCGCCAGTTCAGATTTTGTCAATACTGTCAAACCAAAAATATTATTGTTATAGGCGATGAATTGCATTTCCTATTAGTATGTGAAAAAGTTAAACAGCTTAGACATAAATACTTTCTAGAAGAGTGGCTTCATTCTGATCCATCAGAAGCACTATTTATTCGTTTAATGTCAGACTCTTCTCAGAGAGGTATTTATGCACTAAGTCGTTTTCTGAAAAGCGCGTTTTGAACTATCATAGAAGCTTTAAACATAATTGTTTAATCTTTCTATATATACGGTTTGTATCTTTATAGTTTAATTTCGTAAACGAAAACATTATATATATATATATATATATATATATATATATATATATATATATATATATATCGATTTTAGCGATCTAGGGGGAACGTGTTTTGTTGGGTTTGTTTACCTGATGAGTACAATGCCGTCCCGAAAGAACGACAACTCTTGGTCAGTGTGAAAAGGTTACAACATACCAATACATACACAAACAATTTTCACATTGACAAAAGATGCTAAATTGTGTATTACATACAGAAATATGAATAACTTTTGATACTTGATTATGCATTATGTTTTGTATATTTTCGTGGTGGTTCCGCATGTTGTTATGAGTGTATTACAGAATGCGTTTCATAATTGACGTTTTTGCGCGCATGTGCGCAAAGGTGTCTGTTAAGTGTGTGCGTGTGAGTGTGTGTTTGCGTGTGTGAGTGTGCGTGTGCGACTGCGTGCGCGTACGTACGTTAGTGCGTGCGTTCGTGTACGTGCGTGCGGGTCTGGGGGTTCATGCGTGTGGTTGTCAGTGTGTCTGTGTGTATGTGTTTTGTAAGTTACATGTCAAGACAAAAACGATAGTAATTAAAAACACGTGTAATAGATGCAATGCAACAACATTTATGTTGGGGGAATGAACGCACTGAGTATGCAAAGGAAAGAATGCAAAGTCCGGGGCTAGGTTTATTGCCATAGTTCCATGTTTATGTTTTTTTATTATCGTGAGTTGTTGCTATCTGACACTTTTCGGGCGTATTTTGTTCTGGTAGCCCCATTGTTTTTAATTGGCCATGGCTTTGCAAGCCATAGTTTGTACTTGTCAAAGGACACAAGCTCGTTGCGGTCTTGTCCTCGGTATCGAACGAACAATTTTCCTTCGCGGGACCAGGCCCTCTCTACCAAATCGGGTTCTTTTAGACGCAATGATGATAGAACTTCTGCATTGATCCTTGTTAGGTCCTCGTAAACGCCCGTACCTTTTAGAAGCTTGGCACGTTGCATTATGTCGAGTTTTGATTGCCGCCTGACAAGTGTCACGATTACCGGTCTGTTTTTATTCGGGGCATATTTTCCAAGACGATGGGCAACGTCGACGTCTTTACTTTCGAGTTTTAGGCCGAGTTTTTTACTTAACAGCGATATCGTTTCGTCGGCCACAACCATCGATGTTTGTTGGTCAGAGTCATTGGCTAGACCAGAAATTTGGACACTGTTCTTTAGTCCGTATTGTTCGTCCGTTATTGAAGAAATTATCAATGTAATGTGTTTTCGCGAGGGAAGGTAAACTGGAACATCTGCGATATACAACAACATTCACTCGAGTTTTTGAAGCCAACAACCTAAACAATGGCAAGACACATGTATATAATACTGAGAACAATATTCATATTATCTGTCATACAGTATTCAGATAGACACTCGCCTGTGTATGAGACTACTATTAGTTAATGTCATGGTATTTCGGACCACGGTGTTTCGGATAACGACATACTCAATAACTTCACATGTACTTTAGTACCAGAACAAACTTTCAACACATGGACCATAATTTTCTACGTTATTAAATGTAATAGAACTGTTCCATTATATATCCATGTTCGACTAATCACGCGACAACATGCATGCATGCTACTGCTCGTCTGTGGAGATATAGCACTGAATCCAGGTCCTGGGAGAGACCCTTGTGGGTCATGCCACAGGCTAATACCGTGGAATGGTAGAGCCATCTACTGCGATGCGTGCTATACATGGAACCAAATCTCATGTGAAGGGATCAGCCAAAAATACTATATAAAGCTTGGTAAATCTGACGATGCGTGGACCTGCCACTCTTGTTCGCACTTTCATTTTTCAAATTCTTATTTTGAAGATTCATTCCACTCAGAACTACTTGATGACTCGAACCATTCAACAACGGAAAGTTTAAATATATCAAAGAACTATTAACCAAAAATATTGTTGACCTTTTGTTTTTATCAGAAACCAAGATAGATGGTTCCTTTCCAAATGCACAGTTTGCGGTGGATAACTATCACTTGTGGAGAGCGGACAGGACAGCCAGTAGTGGAGGAGTAATGGCCTACTTGCGGTCAGATATGGCTGGGGATAGGGTATGTGATATGGAATTTAAAGACATTGAATACATTTCTGTAGAAGTAAATTTAAATGGGTCGAAATGGATAATATGTGGAGCATATAAACCACCGTCTTTATCTGATACAACATTTCAAGACGATTTTAATATGACTATTGATAAAATACTGTCTAAAACTGATAATTGTATGGTAATAGGGGATTTAAATTTTGATATGTTACATGCCGAGAAATGTCAGCCTATTTTCAACTCATGTGATATTTTTGATCTCACAAATAGTTTAAAGAACCCTACTTGTTTTACAAAAAATGGTAAACCAACACTTTTAGATCTTATTTTAACCAACAGTAGTTCTTTTATTAGTGGAACATGTAATTTTAATTGCGGTTTAAGTAATGTTCATAATATTAATGGAGCTCAATTTAAACAAGATTTACCACTACTAAAGAAACGTTTTTTATACCTACAGAAGCTTTAAAAAATTTGATACTGATGCTTTCAATAGAGATCTTTCACAAGCTATTTGTACCCTTGAATCGTGTGACAATGTTAATACCAATTATGTCAATTTTAGCAATACATTTATTTAAGTGGCTGACAAGCTTGCCCCTGTTAGAAGGAAAAGGATTATAGATAAGCCAGCCCCTTTTATGAATAAAGTGCTGAGACAAGCAGTTTACAAAAAGAGAATGCTTTTAAGTAAATATAACAAAGACAAATCTTCTTTAAACTGGGAAAATTTCAGAAAACAAAGGAATTTGGTTACTAAAATATCTCGAAAATCTATGAAAAAATACTTCATTGACACGTGTGTTGGTGGCTGCCAATCCAAAAAATTCTGGCCCACTGTTAAACCTTTTCTGACTAACAAAAGGAGTAACACTCATAAGGATACAATTTTATGTGTAAATGATACTCTTTTGAATGACCAACAAGCTGTATGTGATTCTTATTATGACTTTTTTGTTAGTGTAGCCAAGAATATTATAAATGGTAGTATTTCAGTAAATAAGGAACACCCTAGTATAATTAAAATAGCTCAGCATAAGAAAAACAATGATGTAAATTTTAATTTTGAACCAGTACAGATGGATTTTGTTGACAAACAAATAGATAAATTAAATTGTAAGAAAGCAACGGGTATTGATGACATTTCTAGTAAACTTATTAAATTGGCAAAACCATCACTAGCTGCTCCATTAACAGACCTCATCAATCAATCTTTTTCTACTGCAGTTTTTCCGGATCAACTAAAGTTAGCACAAGTGACACCCCTGCATAAAAAGATTAGTACTTTAGATAAAGGTAATTATAAACCAGTAAGCATTCTGCCTGTTGTGTCAAAATTATTTGAAAGAGCCATCAATACTCAGATATCTGACTTTTAATGTACATTTTCATGCTTTCCTGTCAGCCTTTAGACCTGGTTATGGTTGTCAGTCGAAGCTGCTTAGGGTAACAGAAGACTGGAAAAGAGACCTTGATGAAAATAAGTATGTAGCAGCAATTTTGATGGATCTGTCCAAAGCAATTGACAACCTCCCTCATGATTTGCTGTTAATAAAGCTTGAAGCCTATGGTGTCACAGGAAGTGCCCTTGAACTTATTGACAGTTATCTTTCAAACAGAAAACAATGTGTAAAGTTAAATGACACTTAAAGCTCATTTCAAAACGTTTATAAGGGCGTTCCACCGGGATCTATTCTGGGGTCCGTCCTTTTTAATATCTTTATAAGTTACATTTTTCACTTTGTACGAAATAGCAATCTCTACATCTCTACAATCTCTCTTACGCAGATAACAATACCCTCTCTTTCTCTGACAAAAATGTGGATACAGTAAAACAAACATTAGAAAATGATAGCATGACATTAATTCAATGGTTTGCGGATAACAAAATGGAAGCAAATCCTGATAAATTTCAAGCAATATCACTTGGTAAGAAAACACATGATTCTAATATTTCTTTTACTTTGGATGGTTTTGAAATTAAATGTGACGAGGAAGTCAAACTTTTGGGTGTCACCATAGACTTCAGGCTTAATTTTGATACTCATATTTTCAACATTTGTAGAAAAGCAGCAAGACAATTAAATGTGTTAAAAAGACTAGGGAGCAAACTATGTAAATTAGGGAAGATACACTTATATTACTCATTCATTATGTCAAATTTTAATTATTGTCTGTTAACATGGCATTTCTGTGGCAAAGTCAACACTAAGAAATTGAAAAAATACAAGAGCGTGCACTTCGTTTTATCTACTCGGATTATACTTCTACCTATTGTGAACTATTATCCAAATCTAAATTACCATCTTTGAATGTACGTCGCTTAAGATCTATAGCTTAAGAATCTTTCAAAATAATAAATAGAGTCACACCTTCATACTTACATGACCTGTTAACTGTTAAACAGACTTCATATTTTTTCAGGTACTCCAATACTGCTGTTATACCTAAGGTAAGGACCACAAGATACGGCATCAGCTCTTTCCGCTTCAGCGCGGCCAGGCTTTGGAATTCTCTAACGCAAAACTTCAGAGACCAATCGAACTACAATTGCTTCCGAAGTCTGGTCAGCGCATTGATTGGAGAGCGTTGCGCTTGTTCTTGCTGTTCCGCAGCTTCATAGCCTTATTTATTTACTAAATTTAGTTGTAGTTTTGTTTGCATTTAGTTTTATTTGTACTGCTTTTTGTTTATTTTTGCTTGCATTTCCCTTGTTTTCATCTGTTTGCTTTGTTTGAATGTGTAGTTATCATCCCTTTCCAGTCTCTATAACCCTAAGAGCGTGAGTCATTTTGTTTTTGCCTAATTTGTTTGCATGTATTTGCTGCTTTTCTTGTTTTAACTATGAAATATATTCTAATTTGTGTTATGCACTTGTAAGGAAGTTGCTGATCAGTTCTTTTCAAATCTGATTTGGGGCATATATGTTTTTAGAATTGTCTTATTTGTCGCATTTTTGTGCTTATTTGCCTATTCAGTTTCTTATTTATTATGTTTCATTGCAGTTTTTAGACCTAGGTCAAGATCAGCAACGTGAACACAAAGTTTAATTTAATGTATTATTTTTGCCAATTGTATTTGTGATGTTTGTAGTCTGCCAGTTCTTTAAATTTTGTCTCTGCATGAATATATTTGTTTTAAATACCTCATGTCTTAATAGTCTATAGGATTGATTATGTATCATTTAATGCTGATGTTTGTTTTTAATATGCATGTTATTTATTGTTATTATTGTAAATTTCGGTTATAAGCTATTCATAGCTAATGTTTCGTTGTTACACATTTACCGACTTAAAATAAAATATGATTTGATTTGATTTGATTTGTTCCAGATCGTTTAGACTGGAGTTGTGGATACTTTCTGCGTCTTGCTGCGCTTTTTTCAGGGCATCAATTTCGCTCCTTTGTTCTTTAATTGTTCTTTTTAGGGAATCTATTTCGTTTTTGATTTCGATCACGCTTCCCTCCATTACTTCTAATTTTTAGCACACTATCAAGGAACTTTTCTTTAATTTCCTCAAGTGTATCATTTATTATTGTTTTAATAAATGATGTGTCATTTTTTGTCAACATATGAGACAGTTTGGAACCAATTTCGTCTAGGCGTTTTTCTATTGGTGTTTCGGTATGCTCTGTCGTGGTTTTTGATGCACCGCTTTGTATAAAGTCCGTCATGCTTTTTTGATTTTGTTTCTCATTTTCCGTGTTCGACTTTTACTATTCTTTTTATTCTGTTTGTTTAGTTAATTTGAGTCTGGTGTTTCGAACACATGCACGTCAATTAAGCTAGTATCGGCTGCATCGGCTGCGTTGCTCTCACTTGCTGATTGATTTTGTTGTTGTCTATGTTAAGTACCATATCTTCAGAACGTGTTTTATTGTTTATTATTCATCAAATGTTCAATCGCTAGTTGTATAAATACTGGGTTACAGAGTACGGTATTTTCGGCTTCTAATAAATAAGACGTTACTTTGACTTTTTTAAATTTGATTAATTATTTTTAATTTTTTTCTAGCTAAACGGTATACACGAGGCGGTCAGTAAAAATAAAAACGGTCTATCCGAAGTACACTGTACACATTGACAGTGTATTTGCATTTAGGGTAAACACTAAGTTAATCGAATAAACTTATGCAGTAATGCAAAACTTAACATTATAATGCTTATAACTTTATTTTGTGCGGTATTTGGTAATTTATCTTGTTGAATTGTGCAAAAAGAGTATGTTAATTTGTATTGCTAACTTGTATCATATGCAGTGCATGTGAATCACATCGTCTTTAGTATAGATTCGTAGTTAATATTTGTTTAGGTTATTTAAAAATTGCATACGAATTATTATGTGTTGATTGTTTCTGTTCCGTTTTTACGATTGCCATAAGAAAATATAAACGACATTATATACTTATGTTTGTCAATATTGGACTCACTTGTGCTTTTTGATGAATTTTAAGTTGGGAGGATTATAGAGTAAGTACACTTGGACTCTGGGTTTATAAAGAGACTGGTCAAATAAACATGTATCACACTAGATCCATGAGTAATTTATGTTCAAGTTAAACTTATTTTGTATCCACGTGAGATGACGTGCGGGAACCCGTATTGGCATATTTGCAAATGAACAACGTTATCTTCCTTGAATATTCCCATTTGGAACTAGGTTTGTTATTCGCTTTCATGCTGGAGGCCCAAATGGTTTTCTTCTGTATCATTCAATTGGGCTTGTTGGTTAAGGACCATGAGTTCATTCTTGCTGAAGCCCATATAAGTTTGCTCATATGTCATTACTATTCGCGCTTTTGATGGTTCCCATAAGTGCGTTTTATGTCAAACCCATATGTTCATTGCATGTTGGAAACCTAAAAAAGACTTTCCTGCTCGGAACCATATTGGGTAACTTATTTTCACCTTTAAATACTTGCTAATCTGGGATCCAGCAAGAATATTGGAAAGCATGTATATGTGCCCGATATGGGGCCCACACAATTTTGCTTGCTATAAATAATAAAAGCTATCATATTTGGGAAACATATGGGGTATTTTGAAGGATGTCATATACGATTGCAAATTCGAATTTTATTCGGGCTTGCACGTTGGGATTTATATATGCTTATGTTTTGGATTGCACATTGGCCAATGCGATAGGGCCATTTTTCTGACACCTATATGCGTTTGCTCATTTGCTATTACTGTTTATGTTTTAGGTAAACAAACACATCTTATCATTTTGTAGCCATATGTGTTACCTTTTTGGGACCTGAATAGGCTCCCCTTCGAAGACCCAGGTTTACTTGTCGGTCGACCATGCAGGTTTTGCTATTTGATCCTAAAAACACTTGCGTACCATATATAATACTTTCTTATATCGCATTGTGTTTCACGCCGCCCCCATATGTATATGTTAGAACACGAGCATGTTATTATTATTATTATGTTAATTTTGCAGAAGTAATTTCTATTCGACTTAATTCTAAATTGTTGCCTGTACTGTACATAACTTAATAGTTAAAGTGAAACGTTCAGTTTTTTTTCCGACTTGGAAAATACATATTAATATACGGTGAACTTGATTTTCTTTCTTTGTAAACAACATTATAATTTAACTGTTTTATAGCGGCATTCTCAAGTTTTCAAACATAGACACGAGCAAAATGTGTTATTGTTTGAAACACTTGTTTACCTTCGATGCATTAAGCTGTCCCGCTACCCCTCACACATAATAAGGTACCAACATTTCTTGTATTACTTAAACAGTGTTTAGTGATGAACTTTTTGTCAGCTATGACAATGAAGTCTTACCTAACAATGTCTTATTGTAGACATAAAAAAAAGTTTTAGATATGGAAAGGGAAAACTAGTATTGCTTACTTCAACATCGATGAAAAAACAAATAAATAATGAACAAACTTTACATATTTAACAATTCAAATACTCGACAGCTTAAAATAAATAAATACCGTAGATTTTATTCGAACGCATCGGACAGCTCAACGATTTATCAACTTGACATTTAATATAGGTCTACTTTAGCAACTTAATAATTTTTCACATAAAGTATACATATTATTTAAAAGGCACAATTTTGCTAGACGTTTTGGCTACTCACTGCAATAAAATGAGACTGCAGGGGAGAAGTTACTACAAAACAAGTAGATGACTTTTTAAGCATGTTATATGATAAAGTTTCGACCTCTTGGCCGTTATCATTTAAAGAAGAATATTGTAGTAAAAATAAGGTCACTTCCAACGCCTTGCTGTTGGGCTAGCTCTTTAGCGACGTGGTTAAAGTGTCTGACTACCACTCAGGAGCTCGTGTGTTCAATCCCCGGCTTTAGCTCAGTATTTTCACATTAATGGCGACGAGGCAAAAACAGAACTGTGAATGCGGGAATGGGTCTGAGCTGTTAAATGATTTCTAGGAGGGCCATGCGGATGCAAGACATGCTGTAGCGGGCGTGTCCGGGCCTTGAAACACTAAAAGGGAGAGGAGTGTAGTGAAAATAAGGTCACTTCCAACAGCCTTGCTGTTGGGCTAGCTCTTAAGCGACGCGGTTAAAGTGTCTGACTACCACTCTGGAGGTCGTTGGTTCAATCCCCGGCTTGAGCTTAGTATTTTTACATTAGTATTTTAATCTTTTTAATGCCTGTATAAACTTGCTTTTAAAGTTATTTAAGTATTCATGTGAAAGCAGTATCTTTGGCACCAAATATTAATTTTGTGATAATTGCGGTTTAAAAGGAGATGGGTTTTTAACAAGTGTTTTTATTATGTTCAAGCACATTACAGTTACAGTGGAGGTTTCGCTTAATCAGCCTTTTTGTTTGTCCAACGAAGTATCCGTTTGTGTGCTGTCTTTGTCAGGAGCTAAACAATCAAAGCTTTTTTGAACAAATTTCAGAAATGGATGGATAAACATTAGACAAAGTTATGTAACGTTTGAAAGATTATTTAAAAAAGTCATTCCATTGGTTCACCTTACGTGTTTAGTATTTTTGCAAAAAACAAACTGAACGAATTGGAAATTGGATTCTTTCATATGTAAAAAGTTAAACTGTTATGTCTATCCGTCACTGTCCATTAAAATCCTAACTCTAGCTGAATTCATTATTTTGTTCTGATCTACTCCACATTCTTGTTTTTATCTGCATGCAATGTTCCCCATGCAGTAATATAAAAGGGATCAACGCTGGATATTATGATGGTAAGGATGATAACACTGCTTAACTATTATAACACTTGACGCATGTATTTAAGATACATTTCCTTTTCTTAAAATGCCATTATTATATTATATTCCATTGCATACCCTTTTAATGCGTATATACAGGAACTCCGAGAATGAATGTCGATGTCTGACAGTCTGGTTTGATGTTAAATTTTATTTAGACACATGCTTGAATTTTGATTTTATGCACTTGTTGATTTTTGAACAAGCTCGATGCTCACGGTTTGAATGGCTGAGTCCGAAATATCATGATATTTTACTTTTCTCAGTAGTCTCTGCTAATTAAATGATGATAAAAATTCTAACTCAATATTCGTGTTAGGTTGCTCATTTTTAGTGTCAATGTTACATTTAGATCGCTAAATTTTCTTGTCTTTTAACTAATAGTTGACTTCAGAGCAGACTCGATATTCATTCGTGCTCGATATTTGGTTGACAAGTAAAAATTAGATCTTGGATTTTCGATCTCGTTAACATAGCACACCTACACATTAATATAAATGCGATTGCATTCATGACAGCATATTGAAGTCAGCAGATCACGGCAGGGTGAATTGAATGAATACTAATGCTGAACATTCGTAATAACTGACGTTTTTATCAGGTGAAACAATCTTAATTTCAAACGGTTTGATGAACAAAAGGTGTTAGTATTAATAAGCGATGCCAAGTTGTTCAACACAATACCTTGATCATTAAAATGATTTGACAAGTTGCTATAATAAATTTAAAGTGTTTTATAGTGTTCATCTCGCATTTATTAAAGATTGTACAAACATGTATTGCATAGAAAACATTAGCGCTGAAATAGTTGTATGTATTACACGTTCAAGCATATTGCGTCTAGTAAATATAACTAAACTAATCTAAGGTTCATAATAAACAAAATATTTCTATATTAATCTTTCTATACACAACGCGAACGCACGCAATAAATAAGCAGGATAAACAAGACAAAAATTATTTTTTTAAATATAACATACTAGATTGACTTGTAAGGAAATTATTGTTCAGCCGGGTAACAAAAAGTATACCTAAAGTAAGACTATAACTTACCATTAACATATCAATGTAAAGTTTTAGCTTTTGATTGGCACCATATTTTCATTTAAGGCTTTGAACGCATTGGTAAGTATTTTGAAGTGGATTCTTTTTTCTACGGGGAGCCAGTGTCATTCGTTTAGGATCGGTGTTATGTGACTATAGCGGGATGTTCTTGTGATAACACGCGCCGCAGTGTTTTGAACATTTTGTAGTTTCTTGATAGCTGATGTTTGTGTTCCATACAGCAGTGCATTGCAATAGTTTAGCCGAGACGTGACAAGTGAAATGACAAAGGATTTTGTGGCATTTGGTGTAAGATATTGCCTGATGTGACCTATTTGCCTAATCTGACCGAAACATGATCTACGTATAGCATTAATATGGTGTTCCATGTTCATTCTTGAATCAAACCAAGCACCGAGGCTTCGAACGTATTGCGATGGTTTAATTGTCGAGTCCCAATAGGTAATAGTTAACCCATCTACGTACTTGGCGTTGTTTTGACATGAAAAAAAAATTACTATGACCTCGGTTTTGTCGGTGTTAAATTTTTGTATTTATCCACGACATGGATGCACTTTTCAACTCGATTTAGTGTTTCGTCTTGGGCTGCTCAATCGGTGGGTTGAAAGGAAGGTAGAGCTGTGAGTCATCGGCGTAGAAGTGATGCCCGAGTCCAGGTTTTTTTGCAAATTTTCCCAACATGTTTAGTATATAGTTGGGCCTAACACAGATCTCTGGGGTACGCTGAAGGTCAGCAGCACTGGTTCTGATACCTTGCCGTCAATGCTCACCGTTTGGAAGCGGTCAGATAGGTAGGAAGCTACCCACTGTAGTGGTTTTTCAGCAAGGCCAGACTGTTGTTTGAGGCGGTTTAAAAGGGTTATGTGGTCGATGGTGTGGAAAGCGGCAGAGAGATCAAGCATAACAAAGACAGTGACCTTTTTCTTATCTAATGAGTGTAGGACATCGTTTTGAACTTTTAATAAAGCTGATTCTGTTGAGTGAAACTTCCTGTATGCAGACTGGTTTTCTTCATTTAAATTGTTTTCTGTCAAATTTTCATCTATTCTTTTGCTGACAACTTTCTCCAATAATTTTGAAACATATGGCAGATTCGAAACCGGACGATAGTTTTGTAGTGTGTCTTTATCTAAGGTGGGCTTTTTAATAAAGGTCTTATACGTGATGTTTTAAAGGATCTTGGCACACTTGCTGTTTCCATCGAAAGATTGATGATTTTTGTCAGTATTGGTAGCAGTTCAGTTTTGCATTCTTTCAGGAGCCAAGTTGAAATAGGGTCAAGCTCGCAAGATTTATTTGGGAACTACATAATGATTTTTTCAACTTCTTCCTCAGTTGTCGGACGGAAATGTGTCAAACTGCATGTTTCTGCTGTTGGGTTATTATCATTGCTCTGTTTTGAATGTGCTTATTGAAATCTTGTGCTAACTCATCGAATGTTTTGCCAGACGGGAGAGCTATTTCAGATGGGCCATCTAGTAAGTTGGCCATCTAGTTACTAGTACGCAAAAATGTCACATAAAAAGTAACGTCAAATTATTTCAGACTGTGAACATTGTATTGGTGTTTGACATATATTATTTATTTATATAATTTATTTATTCATTTATTTATTCATTTATGCGTGTGGTAATGTCTATATAGTTTGAACATTAAAAAGGGAAATGTACTTATTAAATTATATTAATTTAATTTTCATTAACATTAACAATGAGGCCAAATTAGACCTTTCGTGAACGTTGTCCTTTAAACAGTTTCTTAAGAAGAAAAGTGCACAAAAACATGTAACTACCATGCATTTTATCAATTTTAAAAACTATATAACTGATATATATAAATTAAATTAATGTCAATGGTCAATAATGAAATACATACATGCAAATAAGTGTGCGTTCAATAACACAAACACAATCAATATAAAATATAGTTGAAACACAAAACACTATATATGAGAATGCTTTTATTAAGTATAATATTATTTGTAAAAGACAGAAATGATTACAAGATAGATATTTTAAAACATACTTGGTTTGGTAAAAATAAAGAAAGAAGAAATAGTTCAGAAGTCAAATCACCAGTCGTTTCCCTTCTTGGTAGTATATAGGATTATAGCAGCTCCAATAAGTGCGATGTCAGCTTTCCCGTAAGGTGAATGTTGTCGACGTAGTACCAGTCATGTTTCTCATCTACGCCGTCTACGTGGGACCCTTTGAGGACCAATTTAATTGGTTTTGGTCAAGAAAATTGACGCATAACCCACCCGTAGGAGAGTCCTGCTTTGCAAGAGACGATTTCATAATTCCTATATCACTCTGCATAAGATCCGATACAAATGTTTTCACATGATCGTGTAACTCATGAATTACTTGGGTGACCCCGCCTGTCCCTACGAATGTCTGTAATGAAAGAAAACGGCTGACGTAAAGCGTCATAGCTGATTACTGCGCCCACGAAATCATGCGGTTGAATAACTTGTTTTACAGTTTCTATTGCTTTAAATTTCATTAATACATATCGAAAAAATGATATAGTAAATGAGTGTTTTTATACAAATCATTAATATAATAATGTGCACTGCTTTCAATATATTTTAAGAGCAACGATGTATAAAGATGTATGAACAACATTCCTGCCGTTGCGTATGGCAATTTATTATTTTAATTAATACAAGTTTACATCAGACGCATTTCCCACTGCAGTTAAATTGGTTAAAAACAGTCTAGGTGTGATGATAGCACAAGAGTCATGTTATATTAGCACAAACGACTTAAATGATGCTGATTTGTATTTGATATGAGTTATTTTTGGGACGTTAATGTGTTTTATGTTTCTCTTAAATGGATTATTCCGTGACTTCGTATATCGCCTCAATTAAGTTCTAATATATATTAAAATCCTATATTTTACGAACTTTTATGTCATACATGTATATTTGTTGTCAGCTAAAAATCCAAACGTTACCATAAACTATAAAATACACAAGCTTTAGCCATATTTCTTGTTTTGGGCAGGGTATAATCATGCCGAGAAAGGTATAGCAGAGCATACGCGTTAAGCATGGTGAGGCAGTGGGTTGCTCACAAGTCAACATCAGGTCTCTGCAAAACATTAATGTTGCTTATTGCTTCACGTGTATTTACTATATTTAATAAAAGTAAACAAACTATACATTATATCTTTTTGTAAAGAAGAGTTTTTGTTATAAAAAAGTTTACGCGAAAGTCTTTAAAGGTCCAGTTAAATACAGCTCGAAGGAAAACGTGCTTATAAGTCGTTATATACATTTGGGTTTCAGTTGCTGTTTCTATTTTTATAGAGACTAAATTCTTCGAGTTGTATCAACGGTTTTGTTAAAATATATTCTCAAAACTTAATTCGTAGTCGACATTGTAAATGCTTACCCTACAATATAATAATAAAGGAAGATACCGCGTTAAAAGTGTTCAATAATTGATTTCTTTGAGATTAACTGCTTTTATATTTATAGTTTACTTCGCCTCAGCCTGTTTTCTCTACTTTCCAAGAAAAGACAAATTAACTTTACCTGATTTGTACACTTGCAAGTTATTATAAAATAAGCAAGAAGTTGTATTTATTAATTAAATAGCTCGGTCCTTAAATAACGAAGGATGAGAAAAGATTCGTTGACATATTTTGTACGATATACTTAATTTGAACATTGCGCAAATCGTTTTACCGTATATGGATTTAAATAAGCCTAAAAATGACTTTTTACAAAAAAAATTTTTCGATGCTGATACACGGACAAAAATCAGCATTTATGGTGAGTTGAAAATTATGATGATGAATGATGATGATGATAATGTTTTTCATGATGATGATGATGATAATAATGATGATGATGATGATGATAATGATGATGATGATGATGATGATGATGATGATGATGATGATGATGATGATGATGATGATGATGATGATGATGATGACGACGATGACGACGACGATGACGACTACGACTACTACGATGACGACTACGACTACTACGACGATGACGACGATTCTTCATAAAACGTGGTATTAAACGTTCTCTGATTGACATATCGGCTTAACTGATGATGATGAGGATGATGATGATGATGATGATGATGATGATGATGATGATGATGATGATAATGATGATGCTGTTGATGATGATAATGATGATGATGATGATGATGATGATGATGATGATGATGATGATGATGATGATGATGAGGATGATGATGAGGATGATGATGACGACGATGACGACGACGATGACGACTACGACTACTACGATGACGACTACGACTACTACGACGATGACGACGATTCTTCATAAAACGTGGTATTAAATGTTCTCTGATTGACATATCGGCTTAACTGATGATGATGATGATGATGATGATGATGATGATGATGATGATGATGATGATGATGATGATGATGATGATGATGATGATGATGATGATGACAATGACGACTACGACTACTATGATGACGACTACGACTACTACGACGATGACGACGATTCTTCATAAAACGTGGTATTAAAAGTTTTTGATTGACATATCGGCTTAACTGATGATGATGATGATGATGATGATGATGATGATGATGATGATGATGATGATGATGATGATGATGATGATGATGATGATGATGATGATGATAATGATGATGATGATGATGATGCTGTTGATGATGATGATGATGATGATGATGATGATGATGATGATGATGATGATGATGATGATGATGATGATGATGATGATGATGATGATGATGATGATGATGATGATGATGACGACGATGACGACGACGATGACGACTACGACTACTACGATGACGACTACGACTACTACGACGATGACGACAATTCTTTAAAAAACGTGGTATTAAAAGTTCTCTGATTGACATATCGGCTTAACTGATGATGATGATGATGATGATGATGATGATGATGATGATGATGATGATGATGATGATGATGATGATGATGATGATGATGATGATGATGATGATGATGATGATGATGATGATGATGATGATGATGATGATGATGATGATGATGATGATGATGATGTGATGATGATGATGATGATGATGATGATGATGATGACTGATGATGATGATGATGATGATGATGATGATGATGATGATGATGATGATGATGATGATGATGATAATGATGATGATAATGATGATGATATGATGATGATGATGATGATGATGATGATGATGATGATGATGATGATGATGATGATGATGATGATGATGATGATGATGATGATGATGATGATGATGATGATGATGACGACGATGACGACGACGATGACGACTACGACTTCTACGACGATGACGACGATTCTTCATAAAACGTGGTATGAAAAGATCTCTGATTGACATATCGGCTTAACTGATGATTAAAATGAGTGGGTGTGAAATCTTTTTGACAATTGTGCCTCAGTAATCATGAAATTCAGAACATTTCTTCTAATAATATGTTAAATGGATTATTAGTACTACAAGTGGAAAAGGATTATACAGCTTGGTTAACACGTGTGTGATAGACTCTTGGTGGATTTAATACAGTATTAGCAGCTAATGAATACCCTTAATGCGCAGATAATAATAAAAAAGAATATTTTCACCGACCTGTTTCGGCAGATTTATGCCCCTGTTTATGTTTTTCCATCAAATAATATAAAGGCCCAAACATTGTGTATTCTTATCTTTACCTGCTTACCAGATTTTGCTTAATATTGCATAGTTGAATGGTCTTAATGTGAACACATGACCTTTAAACCTGCGCTCGAGTAAAATCAATAATACAATACGTCATCTTAGTCTCATAATTGAACGAGTATTTGCATCTTTACGTGATATTCACGTTATACATTTGTTATATGTAAAAACCCATATGCATGTTAATTTTAATTAAACTTTAAGGAAATAATAACTTACTAGAGTTGCGACACCTTAAGGGTTTCGCGGGATGGAATGAGTGGAGAGTTCAAATCAAATTGAAAATCGATTATTTCAAAATAAAAAATTGGTACGAAAAAATATGTGGGCAGTGGGTACGAAAAAAAAATAATTTGGGTACGAAAACAAATTTGAGTACGAAAAAAAAAGGGTACGAACAAAATAAAGGTACAAAAAACTATTTGGGTACGAAAAAAATGGGTACGAATAAAAAATTAGGTACGAACAAATTTGTGTACGAACAAAATTTGAGTACGACATATGGGTACGAAAAAATTTGGGTACGAACAAATTTGTGTACGAAAGAATAATGGGTACGAACATAATATGGGCAGGAAAAAAAACTAATTTGGTTACGAAAACAAATTAGAGTACAAAAAAAAAAGGAACCAAAAAAAATTAGGGTACGAAAACTATTTGGGTACGAAAAAAATGTGTACAAATAAAAATTTGGGTACGAAACAAATTTGGGTACTAAAAAAATGGGTACGATTTTTTTATTTGGGTACGAAAAAAATGGGTATGAAAAAAAAAAGGGTACGAACAAATTTGGGTACGAAAAAGATTGGTACGAAAAAAAAATGGGTACGAACAAATTTGGGTACAGAAAACATTTCGGTACGAAAAAAATGGGTACGAAAAAAAAATTGCGTACGAAAACAATTGGGACAAAAAACATTTGGGTACGAAAAAAAAAAATTGTTACGAAAAAAATTTGGTACGAACAAAAATTTAGGTACGAAAAAAATGGGTACGAAAAAAATTGGGCACGAAAAAAAAGGGGTACGAAAAATTTGGGTACGAAAAACATTTGGGTACGAAAATAATGGGTACGAATTTTTTTTAGGTACGAACAAATTTGGGTACGAAAAACATTTGGGTACGACAAAAATGATTACGAAAATCGAAAAATTGGGGTATGAAAAATCTAATTTGAATTGTCTAGCCCGTGAATTGTCTCCTGGGGGTGAATTGTCTTGGGGTTGCTATTAAGGCTACATGTACTTCCGGCCAAGCCACGTGTTTATAGTGATTGCGCAATAAAAAACACCACTTTTTCGTGATTTAATCAAAAACTAGATTTTTCCCAGTAATAACGAATACGCCAACAGGTAGATCGCGTTATATGTACAGTTAATGGAAAATTTCATAGGGCCATACATTGTAACTCTGTGAAAAATCATCTGACCAGAACCGGCTGATAATATGCATGTCTCCTCTTGGTAGTGAAGCTTCCCATTAAGTTTAATTGAATTCCAGTCATTAGTTGCTGAAAAATAGCCCAGACAAAAATTGTGCACGGCAGACAGACGAAGCGGCGACTATATGCTCCCCCCTTAAAAAATTTGGGGAGAGCATAATAAAGAAGTTGTGGCAATTTAAAGGTGATACGCAAACTTTAAAATAGATTTATCAATTATATGCTTATTCTTAGTGAAAAAAAGGCCATAATTGTTACAAAATGCTTGATACAGTTATCTGCTTTTGTTTATACATTGGGGTCATGTTGGTTAAGAAGCAAAATACATGTATGAAAGCAATATGTGAATGGACATAGGAAATATATTCGAGGTGGTACGCAAACATTCCAATGCGCGCACCTACGCCGGGGTGAGTAGGATAGGTCCACTATATATATTTCATATAAAATAGTCGAGCTAAAAAGTAAATATACTATAAACAAATAGCTTACCTCAATCACAATTTTAATGCAATGCAGTTAAACAATAAAGTTACAATGATATGCCAGGGATTGAAACTAACTTTTTACTATTGTGGGCAACCATCTTTAGTATTTTGGTTTCCCAGATAAAGAATAACGAGCCCAGAAATATGAACATGTGAATATTATTATACATTTTTTTAATAAAATAATAGATAATTATATACATTTGCTGACAAAACACATGTTCAATGCATGATGTATTATTATGAGCCTGAATTGAATCATGTCCTATTCCTAAATAATGAATGTTATTTAACTAGTATTGATCCATGGTGATCAATTGTTTTTCAATTTTAATTGCACTGAATTGTTTTAAGATTTAAAAAAAAAACAAGTTTACCAACTTTTGAAATTGAGTTGCCCAGGCCAAAATCTACTTGCCCCGGGCTCATGGGAAACCACTTATTTCCATCCCTGTATGCTCTTCATTTTCTGTTCTTCCATCCCATTCTCAAAATTAATTTTAAAGCACAATATTTTTTAATAACATTTGTATGAATTACTAACCATTATCACCCAAAACACAATTTTACAATGCTGTAATCGTGTCGTAAAGATTTAGTTTACTATTATCAGTGTTCTCTTTAAATACCGGCAGCCAGCGATTCTGCCGGTTACATTTACTCTTACATTTACATGACGGCTACTTTTCCCAAATATATCAAGTAAATGTCATAAATGCTTTTGTTTTACTGCATAGTTGCCGGCCATACAATGTATAACTGGCTTCTCAATTTTTTCTGGAAAACACTGAATTATGCATGACAAACACACAATACTTAAAATCTTAGATTCGTTTTTAAAATAAATTGACACTTCCAGCTTGTCGCAATTAAAATCCAAAGATTCAAATAATTTTCCACGAGGTACGTCAACAATTGCATAATCAAATGAATGAAAAATAAAAGTAAAGAAAGCCGGATTTTACATAAATTCCAGGTTGATAAACACAACAAGGAAAAGGTAACTTGTAGTCAGTGAGATATAATAATAATACAGTTAGTAAGGCTCGTACCCTGGGTGCGGTAAATATACTAAAACGTACCCGGGAATTTTAACACTAAATCGGTTGTTGTCGGGTATTTTGTAAAAATTAATTATGTTTACATTTATGTCAATTTTCTGTTCAATGGCATTTATATTATCAAAACTCATTGTTAAAATCAATAATGTGATTTAATTTTAAATCTGAAATTGTTTAAAGTCGCGTCATTGTATGACATCGTCAAGTATAATATTTTCCGCGACATCGCACGCTCACTTTTTACCGTCATAGATTTTTCTTAAAGAAACATTATTTGGTTTGCAAGGTCCGTTAAATGGGGAACACCATATTCGGTATTTATATTATGTTTTAACAATTAATTCATGCTGTGTAATAAATATTGAATAAGATATTTCGATATTGATTGAAAATGTTTCAAATTGTTATTTATGAAGCCTCTTATTCTAATGAGTGTATGCTATTATATTATACTTTGAAAAGCATATCTGTTGTACTATAATCTTATTATTCATTTTTTATTGTTAATTTCATTTATTGTAAAGAATCGTCAATGTTACATCTAGTCGCCCATGCTTGTTGTCAGTGTTAGTCGTAAATGCTTGTGATCATTGTCGTCAATGTTAGTCGTCAATCCTTATCGTCATTATACATGAAGGAAATAAAAGCAGAAACAGAGACGTATTCTTGATTACTTGCTTGTTCCTACGGCGTCCTCTCAACACTCAAACTAAAAAGCATGTTGATGCAGATTTTTTAAAAGAGAAGGTTGTTTAAGGTAAACAATATTGTTTTATGTTATCGGTAGCATGTTTAACGACATTGGATTTTTGGCGGATATACAACTCGGATACAATCTAATATTTGCGGGTATGTTTAAGTTTATTTACCGTACCCGGGGAACATGTAAGTAAAGTTAAGAGTACCCGGGGTACATGTACCGGTAAGTAGTACCCGAGCCGAGAATGACCAATCGAGCCTTAGTAAGTGATTGATGGTGTATGGGATAGCATGCACTGAGGGTGTATATTTTTCATGAACAAGTCAATTGAAGGTGTAAGAGATGCATTGATCAATAACATTAAAAAGGGTAATTAACCACGGGCTTATTAAAATTAAAACGATGACATTACATTGTACCAGCTGTTTATTGTTGAGTACTGTAAGCTTGCAATATTTTAAATAATGTAAACAACTTACCTTGTATTAAGTTGGCACATTGTTGTCAGGTGTAGAAACTTTTTATACTTATTTCTGTTAATTTGCACTGGCAGAACAAAAATAATTATGTAGTCGTTTCTGAATAATCACGAAACAACCTACTAATGCATATATGCTTGCCAGTTACTGAGTTTGTGCATTTCCATTCATTATATTATCGGCCTTGGCAAACAGCGTAGACCCAGATGAGACGCCGTGTGATGTCTGCTATTTCGTTACGCTGAAGATTTCCATATCCACGGGTGTTTTTGTGTCATATGTTATGGTTTTTCAATAGATCGTATACTTATCTACAAAACAGCGAATTAGCGTTCACTTTACATCATCTATGTTATTTTGTTAATACTTTCGAGCGTTCTTTTCGAACCTGTATTGGCAGCCATTGGTCGACGCCGTCTGCTATTTCAAACGCCGATGATTTCCATATCCACTAGTGTTTTTTTATGTCAAATTTTATTGTTTTTTCGTTGGATCGTATACTTATCTACAAAATAGCTAACTAGCGTTCACTTTACAATATTTATGATGATCTTATTTTGTAAATATTTTGTGAGCGTTTATTCCTACGTTGCTATGTCGTCAGCCATTTTGACGGTTGGTTTGTTTACTTTCCGTCTTTCGGTTTCTACTGCAAACGAAATTAATTGATTTGCTGCTCACGTTTATTTATTGATTTAATAATAAAATAGTAAACCCTAATAATGTAATAGATATCATCGGATAAATAGAATACCATTCTAATACCAGTGTGTACTTACATTTATCTCGGAAAGCCTAGCCGTGTAAACCTTTCTTCAACTCGTAGCACACAAATTCACAATACGTTGAATAACACATTGATTTATGTGATGTTTATTAAAAAAACACACTTGTGTACTTCCGATTGATATTCAAACACAATTATTACGTCTTTGTTTATCGATTAAACGCCTAACTTTATATTAAATTAATAACGCGTAACGTCAGTTTCTTTGTTTTGTAGCAAGATGGAAGCTAGCCTAAGCGCTTTTCATGACGTCATGCGCGCGTGCTCTTTCCCATAAAAATATTTAAACGCAAAATACTCGAAAACTTGATTTTTCCCAGGTATAACGCCTACGCCAACAGGTAGATCGCATTCTTGTCCATATACATGTCAAATTTCAGCAAACGTGTTCGGCCAGTTTTCAAGGCGCTCAAATCGCGGCTATATGCCTCAACTTAACGAAACTTAGCCCCCTTTATCATTCGTTCGAATGAACGTCATCAATGATGACGTCCAATACATCACTCATTCCATATATGGTCAATACATTTTTTTATAGAAATACATTCCATTCTACCTTAGTTGGCTTGTGAATATCGTATTGATGTTTATGATGAATATCCAATATCAGATACATAATTTGCATTTATGGAAAGTTGTTCTAATGTACCAGAGTTGCGACACCTTAAGGGTTTCGCGGGATGGAATGAGTGGGGAGATCAAATCAAATTGAAAACCGATTATTTCGACCAAAAAATTGGGTACGAAAAACATTTGGGTACGAAAAAAATAAATGGGTAAGAATATACAAATGTGGGTACGAAAACGTTTGGATACGAAAAAAAATTGGGTACGAAAAAAATGGGAACCAAAAAATAATTGGGTATGAAAAAATTTGGGTACGAAAAATTTGGGTAGTAAAAAAATGGGAACGAAAAAAATTTGGGTACGAAAAAAATTGGGTACGAAAAATTTTGGGTTAAAAAAAAAGAGTGGGTACGAAAAAGAGTGGGTACGAAAAAGTTTGGGTACAAAAAAAAGGGTATGAAAAAAAATTTGGGTACGAAAACATGTGGGTACGAAAAAAATTTGGGTACGAAAAAAATTTGGGTACGAAATAAATGGGTACGAAAAAAAAAATTGGGTACGAAAAAATTTGGGTACGAAAAAAATGGGTACGAAAAAAAAATTTGGTAGGAAAAAAATGGGTACAAAAAAAATGTGGGTACGAAAAACATTTGATTACGAAAAATATTTGGGTACGAAAAAAATGGGTACGAAAAAATATGTGGGTACAATGGGTTCATGTTAAGGTTTTAGCATGGCGGACGCCGGATGGCGAAAAGACACTTCATGACACAATGAGCTTGCTATGACAAAACTTCAGGTTTTGTTCGAAAACAGCCAAGCTCATATGCATAAATCAGTGAGTAATAGTACTTATACTCAATAAAAGCTAGGCACAGCGTATAAAATCAGAACCACTGGGCTGAATCTGCTGAAACTTGGTCGCATTATACATTATGGTCCAAACATGCTACAGAATGAGCGCTTCTGGACCTGACAGCGTAAAACATTAACCGATAATGGACAGCACAAAATGGGTTATTTTGTACAAAAAAAAAGTAAACTTCAAGTGGCATTTGATGACTTTTAGACATCAGAAAGTTGCAAATGTTTAATATTCTGCACACTTCGACTTGTTTTTTGTTTTTTTTACAAATTTAGAAGCATTTATCCTTGGGGTGTATATAAACCCTGTTATTCAATGTCAAAAATAGCTAAGCAGCAATTCCCCTTTAACATTATTCCTTATATTTAATTGTATTGTTTAAAAAGATAACTGTGTATATTTAATCATAATGGCTCCGTATTTCACACTTGATAGGCCACTGCTGGGGCTTGAACCCAGAACTCATCTCACATTGTAAGATGCATTTTTCAATTAAACTACAATGACTGTATCGTGTGAAGTGGAGCCAACATACACCCACATAAGTGAAAAAATCATTACGTCGATATATTTGTCCTGGGCGTTTCCCAACATGTCGCATAACTGTTTACAACAAAAGATGTATACATAGATAAATATACATACATGTAAATGGGAAAAAATGAACCATCTATTTTTAATTTTTGCTTCATATATACACATTTCCTAGCCATGATTTATAATTATATCATGTTGAAATCATTTTTAGACAGAATATTACTGAAACTGCAATAAACAATAAGATGGATAGATATAATGTTTACTTTTATCTAGTACAATGAACAAATGTTCTTCCGATGCCATTTTCACTAAGGTATAGGTATTGAATCCTGATATATATACGACTAAAAATGAACATCTAAACAGCAGTATTTTACATGAAGAGTACTCACAAAACCACAACAATAATACTCAATGAATGGGCTGTCCGAAATCCGAAAAATATGTACACTACAATAACAAGACGTTAATACAAAATATGCACGTTAACATTATTCAAGATATGAAAGCAATATATCAAGGGATATAGGAAATATTTGGGGTGGTACGCACACTTTAACAAAGAGTCAGTGTGCGAATTTCACATTTGAAACCACTAGCCCGTTCGGGCTACCAGATGGAATTTTTCACTAGCCCGAACCAAAGTTTACTAACTCGAACTGTTTATCACAAGTTTTTAAAATAAGTTTATATTTTTGCGGTTCTGGGTAGATTTTATTGCAGGTAGGGTGTAATTGATAAGGATTGCAACTAACAGTTGATCCCAATTAACTGGAAATGTTATTATAATATTTCATTTTCAATGACACAATACGATTATAATATTTATGTATGACTATATTCGTCAATCAATACCTTACATGCAGTCAAGATGCAAAGGTTTATATCCAGTCTGTAAATAATTTTAGATGTCAATTGTCCCAAATTTGAAATCCGAAACATTTAGCCGAAAGTCTTAGGCCGTATGATAAAGCGAATAGAGGGCAGTGTCTCCTCCCCCTAGCTTACTGTTTTTTTTTATAGTCTTTCTAGGTCCAATTCTGGTGAGTACAATGTGAAAAATTATCAACCAGACCAACCGTAACATCGCATGTGTATTCATCATTCTAGATATTTTTTTATCAAGAATGTCGAAAATAAATTAAAATCGACAGATAATACCGTATCCGGAAACAACTGTCCAAAAACAATCAATGTAAGTCCTTGCACGTGAAATAAAATATGCATAACGTTTGACTGCCAAAACTGAAAACCAGTAAAAAGTAACCAAGCAACTACGCTATCAATATATAATTTGGTTGACATATTCTATTAAAATATGATATTGCAATGCGTTAATTCGTCAATAGATCATTACAAATCCAAGATGGCGGACATTTAAAACATTTGTAGACTTGTATGGTTTTCTGAAAGTACAGCAAATTGAACAACCTGGGTAGATCCGCATTTTATTTGCACGGTATCAAAAAAAAATTGTCATTCAAACTCTCGTCATGTCAACATAATCGGAAGGGTGAGGAAACGCGATACGAAGCTAAATAAACCCTCTAAGGTATGGTTCAAACGATGGATGAAAATAATATTTTTGAGCATTTTTAATTTCAAAAGTTCGAAAAATCAATAGCCCAATCGGGCTAGTACCCATTGAAATTCAGTAGCCCGAAACAAGATCAACTAGCTCCGGGCTAGTGCGAATTTCGAACATTGTAGAGTTATCAATAATATGCATATTCTTCATGGAAAAAGTGTCACAATTCTTATAAAATGCAAGTGATACAGTTGTCTGCTCTTGTATTTAGGTTGGGGTCATGTTGGTTAAGAAATATGCAAAATATGGAAGCAATATGTCAAGGGACATAGGAAATATTTGGGGTGGTACGCAAACTATAACATTTGCACGCTAACGCCAATGCCGGGGTGAGTAGGATAGCTCCACTTTATATATTTCATATATAATAGTCGAGCTAAAAAGTAAATATACTATATTATTAACAACAAGCTTACCTCAATCACAACTTTAATGCAATGCTTATAACAATAAAGTTACAATGATATTTCATTGATTAAAACTAACTTATTACTATTGGTTGCCTGCACTGGCAACCATCTTTAGTATTTTGGTTGCCCAGATAAAGAATAACGAGCCCAGAAATATGTACATGTGTATATTATACTTTCTTTTAATAAAATAATAGATAATTAAATAAATTTGCTGACATTGCAATACTCAATGTTTGATGTTTTATTATGAGCCTGAATTTAATTATTTCCTATTCCTAAATAATGAATGTTATTTAACTAGTATTGATCCATGGTGGTCAATTGTTATTCAATTTTTATTGCACTGAATTGTTTTAAGCTTTAAAAAAAAAACAAGTTGCCCGGCCGGACTATCAACTTTGGAAATTGAGTTGCCCAGGCCAAAACTACTTGTCCTGGGCTCACGGGAAACCACTACTTTTCATCCCTGTATACCCTTTCATTTTCTGTTCTTCCATCCTATTCTCAAAATGAATTTTAAACCACAATACTTAATAATAACATTTGTATTGAATGCTAACCATATTATGACCCAAAAAACAATTTTACAAACGCGTAATCCAGTTGCAGCGAGTTTTTTTTATTTAGTTTACCATTATCAGTGTTCTCTGTAAGACCGGCAGCGGGCCATTTCGCCGGTTACATTTACTCTAGACGCCAACTACTTTCCCCAAGTATATCAAGTAAAATGTCACAAATGCTTTAGTTTTACTGCATTGTTGCTGGCCATATAACTGGCTACTCAATTTTTTTTGGAAAACACTGAATTATGCATGACAAACACACAAAACTTAAAATCTTAGATTTGTTTTTAAAATAAATTGACACTTACAGCTTGTCGCCATTAAAATCCCAAGATTCAAATAATGTTCCACGAGATACGTCAACAATTGCTTAATCAAATGAATGAAAAATAAAAGTAAAGAAAGCCGGATTTTACATAAATTCCAGGTTGATAAACACAACAAGGTAAAGGTACCTTGTAGTCGGTGAGATATAATAATAATAATGTTAGTAAGGCTCGTACCCTGGGTACGGTAAATATACTAAAATGTACCCGGGAATTTTAACACTTAATCGGTTGTTGTCGGCTATTTTGTACAAATATTAATATATGGTCACATTTATGTCAATTTTCTGTTCAATGGCATTTATATTATCAAAACTCATTGTTAAATCATTAATGTGATTAATTTTAAATCTTAAATTGTTAAAAGTCGCATCATTGTATGACGTCGTCAAGTATAATATTTTCCGCGACGTTGCACATTAACTTTTTACCGCCATAGATTTTTTTAAAGAAACATTATTTGGTTTGCGAGGGTCAGGGGTCAGATCAAAATTCCAAATAGTGCAGGGTCGCACATAATGCTCATAGCTACCATGTGTTTAAGTTTCATGGTTCTAGTGCTTATGGTGTAAGAGATAGTGGCTAGGACAGACGGACAGACTGATGGTGGAGATAACCACAATGAACCTGTTAACAGCCAACTAACGCTGCCAACAAAGCACAAGCTTTACGTGTCAGGATGTGGCACTATCTATACAAACTGCATAAGAAATAACAAGACGCTTAGGGTTTGAGGGACACCAAACCTGATTATGAGTCTTCCACACCTTAAGCATCTTAACCCTTTGCATGCTGGGAAATTTGTCGTCTGCTAAAATGTCGTCTGCTGAATTTCTAAAATTAGCATTTTCTTCGATTTTTTATCAAAGAATACTATCAGAATAGCAAACAGTTTGGATCCTGATGAGACGCCACGTTGTGTGGCGTCTCATCTGGATCCAAACTGTTTTCAAAGGCCTTTAAAATTTGGTTCCCGCACTGAAAGGGTTAAATATACTTATTTGCTTGTGTACATGTACCTGATAATAAATTATTATTATTACCTGTTTTGGCATCAACAAGCTTTATCAATTGGCCCTCAAATTTTGCACATAAACGCTACACGATCAACCAATATGCCTTTTCATTTCAAGTTGGAAAGCAATTTAGCCCTTATTCGGCCATAATAGGGTGGAGGATCAATTTAAAATACAACTATTCCAGATACAAAAATATTAATTCATTTATTTAATGCACTTATTTTCTTCTCTTTTGCTACGAAATGACCAGTCATATTTTGCACTAGCAGATGATATTTCTTTTTTTACATATGAAAGGTAAAAAGAAATTCAAGCAGCATTTTATAATATAAATTTAAAAATGCACTAAATCATGCACTTAAAAACAATATTATTGTGATTCTGTTATTTATAATCATATTAATAATGCCTCATTTTTCTCCATTTTATGGTTTACTATCTATTTTTCCCAATTTTATGGTTTATCTTGCTTATTTTCTGAATTCAAAAGGCACTGGCTTAAAAAAACTGTCTATGCATGTAACTGTATATTGAAATCTCATTATGAGTGATTATAAATGCATGATAAAATTCTAACATGTTATGTTATAGATAAATCTATATTGTTGGTAATTTTTCCTAAACATTATTAGCCACCGTTGTGGTCAAACATATTTTTTGTTATATTAATGACGTTGTTTCACAGATTACTGTAACAGAGCTACAGATTAGGTGCACATTTGTGTAAATACCCAATGTAAAATTGCCGATTACGCATAGAAAAATAAAACCATGCGTTCCGAAACCCAATTGAAATTGTCGATTAGGCATATCATATTTTTCCTTTGCATATTGAGTAAATCTGTCCCGGAAATACCCTCGTCCGAAATACCCGGATTCTTTCCGCTTTGTCCAAGCGCTTTCAGTATACGTGTTATTGTTGTGAAAATGTAGATGTTAATGTTATACTTGTTATGTACAAACTGACTTAAAATAAAATTTGTATTTGTATATTTGTATACCATGTGCTCAAGTGTTTTCAAATTCAGAATGACATTTCCCGGTATTTTAGAATATTCTGGCTTGTGTTGTTAACAAATTGTAGTGTAAATACAAACTCAAAGTAAATATTTAAAACTACCCGATTCACACTGAAATCAGTTTTATAATCCACCAGACGTATGTTGTTAATCACAAATAATAGATTTCAGAAAACAAAGGCAATGTTTACAATATTAGCAAAAGATGTCAAGGATGATCCGACAGTATCCAAATGAAAACTAGTCTTGGACAAAGCGACAATGGCTTCAAAATTGTGAATTTCAGACTGATGAGAGTTATTTTCATCTATTGTTAGATGCATTTGAAACATTTAAACCTTAAAACATTCCTCGATGCAGTAATTTATATTCATTCACCAATATATGTAGAAATGTATCCAAGAAAATGAGTATTCTTTGATTTATAGCGTGACATAAATATGTTACGACTCTGGTTGACTTTCGATACAGAGTTGGCTTCAGAGTACAGGTATGTCAATACCATATAAATTGTACGCTGAAGTTTCTTTAGCTAATATTTTTCTAATGTTGACAGACCATTGACATTGCTGGGGTTTGTTGATTTAAAGACTTATTATCATCACGGGCAGAAAAACATTATTGACATTAAACAGCGCGTCATTAATTAGACATCAGCTGCACAACTGTATGGTAAAAGGTAAATATGTATCTTAATAATTATGTTGACAACTAGCTTACGTAGCAACGTCCGAAAATATGAAATATCCGACATGTATTTCAATATTTAAAATTCAAGATATAATGACGACTGAACTGTTTTACTTTAAGTAAAAAACGGTAAAACTATGTTGAAAATGAAACACAACAAACTAAATACTTATCTGTTACGGCTAAACGACTAATTATCCCAATATAACACTGTCATTGAATCGCACATTTCAATTATAATTATTCCCCTTGAAAGTTAATGCATATTGATATAACGAATTCATCAAACGTTATCAAACATTAGTAATTTGAATAGCATCGGATTCGCACAATATTATGTGGATGTAAATCCGATCCGGTTGTTGTTTATGTGTCAAGCTCATTTTGTCAGTGACTGAGTGAGATATAATAAATTTCTTCCGTAGTAAAATCTACTGTAAAGTACACAATGATACTTACGTAATTCTGTCGTATCCGTCTGAATAAACATCCGCTGCACAAAATATAGACATTTGTATTAATGATAATTAAACACAATCATATTTTCTGTGCTTATTGAACTAATAACACTGAGTTTCTTTGTCGCGTTACAAGATGGCGGATGTCTAACGCTGTTTGTGAAGTGACGTCACAATGTTTATCTGTGCGCGTGCCCTTTCCCATAAAAGTATTTAAACACAAAATACTCGAAAACTTGATTTTTGCCAGGTATAACGCCTATGCCAACAGGTAGATAGCATTCTTGTCCATATACATGTCAAATTTCAGCAAACGTGTTCGGCCAGTTTTCAAGGCGCTCAAATCGCGGCTATATGCCTCAACTTAACGAAACTTAGCCCCCTTTATCATTCGTTCGAATGAACGTCATCAATGATGACGTCCAATACATCACTCATTCCATAAAAAATTACCGCTGATGAAGATCGTGAAGTCGAAAGCTTCGGCATAAAATAAATACAGCGTTTTTATATTTGAGAGTGAATCTTCGTTATAATTTGATTATTTTTCATTCAAAATGATGTTTTTACTAAATAATATCATAACCATACGCTTACCACCTGTCTTTGTTTTTGGTAGGGGATTATGTGCCTAGTATTATTCTTAAAGAATTTTGTTGACTGGTTTGACAATATTATTACAGAAAAAACCAACTTCGATTTTTGGGACGATTGAACTTAACTGGTACGTAAAACTAAAAAGTCACTGGACAGCTGGTAAACCCAGTAGTAGGTAAGCTTTATTGCCTGAGGGTTAGGTGTGTGCCACTGAACCAACCACTTAGAATCGGGGGCTACCGGCCCCAACCCCCCCCCCCCCCCCGCTTTATTTCGGGCATGCACACTAGTGGTAAAGAACTGCGTACAGGTGAAGTTCAGTCTAATTATTATTATTATTATTATTATTTATAACTAGTTACTTATTGCCACTATTACACTCCAAACAACAACAAACATACATTTAATGAAACATAGTTCAACGTATTGGTATTGTAACGGTGTTAGAACGATTTTGCAAATCATCGGGAAATTGACGGCGTCCTCAACTCAACTCAAACTTGCCAATATGTATTCATAAGACATTTATATAGTATCCGTACAGAAATGAACTCACCGGCGCGCAATTCTGGTGAAACAGCGATGCAAAATAATTTTAATACAAACGATGCGCTATATTGTCAAGATAAAATTAATTAATTTTACTCTTAATTAAAAAGTATACATAAAGCAACATCACATTCCATGCAATCGCCGAATTTCTCCAATTAGCAAATACCGCTACATCTAATCTTGTTAACGGATTTGATTGACGTATGTTCTATTCATGGTCAGCTGTTCTTGAATCGGTTAAAATACAAATTTGTGTCGCGTTCTGAGAAAACGGGAAGACACTTTCCGCCTAAATTGGATTTTTGCTAAGAAGAGACTTCATTAAAACGAAAAATGTCATAAAAGCGGAAAGTGTCTTCCATGATTAGCCTGTGTGGACTGCACAGGCTTATCTGGGACGACACTTTACGCACATGCATTATGTCCAGTTTTCTCAGAACACGACTCATTTATTCATTAATGCTTCTTAAACTAACACATATGGTAATATAAAGCTTACTCCAACAGGTTAGTACATTATTATTAGAGAAAGAAAACGTCTGTCTGTGTAATCCTTGCTGATTTCTGGAACTATAGTGTACCGGTGGAGAAACATAAACGAGTTACGAATTTATTAATTACTGTGAGATATATATGAAAATTAACATTTTTTTCTCAATTTTAACCGCATCCCAAGCATGTGAAAATCTGGAAAAAATCAAGTGCGAAATAGAAGTATTAACAGTCACGCCCTTTACATGGATCCGATGTTACTCTGCTGCCATGCCGACGACAGCTGTGTCGATCAAAATACACACTCAATGACACGGGAGAATACTTAACTTTAACACACGTTTTACACCAAAACGTAAGTCGAAGAATGGCACGATTTCTCATGCAAACGGTTGTTCGATTTTTTTTATGCAATACGTTATCCTTTTGTTCATGCAATTTAATTGAGGCGAAGAACAACTTTTTTGACAATGTTTGAAGCAAATTTTACGAATACAAAGTCTTTGAAATTACTCGATTTTTTATTTTTTCTTCCGAATATTCGATTCGGAAAACAGTATCCGAATATTCGGTCCGGGACCGAATATTCGAATATTCGGATATTCGTTGACATCCCTAAATTTAAACAATAGGTCGCTTACCAAAGGTCAATGCCTCAGCTCTGATCGTTTTAAACTTGGCTTCATGATCTTAAAGCGGCTTGTTAACTAATATTTGTATTTGGGAAAATGTCAATAAATAAATTTACTAACACAACCGTAATGTTTGGAATAAGTGAAGATAATTACAATACCATGAATATTATCAAAATTAAAAATGCCTGCCGTGGGGCTCGAACCAGGGACCCTCGACCCTCTCTCAGCAAAAGCTTTTGCGCTACCAATAGCAAAGCCCGCTTTTGAAGTTTAAACGGTATTTTAAACAATATATTGGTAATACACGTTGTTGAATCATTGAAAAACGCAACAATCGCTTTATTATTATTCCGATGTTGATTATTGATAATAAAAAATAAGAACATATGTATATATGTTTGATATAGATATACATACATATATACATGTTTTGCCAATATGTGAATAAGTCTGTGAAGTTGCTTAAACAATCACGATCTTACCACTGTTAAGAAGTACCTTCAATTCCTTTAAAATTCTCGGGGAGACATTCTTGTTGTATTATCATCGTAAAATGATCAGATAAGCCGAATATTTTTTATATTGATCGCATTTTATTTCATTTCATTCGGTCGCGCGTAACATTTAATGGGTTTGCAAGCAATATTCGCACATTTTACCTCAAAGCTTGGTTGTAACATGCATCTTTACAGCCATTACAACCTTCTTTATCTCCAAATTCCTTAAGTCTTAGAACAAGGCACAGTCTTATATCGACGGGAAAGCATGGCCACCGTGCTTTATATTCTCACAACGCGCTCAATTATATCTGAACCACAGCTGTGACGCCACATAAATATGCAAATACGATTAAAAGGTCAAGTGACACGAGTATTTTTACATATTGTTCTTGATGATTGGTTCAACAATGTCTTATTCTAAGCCCCATTTGCTCGTTTTTGTCACTGACTTAAAGTGTGTTACCTTTGTTTAATATTTTAATATTAAACCTCCAATTGCAATGTTGACCTTTCGTAAGTAATTGAGAACACGGAATACTCAAATTATCATCCAATGCAAAAAAAACGGCAACAAACGATTTGAACAGCAAAAACCAAATAATTTATATTGATAAAAAACACATTTAGCAACTGCGTGCATTTATATTAACTTTTGAGTTTAAAAAAATCGAGACATAAAATGCGATTGACAGCTATGTAAAACGCGTTTGTTTGTTTTTCTTATATTTTAAATTTAAGACACAAAATGTTTTTCAAGCCACAAATACTGAGTTCAAATCAATCAGAGCGAGCCACATATGAGCCAAATCGAGAATGAGAAAAACATGGATTTTTTTAAAATTTATTTTACGCAATCATTTTTCCTTGTAAAATACATTGTAAATGCCGAACACTCTACAGATGACTATTTATTTATTTATAATTGAACATACCATACTAATCAACTTTTGAATAAACCATGACATAGACAAAAAAAAAAAATACATCCAAATAAACATAAACAATATAACAGAAATCAGTTGATGGACTACGCATTTCGGCAGCAATAAACGTTGGGTTAATGACACCAGAATAATTTTACCAGGGTATACATTTTTTGTAATAATACGGATGTCTTAAGTCTTTTATTAAAGGCAAGATGCTATTGCCTATACATTACAGGACAATAAAAACAACAGTACACTAATCATAAACATGGCTCCAGCCATGGTCACCTTTGAACGGTCAACGCGAAGCATGGAGGGTTTAAACCGGAAGATAGGCCAAACACCTAGCAAAGAATACATCACAAAGCACATATATAAACAACCATTTACTTCGTACATAAAGATAACATCGCGATTTAATTTAAAAGCAATACAATAAATATATTTGCAATTTGTTTCCCCAAAACAATCACCAAAGCAACAGAAGTGCATAGTCTTGAGGCACCAAATCTTCAGCAATCCGTGACAAGATGTCAAAAATAGCATGGTGAACTTTGGGAGAAGTTGACAACAATATGCTGATCGTGCAACATACTTTTGGCGCTTTCTTTAAGTTCATGTGGGTAAAATGATTAATCTAAGGATACCTGAGCGCAAATAACGCACTTAGTAACATATAGGACAGGAGAGATAATAGTACACGTGTAAATGCACGACACAAACTGCCTTCTGTTACTGTTGCGGTTTGTTGGTTATCACGCCTTTAAGCAGCTTATATCGCACGCACTTTGTAGTATTTTTTCGATTACAAATTCCCTCTGTATTATGTTGTTCACACAAACAATACCATGCGTTATTTGCATCTCACTCGACTTGGAATAATAATCGGACTATGTGCAACGTTTATTGGTAAATAATATAGCTAAATTGGCCCATATTTGATAAATATAATGTATATTCACAGGGATTTTCTTTCGCAAGAAAAGTCAGCTAAAGGTGTTTTATTTTAGGGAACTCGTGGGCTGTATATTAACGCATACTGGCATTGATTTGGCTGTAATTATAATTCGTTTTATGAGAATAGAAATTTGTATTTTCACATTAAGTGACTATTATGTCAATGTTTTACGACAAACAATTCATGGCAATTGATGCAACTTTGAAAGTGCACATGCGTTCATATTGAAGTGGAGTTATTTGATGTGATATCCTTAATT
Source organism: Dreissena polymorpha (assembly GCF_020536995.1). NCBI lineage: Eukaryota > Metazoa > Mollusca > Bivalvia > Myida > Dreissenidae > Dreissena > Dreissena polymorpha. The sequence goes on from NC_068363.1 coordinate 90,396,494, forward strand.
TTTGATTAAAGTATTCTGAATATTTTGTTTGTGAATGATTGATATATAATGATACTGCGAATAATCTTGTATTATGCTTAAGGACCGTAGCGAGTGCTAGAGTAGCAAAGGCGGTATAAGTATATATTAACTCTGAGGTAACCGCCTATATTCCCAAGGCCTAAGTGTGTGTTCAGTGCTGTAGGTGATTTGCAAACAAGGTTTTGGTTGTCCAAATAAAGGTTACATTTCATTTGTTAATAAAAACACATAACCTGTAAGAATATGACATTCTTTAAATAGCTGGACCAAAACAATATATTTATTATACTAAGATTACTGGTTGATGTTAATGCAATTAACACCACCCCCCCCCCCCACCCCCCAACAATTTGAGTGTGTAAATGGCTTTTGTTCATAAAATTCAAATTGTACACCATAAAGGCGTTTTTGTTTTTACTTTACTTTTCCGTTATTTTATAAGCAAAGTGTTCTGCAAAAGTCTTTAAACATCTTAAACTTGTTAACATGTTTTTGCTTAACAAATGCATTGTCACATATTGTTTCCTATTTTTTGTGACATTACTTCTGAAATTTACTTCCGTGAAACAAAATAACATGAATGTGTAAATTTAAGTTTTGAAAAAAACCAACACATACATTATTAACGCCTTTTCAACATGTTGTCTTTTAATAATCGATAGTTTCGTTACGTATTTGTTCAATAAATTTATAATTGCATTTATACATGTATTGTAAAATCTTTTTATTGTAAAATTAATAAGCAACAGTCACAGCGGCTTCATTTACTAACTAGTGATTTCTTATCGATGTATAACGCAATCTATTCATGTGACAAATTTATGTTACAATAAATCAAGTTTATTTAAATGTTCATAACCTTTCAGCACAAATGAGTTGATCATACTATTAACTCGCTATGTATGGTGTGTTTAACCTGTGTTTTCAGTATTTCTTCCAAGCTGCGTCAATGGTGGCCATCTTTCCTGGTCCAAAGTATTGGTCAGGTAAAACCAATAATTATGCTATAAGTCAACTGTTTTAAATGCATTAAACAATTTCCCAATATAAGCATAAAAAACGAACATATACATGTTGCCAAACGCATACGCACACGTTTAAGTTCAATTGTTATATGGAACTGATGTTTATCACGAATACAAATAGGTCGTAAAGCTTATAAAATATTCGTTAAATACGGAATTATGTATTATTTCTTTAGACGTTCTGTACCCAAGGACACCGACAATGAGGACGATCCAATTTCACAAATACCCCAAATATCTTCATACGTGCAACCAGCTTCAAAATTCAGCTTGACGAGTGTATTGAAGCCATCGGGATCACCACACAAAACTTCAAAAGACAACAAAGACGCTAAAATCAGTTTGTCTCATACTTCTGAAGCAAAGCTTAGTTTATCGAACGCCCCTGGCGCACAGGCCAGTTTGACTCATACATCAGAGACCAACCACAGCATACAAGTTTCATCCGGAGGAAACGCAAGTGTTACTACATCGGTTTCATCGAATATCAGTATTTCAGACGCACCAAGAGGTGCTTCTAAATTTAGCTTAACAAATGTCCCTAAAGCACGAACAGAAAATAATAGTACAGTAAAAGCTCAAGCCGGGTCATCTTCGAAATCTTCAGGAAATTGTCAAACATGCGTGCATACACAGATACAACTTCAGCTTAATCCCGCACAGATACAGCCAGTTATAAGTCCTGAACCGGTACGTTATTGAACTTCATTATAACATAGGTAACACATCACTAATCGGGTGTCCGCACGTTAATTAGAATATTTCAAAACCACTTTAGTAAGTTACTCGTAACGTACAATGCTATTGGGCAATCAATATTATACAAAATAATTAGCTTTTATTGGATCCATGTATTAGACAAACTAATGTTTTTATGCTAATAATTAAAAAAACACAATAGTTAATCATGAATAAATGTGCTTTGCAAATTATTACAGATGAATTTACCCCCGCATATACTTGAACATTGTTTTATCACAAATTTTTTTGCAGATTTTCAAATGCCCCGAAGAGTCTGTCGAGATCAACTGTCTGAGCTGCAAGTGGAGGGTTTACAGACAATGCCCTGTGCACAATGCTGTCCTCATTACGGAAGTAGGCATTTGTCATCGTTTTGGCGTCACAAATATTGCAGCAACTACATTATAAGGATATTCACCATGCTTGTTTAAATTTTCAATTCATTGCGTCTTTTTAAGATTGAAGATTATCAAATATAACAATGACCATGGTAGACTTGTATGTTAGCAATCATCAAACATATTCATGAAAAGTTGTCAATCTTCGCTACAAACCCACATTGCCAAATTTTTGCAGATCCACATTTTGGAAGAGTTCCATGCCTCAAACGGCAACTGTACTGTGGGAGACCATGACCACGACAACTTCGGTGTTCTGGGACCAAGTGACATATGGGTCAACCATGGCTGCAGGGCAAGATTCCTTGTTTGCTATCACAAAGGTATACCCCGAGGTAAAACACATCTTTCTACTCCTTTATCCTTCCCAAACATATACATGCTTTGCAAGTTTATCACCGAGCAAGTGTGTAAACAAAATCAAGCAGTCTCCCAGTCATAGCAAATAGAGGTTTTTAAACCTGGGCCAAAATGTTAATACTTATGTCTGGGTCAAAATGTTAATACTTCTGTCTAGGCCAAAATGTTAATACTACTGTCTGGGTCAAAATGTTAATACTTCTGTCTGGGCCAAAATGTTAATACTTCTGTCTGGGTCAAAATGTTAATACTTCTGTCTGGGTCAAAATGTTAATACTTCTGTCTGGGTCAAAATGTTAATACTTCTGTCTGGGTCAAAATGCTAATACTTCTGTCTGGGTCAAAATGCTAATACTTCTGTCTGGGTCAAAATGTTAATACTTCTGTGTGGGTCAAAATGTTAATACTTCTGTCTGGGTCTTAAATGTTAATACTTCTGTCTGGGTCAAAAGAAAAGAAATTCACTCTTATTATATATATTTATGATATGTAATTCTTTACACCAGATATATTAAATCAACAATGTTCTATCAACCATGAATATATTTCTTTTTTTTTTGGGGGGGGGGGAGGGGGGTCACCGAAAAAGTAATCGAAATACTGTTGTTTTAAGACTTGCTTTGGCTACACATTTGTAACCAATGTAAAATGTTGACATAAATTATTAGTATAAACTAGTATATACTTCAATATATCAAATAACGATATATTTTTTAATATGTACATTAATGTGTATCACCTTGTACCAGCTTATATAGTGCTAATAAAACATGCTTGCAAAACTAGATGGTCAGAAAAAACGTTCGTAACATTAAATGCAAACCAATATTTCTATGTTAAGTTCACATACGCTCGTAGTTGCAATTTTACACAGCTCTCAGTGGGAAAAAGTGAGTTAGCTTTCCTTGCTTTGGGTCGTTGGTTATGTTGGTTTGTTCACATGCGAAACCTTGTTGCCTGTACAAAATATTGGTAAGTTAACATGTTTAGTATTTTTGAGCATTTTCATTGACTACATTTTCATTGACTAACCAAGCGCATTAAGTTTTTATGGCAAATTGTTTAACGGCATTTGACGTCGCATTATAATTTGAAAGAATATTCAACATTGTTAAGTTAGTATTTTTGCTCATCTCGTATTGACTCTAACTATCTGGCTTTAATTGTCATGTCATTTCATATTTATGTAACAACTATTGATTTTACGAACGGTAATTCGGATTAAAAGTGCCGGATACACTTATTCTCTTTCTGTTGCACAAGTAAAATGCAAGTGAACAGTTTTATGCGACACATTCGTTAGACGGACCAGTTTTGTCCTATTAAATTAGTGATATAGCTTGCTTTGAAACCGATATGTAACGGAAGTAATTAAATAATCCTTGGATTATCAAATTTGAATATATACATTTAATATTTACTTTTAAATAAATGTAGTAGAGTATAAGAAAAATAGCCTTAAATTTTATTTTATGGAAGAAAACACAACTTGACGAAAATATGATTGGTGATATTAATTGATACAAAATCTTTGGTTAGTACAGCAAGAGTCAGTAGATGTTTTACTAATACCACATATCGAAAAGTGTGTCAAACGAGTTTTGATTTCATGTTGTAGATGAATGGTTTATAGGATAAACACTATCATTGGGGGAAAATGCTGCATCATGCTTGGCATAGGGTTACTCATTTTGAAAGTTGAAAAGGTAGCTTTTTTGTTTATGGTCATATGCCTTGATGAAATGGGAATTTAAGCTTGAAAAAGAAAACTGCTGCGTTTATGTGTGTTACATTTAAAGAGCTGAATAACATTTGAAAAGCCATATACGACAAAATTGTGTCATACAAATTTGCTTTTGAATTGAATTGTTAATTATTATGAGATTACCGTGTACAATGAAATTATGTTAATTTGTCTGCTTTAACTATTGTTTTCAACAATCTAACGCTGATATTTTGAATGTCTCATCAAAGAAATAAATTACAAAAAAGAATAAAAGGTTACTTTCTATGTGTACTGTTTTTTTAATTTATCCGACACTTCTCTGAAAGGCAAACTTCAACTCGTAGTAAAACTATAAGTACACAAAGACACCAACTAGTGTTCTATATTTATGGCATACGAAGTTCTTCAGTGAACTAACACAACGCTCGCTTATTTGGAACACTCCTGGATTCCTGATTAAATATGGTTTTAACTAACAGCTGCTCGTTTTTGACTTTATATGTTTGTCACATCATAAAAAAACACAGCAAATGACAAGTATGTTATTTATTAACTTATTTTACATACTGGTGTATTATCTTTCCTGGAAAAAATCACGAAATTCAGATATCACCTTCAATGTATGCGGTCTTTGTTTATGAAATGACACATCATATTTACTTTGATCTGTCAGCTCCGTACGAATTTCTCGTTTATGTTTGAAATAGAAGTTTGTAAGAAAATGACAAGTTACGTTTAGTAAAGAAACATTACTATATATTAACACATTATACCCCCTCTATAGTATCATTGGAATCTCAATTTTACCAATCGCTTGCCGGAGATGTCAATTACAGAGTAATTTCAATAGTTGAACATCATAAAACTATGTTAAATCATTTTTACAAAAGTATCAAGGCTTTACAAACAACAACAACAACAACAAAAACAGCAACAACAAAAACAACAGCAACATTTATTTCAGCAATAAAGCTTACAATAAAGCTTCTAGCCTACAATAGTGAATACAAATATACTTCTGGTTCAGATGATTGTATTTAGTATATGATAGAGAAGGAAGAAAACTATATATCGTGATGAAATTGATTATTAGTCTGAAAACTGAAAATGTCAGTGTTTATTTCTTAATTGATTGGATGTAAAACCTGTAATGTGGATATTGTTCTGACATATTGAAGAAAGCTTAAAGGTTTAATCAACAATTTTAACAAAGTATGAGATAGTGTGATAAAGTTCTTATAGAATAATGCATGCGTGAAACAAATAACGTAAATATGAATCATAACATGCATACTTTAGACAGACATTAGTATGCATATACAAAGGATTTTATTAAATAGTAAACAACATATATTAATAGTAGGTATATGAAAAAAAATCTATAGTGTGTGATGAGTGAATTCATTGATCGATTAATCACTTACAAGCTCTTCTCTTAAATTGTTTGCGGGATATATATATATTACTATGTTTATCAGTTCACTTTTATTGTTTGTGGACATAAGGATTTTAAATTTTGTTATCGTTGGCCATCTGCAATAGTATGGTTTTAAGTATTTTTTTCTTAGGTGAGAGTATAAGGGACACGTTAGGATAAAATGATTTTTGCTTTCAATTAAATGTGAATTACAGATTTGGCATTTTCCGCCTTCTCTATTTATATTATAATAACGCCCTTGTTCAATTTCCAGTTTGTGTGAAGATAGCCTGAATCTACTTAATGCTATTCTATATTTACTTTGTTTTATGGTTTTTAGGTATGGTGCGAATTCAAAATTACTTTTGAATATACAATACGTGCTAAGCCTTCCAGATTGATTAATATTACTTTGCCAGTTCTGTTTGAATTGATCTAGTATCCTGAGTTTGATGGTATTTAGTGATGGTTAAGCAATGCTTTGGTTTATCCATAACTCCGCAAGGCCTATATGTTCCAACATTTCTTTAATTTGTGATGCCCAATTATTTTTATTTTAATTGACTCCATTTTCTGCGTCCATTTTAGCATGAGATAAACCTTTTTATTATGTTATTTTCATGTAAGTTTAGAATTTGTTATTACAAATGTTTGCAATTTTTCTGATAAATACATTACTTTAATTTATAACTTTATAATATCAATAAAGCAGGAATGTTGATGACGCGATACATCTATGTTATTACATTGTTTCTTTTTTTTTCTCATATGAGATATGCTCTGTGAAAATGGGGTTTAATGAATGTGCAGTCCGCACAAGCTAATCAAGGACGACACTTTCCGCCTAAACTGGCTATATGCTAAGAAGAGACTGTTTGTTAACGACAAAATACTATAACAGCGGACAGTGTCCTCCCTGATATGCCTGTGCCTACTGCACAGGATAATATGGGATGACACTTTACGCACATGCATTAAACCCCCTTTTTACAGAGCACGGTTGCTATGTATTTTTATTTTAATACCAATAGATAATATAAACTATCATAGTACGACAAATGAATCTCAGCCATATTACCAGGAGAGAAATTTATGTTACCATCAGCAAGTCGTTTATTGAAGGCACGTTTCCTTAAATTCATTACAGGACACTACATAGAACACCACACTAAACATGATCAGGATTAAAATTGGGATGAAACCTTGAAACAGAAAATGCAAAGCGTAATGGGATAATGGGATTAAATTATTTTCAGGTTAACAAACTCACTCTGAACAAAGAAAGCAATAAAAGTGGATTTGTTTCATAAAAATAAATGGATCATTGGCTGTGACATCGTTAAGGTAGCACCGATAGATAATTGCTTGTAATGTGTCACATGTTCCTGCAATTTTATGGAATAAGCCCCATTTGTTTTAGATATATGTTATTGTGCTAATCGCACAGGCACTAATCGTATTAAGAATGGTTCGTTTGTATGTTAATCGAAAGGTCCCAAAGGTTAACGTTCGCCAAATAAACAAATAATAAAAGTAACAGCTATATACATTGATATATATGTATTTAACCACAAGGACGTCACTGTTTTTAATGCCAGAACATATACGAAATTAAATGACCATTTGTTAAACACAAACTTCTTTGTGTATTTAAGACACCAAATGAAACCTTATAGATGCTTTTATGCTTAATAGTTCAAATTTAATAACTTGTAGTCCATACCTTATTCATACTTATTGTTTGTTAAAACTCACGTCCGAAAATTGTTTTGTCTACACAGAAATTAAAAACACTTTATTGTATTTTTTTTCAGCTGAGAACGATCCAAAGACTATGAACTGCATGTCTACGACAAGTAAACACATGTGTCCATTCAGACTGCCAAAAATCCACACAATAACCAAGGTTACGATACTGTGGAGCTACGGAAGCCAACGGTAATAAGCCACTGTCGAAGAAAATCACGTTAAGTATATAATGTAAATAACACGTTTGTCAAAATACAACCACGAAGGTTTAAGTATTTCTGCAAACAAAACACACTATTTTCTTAGCCTTGTACACTTAGTTACCCCTTGCCAAACAAACAAACACACACAAACACACACAAACACACACAAAACAAAAACAGGCCACACATGGATATACCTGGGGCAGGTTCACATGCGTTCAAGAGCACCAAATGCGTTTTGAAATTAAAACCTTTTACTTTGTATTGCGGTAACCACATTGGTCATTTTTATTTCGCTTGTCACATAACGGTGTAGTAGCAAAGGTTACTATATGTTTGGCCTCCGTTCGGCCGTACTCCCGTCTCTTCCTCAGTTCGTGCGCTCCCGACACTAAATCTTCCTTTAATACAAACCTTTAATACAAAAAAGAAGAATAATTTGGATAAAACTGAATGTACTTTTAACCGTTACGCCAGCATAATGGATTACATGTAATTTTCACCAGCGATCAAATGGGTCTTTGTCACGTTGTATCGTATTAAACATTGAAATAAATAAAAAAAGTACGTTTGATCTTATAATTCAAATAAGCTTACCGCTTGGTGAACATAATTTGCGTCTTGTCTGTCATGGCATGTACATGTACCTTGTTAATCATGTTGCATTTCCAACATGGCAGACGAAAGGACATGATGATATTGTTTCGTATCTTATTGTGTTTTTTGTTGTAGACAGATATTTTGGTTGTGAAGTTCTTTAATTTCGAACACTTCTAATATACTTCTTATAAATATTCGGTGAACTAAAAAGGATTTGAGCGACAGACAATAGGTACATTGCAGCTATGCACTTCTTTTCGATTAAGCTACTGTTATATAAGTAACATGATTTTTTTATGATAAGTTTAACACGAACGCAATATTCTAATGTTTCTAGATTTTAAAGATTTATATCATGAGAAAATGTTTTATGAAATTATTATACGTGAAAGATCGCCGCAAGCCTCTTCGTGCTTTTTGAAAGCTTTGAAGTGTATTAAACGTGTTCAAAAAGAAACATGACCGGAGGGACTACCTCACCAAAGCACATACAGCTTAATGGCATATATTCCCCCGTGTAAGATCACAATTATGAGAAAAGGTGGACAGATCAAGCAATCCACGGCTCTGCGGTGTTCACAAAGCGGTTTAATGAAACAGCAATACTGATTAACTAGTAATCTGCGAGCATCTTTGCCCATAGTGACCCCGAAAGCTAAGCTTTCTTTTTCTTAGAACAATAAGGATCGATAATAACCTACTTGGTGTCAAGTGCGAAAAAGGGCATTTGTTGCGGGTTTGACTTTAAAAGATGTCTCTGCGACTCCCCGATATCCTTTTATTATACTGTATTGTTTTAATTATTCGTCATGGATAAGCAATACTGAGCAGTAAAAGGGGGCCACATGTACACAATATAAAGTGTGGGTTAATCGGCGAGGGTTGACATGCACCGCTGTAAATTCGTTCCTATTTTATCACGAACTAACATCGTAGTTTCGCGATGTCGCATAGCACTATCGCAATCTCAATTTGTGTTTTGCAACATTCTAACCCCGATGTGAGATTGCGAAAACAAGATGAGAGATCGCAAGCCGAAAGCGAGAGTGTGAAATTAATATCGATATTTCGCATCCTGTTTTCGTGATTTTGCTTGAGCATAATTTGAGATAATAAAATAGCGATATTGTTTTTGCACTCCAGTCTCGATTTAATATTGTTTATTTGCATCCAGATTTCTCGCCCGTATTGATATGGCTTGTCAATGGAATTTTTCTTCGAATGTTCTCACCAAGTATAGTTACAACGACGACAATCAATATACCGATTAAAATGGGAAATATCGGTTTACGCAATCATTTCTTCAATATCATATCGTTCAAGGTAGGAAACATCAATAAAACTCTCTAGAATCGACGTTTTTTTCTGTCAAAATTGTTTTGTTCGCATTTGTGATCACTTGCGTTTTTTGTTTCTTAACATTGTTAACACCGGTACCAAATGCACATAATAAATTACTTGCTCTCATAAGATATAACATTGACCAAGTGATGCTACTAGATGAAAGTAGACGGCGCCTAAGTCTGCCTTTATTTGCATTTTGTTTAGTATTTGCCATGTATGTGTTCATCTTAATCCATCGTCGTGTTTGACATGTGCCAAGAATTATCCGCGTCTTCAGACCACTTCGGAATATAGACACGTTTTTGATAAAACATAAATATTACACTTCAATATGATTATTCATTGTCGGTTAGATCTGTATTTATCTAATGTGGTTCATCCCGAAGTTACTACGCTTTGGTATTTAAAAAAAATCGGACACACAAAACCATTATTTTTGCAAATCGTTGCAGGTACATTTGCGTGTTTAAAGTAACAAAGAGATTCAAAGTGATTGTCAAACATCACATCTAGTTTTTGTACTGCATGATATTATTTCAAATACATAACAATGAAACTTTATTGCATGTAAACGACGACGAAAAAACCCTGAACAATAATTACATACTGCGTCGTATCGTCCGGCTTGTTGGAACTGCGCTAGGGATGTTGAACTGCCATATGAATAATCAGATTCAGGTCGTGATAATATGTGATCATGAATTTTAGTATCAAAAATAGTATCATGATATATGCATTAGTAGTGATGACTATGAATTCACGAAAATAGCCTACCAAAAGATTTTTATTTCGGAAAAATATCATTTCAGGTGCACGGAGCTAACAACCTGGGGATACACAGACAAGAATCTCTGGGTTGACAAGGGCTGTAGCGCCACCTTCCGCGTGTTTTACACTTTGGGGTCAAGTGAAACTCCGTAGGGATGAAAACATCTCAAGCTGGACTTTGGCACAATTCTAACATCACTCTTCCAATGTTTAGAATGCTTTGTAAATACAGAGATTATAATAACTATATATTTTGCTTATTTTATTTATTCATATGGTGTTTAGTAGATTTGGAAATGAATGATAATATTTTGCCGTATTGTTGACTTCAATTAACAGAGTGCTGGAAATATTATTTTGACTGACTCTGATGTCATAATGGTGCCATAAATATGAGGTCTCGTAATCAATTCTTATTTGTTGATGGTTCTCAAAAAATTCTATATTTCCAAAGACACGCAGACTGATTCTCTCAGGACACTGACTTGAGTGTTTAAATAAGCACACAGCTTTTGATGCCATCGGGCTTAATATGAATAGTTTTAAACTTATTGTAATTGCTGTTTTACAGCATTTTATAATTTTATATTGACGTTTCGATTTACTAGTCTTGAAAATTTATGTACTAGTTCTAGTGTTCAGTATTTTCGTAATATTTTAAATTGCAGTTTGAAAATGAACTATGACTTAAGATGATCATAACAACATAACATTCCTCCTTATTATTATTTTAGGACATAAGAAGTTTACGCTTTAAATCTCGGGTCTTTGTGTTTCTACATTTTCTCTCAAAACAAAATAGGGTACTAATAAGGTGACACTAACATCTCGCAAGGTTTTGGTTTGTAACATCAGTAGGAAATTATTGACATCATTTCGAACGGAAAACCAATAAACCGTCAAGATTTAAAAGTATATTTACCCGAAAATATTTAATAAAAAATGCAGTTATTACAATCCAAAAATGTGTGCTATTGTTTTTGTATTCTACTATACGCGATATCTTCACATAACGAAATTAATGCTTAACGGTAATTACACGTCTTTACTTTGAATGAATGAATATTAAAGAATAAAATAATACAACAACTTTGTAGCATGACTATGCGTAGTATCGACCCCCTTAATGAACACATACTAATTTTGGAAGTGAATAAATACAAAAACACGCATATGTTATATGTCATCTATAGTTAAATGTGTTTTCTTGGACATAACAACGAAAACTGCATTTTAATCGTCAATATCTTGACAAAATACTGTCTAGACTTAGCACCCAGTAGTATTCTGTTTAATGTACAATTTTCTCATAGTATCGGCCCTTCTGATTGCTAAGATTGGTTACTATGCGCATGGGCTTGTTCTAAAAAATAACTTAATGGAAAACCATAATTCTTGCTCATTTTGTTCTTGAAATATTTTTTCATTTTATTAAAAAATAGCGGCATATACAACATTTGATAAAGCTACTATTAATCCATAAACAAACTAACATAATTGTGTAACGTAATAAAAAATATAGCATCACTCTGTCATAAACATGACCAACTTAACAACATATAGCTCGCAATCTGTTCAGGTTTTATGCTGTTTGCAGCTCACCAGTATCTAAGGGTTGGAAATGAAGCCTATAAAACTTGAATCTAGTAAGGAAAGTCTTTTATTAAATTAAACTTTTAATGGAACTACAAATGCGTTTAAAACGTATCTAAAGTGGTAAAGGTTTAAAACAGCTTTACACAATTGGATAAATAGTTAAACGTATCTAAGAATATAAAATGCGTTTAAGGCTTAATTTTATCCTCGCATTTGTTTATGCTGGCCTCACGGGAACTGGTTAGAAAATGGCACAAATTATAAATTCTTCTATTGATCTTGTTCATCGTTTGAATTCTATACATTCAACATGTCAGAATTTATGTGCAATAATAAATGCACCGTAAATACGTTTAAAGTTGTATTGGGGATAGTTTATCTCTTCCCAGTGGAAATGGGTTGATTAGACCCACCGACCTGGTTACTGAATGCTGGCATGTTATTCCAAATAGAAACAAATTGTTTACAATTACAATGTCAGATACGCGAATTTTATTGCTACATATAAATTGTATATGTAACTGAGTATGCTAATTTAGTTTTAAACACAATGTACGCTGTTAAATTAAATGTTACTGGATGGTTTCACGAATAAAGCCAATAAATAAAGGTTAAACGCAGTAAAAAATAAAAAATTGTAACTTTCTACAGCTGATATGATTTTTTTACATAATAATTCTATTAGGACAAACATTTCTTATACGATGTTTTAAAGCATGTGCTGAGATAAGAAAACCTAATTACTTTGTGCATCCGTGATTTCCGAAAACGGAAATGTTGCTCAATTAACACTTTAAATAATGTCGTTTACTGACGTTACTCCGATAATTAACAGTGTCATGTTGTTAAATATTTAAATACAAGCCCGTATAATCTGCTAGATTTTGCATTTTTTTGTCCTTCACCAATGATTTTATGAGAATGTTAAAGCAGATGCACGTGGAATGTAACTGATGAAATCTGGAGTGTATCGGTTGATTGTTCAGGGACACAATGCTTTTAACAATGATTTGAATGACTTAAGTTGCACATTATATCCAACCGTATGCACTTCTTACTTAATAATAATCAACGAATTTAGACTATGAACCAAAATACAGTCCATCTGTAAGTAAAAACGCACGAGATAATTAACAATATAATGCAGTATCTGGGTTAGAAACCGATAAATAAACGCGAACAGTTTGATTTATTTTGATACAACTTATTATCTAAATATGTTTTATAGATTTATCTTAATAATAAAGTTCACATAATACAATTTTTTTTAAAATTATTTAGGAAAGACAAAGTTGCTAATAAAAATGTCTGAACCTATTAAACGACAATAATTGTTGAATATTATATGACGGCAAAAGCATAAGCAAAAACTATGTGAAATTCTAAAAAGCAGAATTTATAGCTGATCACAAATCATCAAATGAGTATTCCCCCTTTAATTATGTCAGAAAGGCGTATTGTCCCTTTAAACTGAAAGTGATAAGGGATATTCTGCCTCGGTATAAGCCTTTCTTACACAAGACATTGTGATGTATCTGTTGAGCCGCAGAGAATATACAAATGGGTCGTGCTCTGTGAAAAGGGAGTTTACTGCTTGTGCGTTAAGTGTCGTCCCAGGCTAGCCTGTGCAGTCCGCACAGGCTAATCAGGGACGACACTTTCAGCCTAAACCGGATTTTTCCTAAGAAGAAAATTTCTTATGACGAACATTTACCATAAAAGCGGAAATTTTCGTCTCTGATTAGCCTGTATGGACTGCGAAGGCTAAACTGGAAAGACACTTTGCGCAGATGCATTAAACCGCCTTTTCACTGAGCACGGCCCAAATATGAGAAGTGAAAGCGATGTTGTTAATTTAGTTTAAACCTATTTTTTTTAAGCTCGATTAAATAGAAAGCCTAAGGCTTATTTGGGCGCTCTTGTGTCCGTTTCATGAGACTAGAACCAGTACTTGGTGTCTTTTGGGGAGAACTAAATACAGGACAAACTCGTACCTATAAAGACCGACATTCAGGTTGCTCCTGAAAACTTTTCAACATAATCTGGTGTGAATGTGAGCAGAATTATGACTCGAAAAGTTGCACATGTATGAAAACTGGACTCGAATGCTCCATTGCTTGCGGTGAATGTAAGGGTACAAGTTGTACGAACAGCACACAATTCATAAACTCGGATAGTTTTTGTTGAAAGACCTGTAGACTAGATTACTTAACTACATAACTAAAGCATTGGCACTTTTGTTTAAACTCAGGATCAGTTTTGAAGAAAACGTGCCAAAAGAATTGGGTCATTTTCTAGAATGACCCGAAAGGCATATACAATGTCTCCGACGACTATTAGTTTGAATCTATGGTGTTCAAAGTCTTATTTATATTGTTGATCAGATATTCTTGTTTACGCTTTTGTGCTGTGTTCTTGTAAATAAAGTATTATGTGCATGTTGCAATGTGTTCCTGTAGATATATTATGTTTGGTTATTTAATATTTAGAGTTGTACACTATAAAATAGTATGATACCTTTCAAACGGATAATACATTCAGGAATGTAACAATATCCCAAGTAAGATTGCATGAACTGCACTGACTTGTAAATTAAACAGACTGAGGTCTTATTTAGGGTAATTGGGTATCGCATTTCTATCCACCCCCATATGGGGTAAACTTGAAAACGAATGATCTTAAATTACAAAGTCTTGTTTTTATTACATTTTTTACAAATATTTTTGTCACTGGATTTAATTTATACGTCCATGAAAACAATAATGACTTAAAGCAGATATTCAAAGTATTGTTATCAAATGAGCAGTTACTTATAATAAAGTCAATAATCCTTTTGTAACAATGTTTTCGGGTGCTATATGGACAATATACTTCATAAGTTCATGTCCACAAAGGCAGATATTTGCTTTTTTAATTAAATAAAGCGTCTGCCAAAATTTGCAGCAGGTAATAATGAGTTAAAGCAATGATTTAATATATATTTATACAAGTGTTCCGCGGCCGGAGACATATGCCCCCCAAAACGTGGCCTTGACTTTTGACCTAGTGACCTGAAAATCAATAGGGGTCATCTGACAGTCATGATCAATGTACCTATGAAGTTTCATGATCCTAGGACTAAGCTTTCTTGAGTTATCATCCGGAAACCATTTGGTGGACGGACCGACAGACCGACCGACATGTGCAAAACAATATACCCCCTTTTTCTTCGAAGGGAGCATAAGAAGCAAAATATAGTAAAAGCATACGATTACTTGTCCACACCATAGAGATGCATTTGGATAAATAAAACTTATTTAATAAAAAAAGACATTTCTGTTTACGTTTACCGGGTATTGTCTAATTTGTAGATACTGAAATAACCCACCCACTTTTTAACTATTGTTTGGTCAATAACTAATAATATGACAATTTTAAGTTTGCTTAATAAACTTAAAAAATAATAATTATTGTTTCGTTAATTAATTCAAAACATGGGACACCAACAATTGCAGAATTGAAAACAAAAAAAACAGACCAAGCACAATCATCAACTATGTGATTGAGTATATTTTTTGTAATTTTCTCCCGTACAGACACTAAATACAACTGTTTTTTTTATAAGTTTTCTCCTCATTAGATTTTTCTAGACTTTTGATATGTTTAAGAGTGAGGGTTGAAGTACCAAAATCAGTCATCATACTTTCTGTTGCAATTTGTTTAAGGTTAAGCCTATTTTTGGGCTAGATTGACTGGACTAAAAAGCACGCTCCCACAATGTTGATCGAACCCGTGACCTACCGAACGCTAGGCGGACACCATTTCCATTACACCACGGTGATCTCTCTTTAGTTTGTGACGCATATATATGCGTTTAAAATTTCACATTTAGAAGGCATTTAAAAGCGTACAGTTAACAAAAGAATTACACGTAACCTTGTTCAAAACCTTTTCCAAAATTGATTTTGTTTCCTTGCTTAATGTTTACTTGTATGTGCTCATTGAATTTACTTTTAAATATTCGAAATTAAACTTTTTGTTATCGTTATAACAAGTATATAATATATACACAAACAGAAAAGATTTCTTCTATTATTTAAACCACATTTTTCTTATTTAAATATCGAATTAATACACAATATAACATTGCAAATATTTTACGTTGAACCAGAAGCAGCAGTTACACATATACAATCTTAAAAACAGGCAAACACATTTTGTATATGGAATGATATTTTTACTTGGCACATGGTTGATTGAGTTATGATCATTAATGTGTGTTTATTTGTAATTATGGTCTAAATAATGAACAGCACACAATTTTAATGAAAATGTCTAATTTTGAAAAAGAGCATAAAACCGGTCATATTTGTTCAAGCCGGAAACTCAACCTCAATTGAATTTACATCATCGCTTATGTTTAAAGTAATATGTTGTATTTATTTGTAAATCATTTTATTAATTTATGTGTGATTCCTTTATTAAAAGTCCGTATTAATCTAAAAACAGTTAATCGGTTTAATCGTTCGACTACCGTCATTGCAATTGCCTTTCTGTCAGCTTGTTAACTATTGTTTTACTAGTGTCTCCTTAAAAACTGTTTAAAGGCACCCTATTATGTTTCACACGTATTGCTTATTTGTTAACTTTGTGTCAAAAGTTATCAACGTTTCCTTTTCTTCTTTCCTTTGGTCGCCAAACTTGTGTACCACTTCTCTACTATGTAGTCGAGTTCTTTTTTTTTGTAATGCAAAACACACACATCGTTTCATTTCAGTTTTAATTGGGTAGGTAATGGTACCACATGCACTTTTTATCACTGCACGATAAACATAATTACGAATTTGTCATTAATAGTCCCGGAGAAACGATCAAGTCATGTAAATATTACGTAAATTGATTTACATTAATTGTTTTACGTAAGCTTATGTACGATAGGTCAAAGATACTTGTCTCATTTCAGGCTAAGATTAAATGAATCGCTGATAACATTGATACAAGAATACAACTTTGCATTAACAATCTGCCATGGTAATTAGCTTGCGCGTTGTTGGGAAACAAGTAATTGTGCAGGTTAAATATTGTTTGCTAAGCCAAAGTTTGAATATTGCAATTCGTATCGGTGATGACACTAATCGACTAGTCTGTAGGAACTACGGCTTTTGTTTTCATTCGTAAAATCCGTCTGAAATAATATTATTTCATAATTTCAATAAAAATACAAATACGAAAACTCTGTGAAAAGGCCATACTATTTTGAATGATATGATAAAAAAGACAAGAAATGTACTTTAAAACAAGATGTGTTTGTGAAACACTATGTCCCCCCATATATTTGACCTTTGACCTTGAAGGATGACCTTGACTTTGACCTTTCACCATTCAAAATGTGCAGCTCCATGAGATACACATGCATGCCAAATATCAAGCTGCTATCTTTAATATTGCAAAAGTTATGGTCAATGTTAAAGTTTTACGCAAACAAACCAATAAACTAAAAAACAAACCAACAAACAGACAGGGCATACAAAGGCTATCAATTATATTCAGATGGTTTGTATTAAATAAAGAATACAAAAATAAAGTAATTTCTAAATTATAAAACTATATACACATCTTTTCTTGTCTCAATACTGACGAACCATACCATAGCCATCGATTGTAAAAATATGGGAAAAAATGATGCAATAAATGTTACCCTCTGGGAGTGGTCAGTTTTGACCACATGCTTCCAAGCGCTTTGTATGTGACCATTTTACAATACTTTATACCAGCTACTACACAATCGTGGTTTGTGTGAAAATATGTTTTAACGGGGTGTTTTATGATCAAGTCAAGTCCGGATTCCGGCAAGCTTTAACTGAAAAGGAATAAGTTTTGGAAGAGAAAATCGACCGTTTAAACTCTGAGCCTTGTGGTGTTTGTGCACCTCGTTTGATTCCACATTTCAGTTTTTACTTTGCTTTACAATGTTACATACCATATACTACACATGGGAAACTTGTGGTTTCAGAGAAGTTATTTTGTTAATAGTGCACATACATATTCGTTGTGTAATATCGTGTCAATGTTGCAAAAGTAGAATAACTGTTGGAATGTTTAATCTAAGATGATACAAATTGTTAATCAACAACCTCATATCACGAGAAACAATGCCTGGAAGTTTAAATGTTGTACTCTGAAAAGTGTAGAAGAACATCTTCGGAAATAATTTGAGTATACGGGCAGATACATGTAAATAGACCAACGTTAAATTCTATATATAACATAAAATAAGAAAATTCTGCAAAAATGATAGAGTGCAAAGTAAAGGTGCACATGTCAGTTTATTTTAACAGCTAAATAAAAAAATGCTGTACTTTTTTTAACAAATGCTACGACTTCTTGCATATGTTAAAAAAGCTGTAAGTTTGCGTCCAATATCTGTTGCATAAATTATTGCAATACATCTAGGTCAAATCCTATCATCATCGACAGCTACGCCGCAAAAAGTATATTTCTTAGTTTGTCAAGTTTTCCTACCAAATATTATTTGCGTGATTTTTTATTAGTAAAATAATTATTGATTACATGTTGATGCAAATACAGTTAAAATATCAATTAGGCAAGAAGCGATCAAAACCTTTGATAAGATCCACTGGGAACGGGAACCTATAAGTGTGCCCTGCCCACTTGTGGTTTTGCCTGCTCGAGTGGTTGCTTTAATATAATTTATTTTTGTGATTAGGAAACGGAACTGTTTTGCAACAGAGATAGAACAGTTACAGCATTTAAGACATATTGAGGCAAATATGCACTACTTTATTATAAATAATAAAAGGCATAATGTGCCGTAGAAAAAAAACATTAAATCGCTTACATGATAAATCCAGATGGGCGTGGTAAGCTACGTATATTATTCATTTATTTACGACGTCACATTACTAATAATAAGGCGTACCTTAATATCTTAATGGACGAAGATGCGGCATTTAGAACGTGTTCTTAAGGATGCACGTTAATTGCTGGAAATATTAATATAAAGTATCAATTGCATGGGTGGGAACGCAACGTGGAACATCACCCAATGTCATCAAGATCTCTGCTGTTACGTGCACAGTCATCATGACCTTTCATTTTACAGCTCCAATGTATTAAAGTGAGCAATGTCATCGCGCTTCAGCAATATGTTTTTTAAACTTGTGCACACATACTTTTCCGCACTCTCACGGTCATGTGGTCAGTTGTTTAGTCCGCAATTAATCAGACTGCACAGGCTATTCTGGGACGACACTTTACGCACACGCATTGAACCCGCTTTTCACAGAGCACGGCTCAATTATCGATCATGTTGGCATCGAGACAATGACATTAAAGGTACAACACAAACTATTAATTCTAGTTTATTGATTTATTGTAAAACTAACATCAAATATTTGTTTATTAGTAGGCTTCAGGATTTTCTTCTATAAAATAATGATATTTTAATTTTTAAATTTAATTGATAATTGATAATGATTTTATTTCTTGACAATAAGATTTAACATAAATAACACTAATAAGACGGACAGAGACTCTTGGATCATAATATAATTCCTTATAGAAAAAATGTTACATGTATAAAGTAGATAGAAAACGAAATAAGTCCTAAGTATACAAATGTTGCAAACAATTAAATACAATATTTTTACAGATACAATGAATTTGTTAATATACATTTAATAAATAAATACACATTGAGAAATGCAATCAGTAGTTTAAAAAAAAAATTGATAGGAAGCGCTTTAACAGAAAAATGATAGAAACATCATGATATAATTCCCTCATCTTTCAGGTGTTGGTTTAAGTAACATTTCTATTTCGTTGTTAATCAGATTTAGCCTTACCCATTAACGAATAGTTTGATCATTCTCCAAAATAATAATTTAATTGTGTCATTAATTTTTTAATATTCCTTAATGAATTGAGTCAGAATAAGAAATAATCGTCCTTGATACCAATACTCCCGAAGAAGACCAATAAAATTACAGATTGTTAGGCCTTATGCCAATTACAAATAAACCTAGTCATATTCAAAGTCTCGTTCACTTATGTTTATGACAAAACATATTGTCAAATAAATCAACAAACCTAAAAGTTTCGTTACACGAGGGCGTTTCATTGTAGGTAATTATTTCACCACGTGTCGAATCTGAGGAATGTCAGATTCACTTTAAAGGAACGGCACATTGATAAATATTTACATAATCAGTGCAGATATTATTTTCTTGTTGGCATTTCCAGATAATTACATCATGTCGATCCCGCTGTCAATAAATAGAACTTGTAAGGAATTACTTTTGTTGCAATGCATGTATACAGCAACACACGGGTTAAAGACCATCGTCGCTTTCAAAGTCTTCGAGTTGGTCGCTCCAATCATCGCGCGTGTCCTGAAATAACCATTAATTGAGTTACAACAATGAAAAAGATCCTTGATGGTATCCTCTGGTTTGTTCACTACATATATAAACTACAAATTATATAATAACATGTGTTTAAAATATGAAGAGACGACGGTATTAATTTCTCATCAATATCATGATGACGTATACGCTGTTTAACCCATTTATGCCTAGTGAACTCTCCCATATTATTAATTGGATCAATTTATTTCCAAATTAGAGATATATAGTATATTTATTTCTATATTAAACATATTTCTTACAGAAATTCCTTTAAGCAAACAGCGCAGACCCAGATGAGACGCCGCATCATGCGGCGTCTCATCTGGGTCTACGCTGTTTACAAAGGCCTTTTTTCCAGACGCTAGGCAAAAATGGATTAAATGAATGAATATTAAT
The DNA here is from genome assembly GCF_020536995.1 of Dreissena polymorpha. Taxonomy (NCBI): domain Eukaryota; kingdom Metazoa; phylum Mollusca; class Bivalvia; order Myida; family Dreissenidae; genus Dreissena; species Dreissena polymorpha. The sequence continues at coordinate 90,417,243 of NC_068363.1, forward strand.
TATTTGTATTTGAAATAGTTACTATATGTTGATAAAATAATATACTTTTTAATATTCATATTTGTTTATATAGGCATAAAGTATTTAGCATAAGAATTGTGATTCATTACTGTTATACTATCAGACCGGCTTCGGATTCATTACAATTACAGTATGACACTCGAAACATGCACATTACACGAACTGGATAAACTTGAATATTAAGTCAAAACAATTTTTCGCAAGTGACAATTGTTTTCATAATTTTTAACTATGCAAAATGTAATAATAGTTGCAGTAAAATTTACTTTCAACGAAAACAATTGAATATAACGTCATACAGTTATACTTATACAACAACTATTTATTATTTTGTGTGCAGTTACATTTACTGAGCATGCTCAGCTCACTTTTTTGGAGCTATTTTTACCGAGCTTGATCGCTTTATTATGCAATTTGGAAAACGTTTTTTTATTTAATAAAGACTAATCATAATAGAAACTAAATAACATTAAGTCTTAAATTTCTGATTTTTTAGTGAACATAAAAAGTCGTGTTATGAAGCGATGATTTAAGCGATGATGTAACGCATTGTCTCAGTGTTTTATAGTTTCTTGCTTTATGGACAGTCAAAATTTCTTAATTCAAACATTATTTATATGTTACCAAGTATGTTGGCAATACGTTTAGTTAAACACATAATGTAAACATGCTTTATTCTACATCTTAGGTTTTGAACTGTAGACACATCAGCACAACGCACCCAACCACTGCACAGGCCGCTTTGAGTATTTTTTTCCGAATGTGATTAATTGCATTATTTTGGACCGATATAAATCGACAAAAACATGATTAATTGACAGGTAAGACGTTGTTCAATAAGGTCTTCAAAACCACATTAATACTCAAAATCGACGAATATTTCGTAAACTATTTCGTAAAATGAAGCTAACCCATTATAAAGCAGTGTTCATTATAGCAATAGCCAACATATCAACGCTAATGTAGATGTGGTATGATAACATAAATTTAACGAGATACAAAATGCTCGTTTTATTTGTTGTGCCATAATATATTGCATGTGAATTTCCCGCGACGATATCTGAACAATTACGGAAGAACGACGTAGTTCTCATGAGCTGCCCCAAGCCAATCTCGCGATCGCTCGTAAATGTATTTTACGAAATACTCATTTATGTTGAGTGTTTATGGGAATGTCAGCATATTTAACCGTAACTTACTGTGTATCTTGCTGTCTGTGAGTCCCTTTCGCTGGCCCCAAGAAGTGAAGCCAGTCTATCTAGAGAGGAACTCTTTTTCTCATATACGGGACCGACAGAGGCATCGCGCGGGTCAATGCTGTCTTTGTTCAACCGACCTTTTAAAGCCTCTTCCAGTACTCTGAAAATGACACGGCATTTTGTTTTGCTGGTATTCTTTCATAGAAAGAAAGGATGTACTGCAACTGTGTCAACTATTGATAACACACACATATATGAAAATTATTTATCTTAATTATATTACATTTCCCTTTCGTTCGAGGCAATAAAAACAATTCGTACTTCACTAATACTTAGTTAAAACGGACTTAAGTCCTTAAGTCTAGCTCATTGATCTGACCAAAAATAAATAAATATGAGCCGCGGTCTGTGAAATGCATGTGCGTTAAGTGTCTTCCCAGATTAGCCTGTGCAGTCCGCACAGGCTAATCAGGGACGACATGTTCCGCCTTAAATTGATTTTGCTAAGAAGAGACTTTCTTGAAATCGAAAACATCATAAAGTGGAAAGCGTTGTCCCTGATTCGCCTATGCGGAGTACACAGGCTAATCTGGGACAACACTTTATGCACATGTATTAACCCCCTTTTCACAATGCGAGGCTTACATACAGGTTAATACCATAACAGTTGTAAGAAATAAACCAATTCCAGTTTTCCAATCATTGGGTTTGAACTGTCGCGAATACCACTTAATGTAAGGTTTACCGGGACAAAGTTGAAACGCTGATAACAATTTGTGTTATTTTATGTGGCGTCATTCGATGATATCTGAGAATAAAGAATTTTTCTTTACAAAAAAAGAACCACGCGTGTTTCGAAAATGAAAGCATTAACAGACTAGCCGGTACCCGTTAGTGTCTAAGTTTATTCGCTCGGCAGGTATACGGACCAAAAGCTAAGATTTGTGTTTTCGTTTTCTTAGTCTCGCTAAACGAACTCTGGTGTACATAACACTGACCTTGCATTTTTAATTTGAAAACTGAATGAACATAACATGGGTTACATTTGACTCTCAACGCAATTATAATAAAATAAACAAAAATATTTGGAATATAAAAAAACACTGTAAAATTCCAGTATATACATATATATAGGAATTTCTTACTTATTAATTAAATTTGCGTAAATGTCCGATTTTGATGGACTTCTCTTCGCCGCAACCCCAAGGCAAGGTGGAGCAAACGGGTATCTCCTGAAAAAAAATTACAGGCGTTAAAAGTGCGTACAATATTTATAAGGTTTGAAAAATGTCAATATTAAATTGTCTAGACATATGAAGAAAAAGTAGTTAAAAACTTTGACTTTTAAAATTCAAACTCAGTCAGAACATTAATATTTTACAGTAATGGTTTCTACAGATTACATGCTATATGCTTTAGTTTTATACCATAAGTATATACAATCATATTAATGATAAGTCATTAAATTGGTCGTTTAGTAGTCATACAATCTTGCTTTTAAACCTTAAGATTATTTTGCAAACATTATATATAAATTTATACAAAAACTTAAAGCACAATAAAGAAACAAACAAAACAACAACACCCCCCCCCCCCAGTATTTTTAATTGGGTAACATTATTATTAAAAATGCCCGCGATTAATCATTGAAGTATATCGCTTGTGCACATATTCATTTTTTTTAACAAGATACACCATAAATAATACAGAAAATATTGTATTCGGTTTGATAAAAAGAAGTAAAAATACGGTTAACTGGTATGCTTGAAAACGAATCACACAATGAGGCTTCTTGTTAAGAAAGCATGCACGGATTCACGGGTACCAAAAGCACCTGGAAAATTCTGCATGCTCTCGGGCGGCCACAATTTATGTGATATCGTTAATTGGTTATCAAAAGGTTTACAAAGGTTCAAGCAGCATATCAGAATGTTATCTAATTGTTGTGGTTTACACCCAATGCATGTTCACGAAAAGGAATCGTTCACATTTCTCAGAGTACCTAAATACTTCTTTCCGTCTGTGTTGATACATGTGCTATATGTTCCATAATGAAGATATGAAAATTTGTTTTATATCATAATTTAATAACTAAGCATAGACACAGTTGTTTTTTATCGTTGTATATGAGCGGAGCGTATATGTATTTCAATATAAATAAAGCGACGTTCATTTAAAACCAGCGAATATAAACACATCTCGTGGTCTTAATAAACATTATGTGTTGTCTCATACAGCCCATACATCATACTATGGCATTGATTGCAAAAATACATCTAAACCAAAATCAAACTCTTAAGTGAAATTTAGGAAATGGCACGACTCTCTTGCTATAATACTTTTTTTCAACATATTTTGCACCAATATTTTTTTATCTCAATGTTAAATTTAAATAAAAAATTCATTCGCCTATAATGCTCATTTTTGTTATTGGCGAGTGTGTTTAACATGAAAACCACAAATGCCCTTAGCTTAACCTGTGTACTTATTCTTGTTACTGCCTGGACACTTGTTTAAAATTATGAAAAGACAATAATGAAATCGGCGACCATTGCCAAGCGCAATCCGGAAATTTCTATCCCATACGGGAAATGCAGTCAATTGATTTAATTTAATCAGCATCGCTGAAACAACACCTAACTAACCGCGTTAACAATTCGAAAACTGTCTAGAACTATATGTTCTATTTTCTTAATGGTCAGATTCGAACGAAAAGTTTGATTTCCAGTGCTAAGATATTTCAAACACGAATGTTAATAAACGAGCTCATGCAATCTCGGCAACACATTTAAAGCGCGAAAGCATGAACAATCCAGTGAAGTGTTCACAAATCGACAACGAAAACAAACTTAAGGGCATTAGCGCAAAGGTTTTCGTAAAGTAATACTAAAATTGTCAGTAAGCCGTCTGATGATGTCAATTTTCATTAGTAGGGATTATTGGTGTACAGACATTTAACAACGAAACGAAATTAGCCAGGTGAAATTTAAAACGTGTCTGTTTCTTCATTTTTACTTATCAGTAAGAGATGAAATGCTATTATACTATTATTTAATTGTTAAACGATTTTATATTACATTTTGTACCATTAAGCGGTAAACCAGTCTGGCGTTTGAACTCGTTTAGAAGCTGATGAAGATGCATGGTCATGGAACGATGTGAAGCCAAACTGTTACTTGCAAACTCAAGACATGGGCGTTGAAAGTAGATTTTGCTTACTCAGTAATTGGAGAAAGTACAATTATCTTTAATGCTAACCATTTTGTCCGAAAGCAAGCGATTCCCCAAAGCATATCAAAATCAAAATTTTGCGAATGCTCGAATCCCATTGATACTTAGAAAAGTCAGTATCGATATGAAATCATCATCAAACAATGATGTTTTAAATTTGATCCGATTATACTAAGTGGGATGGTTAAATCTACAGCAAAGATATTTGCATGGACCACTGCATGCTTTGAATACAATTTGCTTGCAAAATAGCATATCAATCAACCTTTCAATTCAGACCAAGAGCGATAGAAATGTATTAGCCGCGTGTGACGACTATGATTGGCAACGTATAAACAATACAAGTCCATTAGCCAAAATGATTTATACGAAAGTGCTTGAAAGTTATTTGTCTTTGTAAATTCTAACAACACAAATCTTGCTCTGTAAAAGTTGGGTGGACGATGATTTCTATGGACATACCGACGCAGTTTCTAAAGTGTTAATCACTTTTGGTTCACTCAAAACGTTTATAGTGATTTTTTTTTATTTAGCATCTTTAACAGTAACGTATATATTGACTTTATAATTGTACGCAATACACTTATAATTTTAATAAATATCCTTCGTACATAATTTACAGAAACAATACATACATTCTAAAGACATTTGTTTGTTATTTTGAAATGTCATCAATATTACAGAATCATTTTGAGAGAATTATATAAAAAGAAATCAGAACGAGTTTCAATTTTTCCTTACATTAATTTAGCTAATGAAACGGAGGGATTCGTTCAACTACTTTCGTTATTGTTCGACACAGTAACTAAATAGTTTTACTAACACTGACTAAACATTTGTAGCAATCTTTAAAAACAAATCAACGGGATTCAGACCCGGGACCTTTGAGAGCAAAATCTAAGCCATTTCCACTGTTCCGTACAGGCATTTGAACCGGCATCTTATTTTTACGCTTTACATGAATACACATATTTTTAAAATTAAACATATTAAAAATATTAGTTTTCGACGTCATTATAATTATTTTGTCTTTTAGTAAATGTTACATATATTATTCGCTCTCAAATCGTTGAACTTTAAAAATTTGTGGAAAGTCCCTTTGCTTGGCGATTTGGATTATAAAGCAAACAATTGCAAACTCACACCCCGTGGTTTGCTGATTATCACAAAAAATTCGACTTTAACACTAAAACGATGTTGTTTTCTATATGACTATCTATGCCGTATTCCTCTGTTCTACCAATCTGTACAATCTTTGATATTTGATGCGTTAATAAGACAAAATATTAAATGTTAACGGTATTACGAACCGATTTATAAACGCATCACACAGTCTGTAAAACTTTTTTTTTTTGCTATATGTATAAAAATGTAAAAACGTATTTTCAGTACACATTTTAATTTCTTTAATTTTTATTTGCATCAATATTATTCTGTTTTATTAAATATGCAATTTAACCGAGTGAAATATGACGTTAATATGATGTAAATAACATTTAATTATTTTGCTGGAGGTTATGTAAAGTTTGTCTCTTTCTTATTTTCTAAAGCATAATATCCAGGAAGGAATGAGAAAAAAACTATGAAACCACGGATTAACTATAATAATCGATTTATTTTATATAAAATCGATTTATGAAAAGTTAAACAATAAAAATAAGAAACATATTAACTGGAAATTACAGAGAAATATATCTTACAATACTTATCACATTTCTAGTCATAGCACAAAAGGCATACCTATACAACTAATTAAATCACGATATTTGAATATATATGAGTAATGCAAATGTTTTTATGCAATAACTTGATGTTTGTATAAACAAATGCATACACACGTCTATTTACATCTTAAAAGAAACACATTTAGAAATGTAAAATATGAAAAAGAACACACATTTTAAACAAAATGGTTATCATTGTGTTCCGAACTTACTCACAAAACCTTCGTTTTGGCTTTGCATAACACGGCGTATATACTTGCAGAAGCAGCAACAGTAAGGGAAACAGTATAACAACCTGCTCCCACGTTCCAGTTCTCCCCATCTCCTGTAAAGAACCACAACACAAAACAAACATTAACGAAAATTAATTGATAAATAAAAAAATATATAATCACCCTTACCTGCAATGGGAGCCGTAACCATACCCTCTACTCGCAACCATTAAGTAAAACAGCAATATTGTCACATAAATGAATGTGTACATTTTAATATTGGCAACGCGTCAGTTTCACCGTTAACAGAATTTGTCACTGAAGCCTTGGTACAAGTTTTAAACTGCTAAGCTTTTAAGTCGCCCTCTATTGGTTTAGACTGTTTGTAATGAGGAGACAATCTATGCAAACGCTGGTTTCGTTGGATCAAATTCAATTTTCTCGTCACAAATGACGTCCCCGCGTGTGAGTGTAAATTAGATTATTAACACAATGTTGTTGGGGCTTTTTTACTTTCTTTAAGAGAAATGCCCTTAGACGTTAATAATGATCAGACCAAATTGCCTCTGATGGGATACTATGAATGCTCCATGTTCAAGGGGTTGGCCCGAAGTGAAAACAAAATCATAATTTCACTAAAAGCTTCAATAGCATCAGCGTAAGGTTATTACTCAGAACTCGCCCGAGCAACAACAGAAATTCTAAAATCGCATGTATATTTTGAACAAGACACTTTAATATCAAGCTTAATATTCAAGTTATTATTATAATATTCTCTCCTACCATCGTCACTTCTGGCAAGGTTCGATATGAATTTACGACGGTATTTTTTCAGATAATCTTTTTTCCTAGCAGTATGTTGCTAAAATGGGTTGTTGTGTTTAAAAGGCGATGCGTATTCTCGCGAATATATATGTGTATAGTTTTGTTACTGTATTGTCAAAACGCGCTTACGAAATCGGCCATTAAATATGTTAATTCACCACTTGATAAGTGGTTGTACTCCACGATTCACAATATATAGAAACAAATACGTTTCTTTATTTTATAAAGACAATCACAATCAATAACACTAGCCAATTTGCCAATTCAATCACACTATTAACCGTTTTTGTACCACATAATTATACGTGTTATATTGTTTATTTTCAAACATAATAACATTTTGTTTGATTAATATGCTGTTAAATGCTGCTGTTTTATCAGTCACTCATACACATGATCAAATGGTTAAACTTAAAATGAATATTTTAGTATCTGGAAGAATCGAAAAAATATTTGTTCAGCTCATATGTTTCAAACGTTCGTTCGTATGAACTAATTATTTGTGTCAAAATATAGTGGATATAATCTGGATACTTAGGAGTGCATACATGTATGAATGAGATGCGATGTTGTATAAACATGTAAATTTAACGTCTTTTCGTGTGTGTTAAATATATTAGTACGACGTATAACGAATAACTGTGAATATTAAATATTAATGTTAATATAATTTATTTAATATCTATCTCAATGTTTTTTAAAGTTTCTCTTGCACATATAGTATTTTATTTGATTAACACACAACAACTGCAGACTCATTTAATTTTATACACGTATTGTATTTATAAGAAAATTTAAAGGCTGCGAGATCAAATCAATTTAAATGCACATTACCTTATAATCAATAACACCAACTATTTAACGCCACTCTATGTTCCTCAGTGCGATATGTAATATCAAATATTATATATTCTCAACAAATTTATTCTTTAAACATGTCAGTGTTATCCTAAACGATATTAAATTGACAGATTTCTAGGTGTATTTATATGTATGTAAAAAACTGTTTCCGAGAAGTCCAGATTACGTTCCTTTCTCGCTGTGATTTTATTTATAAAACAAGTACGTAGGTTGTTCAATCATCAACACAAAACCCGACGTCTGGCATGATGCAAATGATAAGAGAACAAAATGGTGTATGCTCAAAATCATGTACTACTTTTTTACAAAGGTAAATAAGCAATTTGTAAATATATCAGCATTCTCTATCGTTAAGCATATCTTTTTCTATCACATACTTAAATTTAAAATCAAATGTAAAGATATGTACACACTTGGTAGCAAATTATTAAATATTACAGAAAGTTGTATTCAGTTAATTATAACAGCACAATTGATTAATATTTGTTTGTATTTATGTTATTTCTTAATATTTAAATGTGAAGTGTTACCATTATTTAGTTTAGGCTTTAATATCTTTTCTTTGATCGGTACTCTACGCCGGAAAATTGGTTCTGGAAAAGTTGCGTTCCAAAGCGACAATACGGAATGAATCGGTTTATAGAGCCAGACGCCTTTAAGTTGTTCGCTTGCACGTTTTGCAAACCAGATTTACTAGAGACCCCCAACCTGATAGCTGCCGCATCCGCGCCGAGAAAAAGTTCGCCATTTATGTCAGAGGTTTTAGTTCTTCCACAACATTCATGTACATATTGACACATAATGTGAATGTCGTGTTATAAAAATAAATGGAATATTTTTGAACGTAGCGTATATAGAAAACACCATTAAACAATTTTTAAGTTATACGTGTCGCGGAAGAGAATGTTTAAAATTATTAAAATAGTCCATTATTTGCTGCGTCTTCTTTCGACACATTTAAATCACACTTTCATATCCGCGTCATGCGAAAATGGGTCTTATGGCGTTCCGGCCAGAGTAGCTCAAGCCCTGTCTGTGATGGGCGCATATGGCATAAGACCATTTTAGCATGACGCAGGTCTTTAAAAATCTCATTTCGTATTGTAAATGGCACATTTAAAGACAATGCATTTCGACATAGAATTGAATTCAAAATAGCAAATATAGCAAACTAGCAAATCAGGGTTCCCGTTTCAGGCGTTCAGGAACGATATCCAGACCTGCTGACCGAGTGCGGCAAATATTTGCGGTTAGATAATGAAACGATTTCCCTCATCATGGCCCTAAACTATTTCGGTAGTGTAAGGTCTCTCATCTTTAAAGAAAAACTGTTTTTGTCGATAATCAATTATGTTTTCCCCTCGCGATATAGTGACCGTTTACAGACCCTGAAATTCTGCGAGATGGAATTAAACGCGTAATTGTAACTGGGCCACAATTTGTGTCTATGTGTCATTTGAACATGCAGAGTGTAGTCCGGAAATTCTTACACTGACCAGTGTTACATCCTTTACGCTGTGCACAGACACAGTGATGTTGCCAAAGTTCAGGGGATTTTTCTCGAATAAGTCTATGAAATATTCGAATGTATTTATTCGTGTCTAATGACATTATGTAAAGGTCATTTAAGATCTTATTGTACATTTTTAATTTGTATGTGGTGTCGAAAAACGTTTTGAAAGGGAATTTCCGTCATGACATTATATTCTTAGTGCGATAGGTATTTGATATTCAAACACTGTGCATATAATATGATGGTGCATGCAAATTTTATTTTATATTAACTGGTTCTCATCATACCATTTTAATCATATTTTCTATGCTTTCAGCATTTCTAAAAAAGGACATGCTGTTGTTATTATGTCTAAAGTATCTTTATAACATAAATAAGATGATAATCAGTGCACATATACCTCGACCTGTGAGCTAAGAAACACTCTATATACATTTCAATGGGTTGTGTTTATTTCAAATTTGCAATACAAAAGCTAAAGCCTTATTTTGAAAAGGAGTTGCGTCTATGATTATGCAATAGCGAACAACTTCCGTTTTTTCTAATCGGTGCCTTCAGCGCTGATTGACATAATTAAGGACGTACTATGCCAACAACAAGCGTTCTTATACGTCGTGTGAAATTTAACCTGGCTCTAATAAATAAATATCCGTTGATTACCGTTGACAATTCTTCAATTAAGGTAAAAAATACAATGCATGATTCAAACCTTTTTTTATATATAAACAAAATAACGGAAAACGTTTACAAAACAAAAAATTTAAATTGCTATATTTAAATTTTACATTAATTAACAAAAATACATGACGGAAATAGCTTCTTAGTCAGCAAGAATACACATATTTTGTGCTAAACAAATATACCTCGCGGACTTAGATGTAGTTGAACCCGTGATATTTTACATGCCTAACCACTCTTGAATGATAAACTTGTAACGCGATGTTAGCACCTTTTACACATACTGAAGTTAAAGTTTAATTTATGGTCTAGTTATGCCTGTATTTTTATTAAGGATAGAATATTAACAAAAGGCCTTGCTAAACCTATCGTAGAATGCTTATATAATTTCAACTCAAGACAAGACTGTTTTGTTTCATTTGTCATTGAAAATCTTTTGAATGAAATTGTTTCGACGGCGATTTTAGAATGGACAAAATAGTGCACTGCTATGCGTAGGTCTTAATACATTGTATGTATGATATGAACATCAACCACGAAGACCTCTCGCATTAGTTTGAAGAGACTCTTCCGGCACACTTTACTCGTACTCTTCACATTAGTAGCGACGGAAATATAAAATTATGGTTTGTTATGTAATAGTCAATTGAAAACTGCGTTGCAAATGAATTATGAGCCTCCAATAGTTTTTTTGTGGTTTTAGTCATCTCCAATAGTTTTCTTAGGTGTGCGGTTCATTAATTGGTTTGGTCCATGGAACTTTATGTCAATTTCGATTTGCTAAGTAATTCGACATATATTTGCACCCTTGTAAATACATATAACAATACTTCTTACAGCAATGAAGGGACGCATCTTCACGAAAAGTTTTATAGTAAAGGATATAAACGGCGATTTCAGATATTTATTTGAACGTTGTCTACAAAATCACTCTGATAATGCGGATACTTCGATAACCGATGGCACTTCGTTAACAAAGAAAAATAAAAGCCACGCACGTACGGAAAGATCCTCAGTTTTTGTTAAGTGATATTCTAAGTATTGGTTTTTGTGACACGTTACATGGTGGAGTTGATAAATGGTAAATCCTTTTGTATTTAGAAGAAAGAAATTTCTTGCAGAATGGTAGATTTTTGCCAGATAATGAGAAAATTCCATTTGAAAACAGCAAAATCTGCAAAATCAATGCAGATTTCAACAATATAAAACTAGAGTGAAATATTGTAATAAAGTGGTTACTGTTTAAATTTATTTCATTGCAATACAAAATGCTTTACCATTAATCGGTCAAACAAGGGTCCGTGTTTGAAAACCGATTTAACAGAATATAAATGCAAAAATCTAAATAACTCACCTCTCGCACGTGGTTTTTGCTGTTTTCTGTTATCGAAGTGCCATACGTTAACAAAATATCCGAATGACAGGCGTGCTAAATTATGTATCTTTAATAACCAAAACAATGTACCGGAATAATTTACATACAATTACATAGAATTAGGAATATATGTAGTTTTCATTTGGATCAATATCCAACTATTTGTTTCATACTTATGTCAGTTGTTCATATAGGTTGTACGTGATATGAAGCAAAATGAATGTTTATGTTGTTATTTTATGATCATATTAACAAACAGACTTAATACATTTTTATATTTTATGTAAGTAACCTTTTTAAATTAAAGTAAATTTAACTTTGCGATAATTATATAAATTTCTCAGAGGCACAGGCACCTGTGAATACAGACACCTACTATTTTTACATAGAAATGTGAAACATAATTGTTGCAAACGACGACCATAACAAAACAATATTTTCAGTGCACAAAAGTTGTATATATATGTATGTTTATTTATGTCATCGCTAAGCTTTGTAAGTTTGCAAAAAACGCGATGCATTATACTTTGAGAAACATAATTTCCCCTTAACTGATTTGCTAAACACTCGTTTAAGCTTAACACGTATGTGAACGTTATGTAACACGTATGTGAACGTTATGTTTAGTTTTCGAGTCCTTACCAGTATTATACAATACAATTTTCCAGATTCGCACAGTATTTCGCCCATCATTTCACATTGCATGTACGAAACACGAGAAAAAAACGAGGTTATCAATAAAAAAAATTGCAACGTCAAGGAGGTATAAATAAACAGCGACACACACTCAGCCATCGCTGTTGTGATGTAATGGAAGCAATCAGCGCTAGCTTAGCTTGTTGTTCTTGTTTACGTTTGTTTACATATCACTCTTGTTGCATGTTTAATTATGAGTACTTGATGAATAATATCCAATTTACTCAACTCTGAAAAACATGTGTATATATTAATATAAATATAAATAAATACATGTGGATTTTAACACATAATTATGCAATAAATGTACACCTTATTTTCGATTAAGATAAAATAAATAAATCCACATGCTACATTTCGAACTAGACAACAACAATGTAGTGCCTATAGGCAGTTACTAAGCTATCAGTTAAGGTCAAATTGTAACCATGCTATACACATATAAACAGATGTCCTCAAATATCCGTATTCAAAATGTATGTTTATCTTTATCTACAATTTAGACTCGGCTGCAGATTTCAACATAATATTCATCAGAGCAAGGTTAAATAGTTTGTATAATATAAACTTGACATAAGGTGCACGTATATGTGACTATGCGAGTTTTGTTGATAAATTTACAAACAAAACTGTTTTAACCGTTGGATTTTTAGGGAGCATAGTGTAGGCGCCAAACGTTTTAATCGTGATGTGAAAAGGAACAGGCCTTCACGTCGTAAAGTAAACCAAAGAAAATATTACATTAAGTTTAAAAGGAAGTAAATATTATTTCTGTGTTGGTTAATATTGTATACATTTATTCATGCCTTACCTGCATCGTTATAAATTTTGGAATATGTTGGTTATAAACATGTAAATGCATATGTTTTATATCATTACTAATGCAAAACATGCATTTATAAAACAATAGATATACATACCGCAAATGTATGGTTAAAACAGCTTGAACGTTAAAGAACGTTAAAACGTTACAATAAACCCTGCCACATTAGAAACAACGTTTAATCATTATAAAGAGCAAACACTTTTTGCCAGAATATCGCTTTGTCTTGTTACAATTTTTATAGAACTAAATATTTTATTAGAATTTGAGTATTAACAACGGCTACATCGCCGTATTGTTTGCATACAAGGAGAAAACATGTGTTCCGAATGTAAATGTAATGTAAAGTCATAAATACAATATGATATTCTTATATTTTTAATTTAACATCAGTAAAAAATGCGCGTTTATAAATAAAAGTATGCTTTAAAGTGAACAAAATATTCTCTATATAGTCGTGAATGCAAAATATTTTATGTGAAAAAGGAGAACACGCACGTAATTTTGTACATTTTTATTATCTACATTAAGTGTGTCGGTGGACTTCTCATAACCAAATCTGCAAATGATATAAACAATGATGAAGAATATTTTATCGTTGAATGTTCTTTATGAACTGACTTATATTCTATGCGATACAAAGTATTGGTTGCGACCTAATATCCAAACATGTAATGCACCCATGAATTCACAAAATGCACGTACATTAAGAAAACTGGCATCTTCTCGTAGTTGGAGTGTCGTTATGTTTTACATCTCTCTTGCATTGTGATTTACTGACATCACTATGTTCTAATTATCGAATAAGTCCTATATTTCGTTTCAATATGGCTAAATATCGTAACTATAGGTTCAGCGTTTCTGTAAACATTCATTTAAAGAGAAACATCGAACATAAAAGTTATGATTTGTTTATATGTTTTTACTTTGTGTATCGTTATGTTTTATATATATGTTGCTATCTTCTTTGCAGACATCATCTTTGTTCTAATTACCGAATACATGTAAGTTATATATCTCGTTTCGAAAGTGCTAATTAAGCGGTCTTTTTAAGTTCATTTAAGAAAGTATTCGATTAATATTATTATGTAATGCATTTTTCGATCAATTTTATTTCTCACTCATAATGGGCTTCTCCGCTTGTTTTCATTATTATTGTTTGTTCGTGTGTGTGTGTGTGTGTGTGTGTGTGTGTGTGTTGTGTGACGTGCGTGTGTATATTTGCATTTGCTTTGTTATCGATTTGTTTATGTGTGTGTGTGGGCATGCGTGTCTACTTTTGCATTTTGCTTTGTTTTCTTTTTGTTTATTTCTTGTGAATATATATAGTCCTCGTGTACCTAATATGGCGTATTTGATTGAAATAAACACCTACCTATAAGTTTGAATGCCTTACACATATTGCGATTTAACAAAGTTAATGCGTGTTTTTATAAATTGTATAAACTATTTTTCATAAGAGTGCATCGTTAAAACATCGTTTTCTAACCTTAGATAAAAACGTTTATTTTAAAAACGACTATGTCTGCAAGAAAGAAAAAAAGTTTGAAAGTAACTTGCGAATTATTTAACACAACACGTTTTCTAATCATGTTGCGGCTAATTGCGAGATAATTGACCTTACTTATCTAATATTCGCTCATTATTTAAAAAAGTATTTTAATCGATTATAACGTGCATGTATACACAGATTTACCGTAAAATTACGTTTCGGAGCGATCACTTTTGTTGTTGTCACTGCATGTTACGTCAAGCTTGTACTTTAAATTATTACATACTATGCAGTAAGAAATACGAAATATTAGTGCGTGGTAACACAATTTTTGTCCTTGTCATTTATCAGTGATTCGTTTTATTATAAAACATACATTGAAATAAAAAATCGTATGATTTTGTTTCTATAGTGGCCGTGGACATTTTACACGTATGAAAATAATTTTTGTTGACAAAGTTAGAAAAAAGTGTATATATTACAACAACCACAATCGTTTGTATCCATGTGATTTTAAAATGGCAGTTGAAAAAAGACATTTTCACTCGCATGAAATATTACGTTTTCACAACAATGGATATAAAAGTGGATGTCATACCACAACCAAAATCGTTTGTATACATATAATTTAAACACGTTTTAAAAATCATCATAACATTTGTGATGGTCTTTAATCGCGCTAAACAATTATTTTTATTTTTTATTTTCATGTATGTGATTGTGTTTATAATTTCAAAATGTACGCCGTTTTACCAAAGATTCATAGACACAATGACTCCACATCTGATACGAAACAAATTAAAATAAAACAGTTGGGCCACATTAAAATTCTGGTCAATTTATGTAGAAATCAAGATTTATGTGAAACGAAAGTATGTAACTTGCAATATAACAACGTTCAATATGATTTTATCAAAAATAGTTATTTCTATGGATACAATAAAAACGATAAGTGTCATATCTTACCTTATGAAATCTCCTGTCGTGAAACTCCAACTAAAGAACAGTTGACTTCGAGTTCAACTCCAAAGGTTTCTCTGTTTTATCAAATTGTTTTCGTATTTAATCAACGTAGTTTGTAGTGGGACCCTACTTGTTTTTTCCTGTCCTCATAATTCAATATATTAGCATACCGGTAAAGCAGTCTGATTTAAATAATATGATCCGAATTTGTAATGACCGAACACACCAAATGCAAGAACTACAAGGAAACTTTGCTTTAATTGATGTCCACCTTTATCTGTATAAAACATGAAATTCTAAAGATCCTTGTCCTTAAGTATATGTTTCTCTTCCCTCTTTAAGAGTTTTAAGCTCTTTTGCAGAATGCCAGGCGCCTTTTGACGCTTAAAAAGCGTACGCCAGTCTGCGGTTATTAAAATAGATTAATCTCCACTCGATCCCTTTGCTTATTTGCGGTCGTCGATTGCAAATGTCGACCTCTTAGAGGCAAATCAGATTTGGAAATTGATTAATAAAGAAAACATAGCACAGGTTACATGATGTGGGTAGATACCAACGCCGGCACTGTGATGCAAACGCGTTCTCTCGAGACGCTGCCGCAGTTCGAAATTACAAGCTGAAACGGATAGGCGCAAGAAATCCCTGATTTGGGTACTGTTTCTATACCCATTGGCAATATATATAACACTTTGAAATCCAATCCCTTAAATTACGTACAAACGATATTACAAGCTGAAACGGATAGGCGCAAGAAATCCCTGATCTGGGTACTGTTTCTATACCCATTGGCAATAGATATAACACTTTGAAATCCAATCCCTTAAATAACGTACAAAAAGTTCATACAAAAGTCTTCAATACAAACGACCACACACTTAATTGTTAATTTTGATACTTGCACAAATGTCATAGATATAGATATGTTTCTATAGTTCCCTTTTCAAGTTAAGTTGTCGCGCTTATGTTTCAAAAATGCAAAAATAGCAGGCAAGTAACGAAAATATATAACATCATAGATGCGATATGAACATATATTTACAAATTTATGGAAGCTCATAAAGAAGATAATAATGTGCAATTTTTGTCATGAACTTGTCGAAAAAAGAGGAATAATTCATTCCGAAAAGGATGCATATTTTTTATATATGTTGCATAAGAAGATATAGATTAATAAAGTTCAATTCTTTTGTGTTTTCCTGAACATTTTAAAACATAGATATGACGCCAGTTCAGTTAGAAATCTTTAATTTAATGCTTTATATTTTATATTCAAATCATTTTTCAAGTATTGATCTTTAAGCAAAATGATAATAAATACTTGTTTTAATAAACACAGTAGGCACTTAGAATATAATCGAAAAAAAAGGGTGGTCGATCCTTGAACCATTCTAGCTAATCAATTTGAACGCATCATCTTTGTTTATTTGCATCTATTAAAAGCCCATAAACACTTAAAATCAACGAATACTTCGTACACAATTTCGAAAAACGAAGTTTACAGATACAAAAATCAGTGTTCGTTATAGCAATAGCCTAAATGTCAACGCTAGATGTGGTCTGGTAACATAGATGGAACGAGATACAAAATTACTCGTTTATATTTTTTGTGTGTAACACAGTAATCCATGTGAATTGGCCGCGACGATATCCGAACATTTACGAGCAAACGCGAAATTGGCTTCGGACAGCGTCGGAATCACGAAGGAGTATTCATGAATACAATAGAATATCGATAAATACAGTCATACTTAAACGCTATGTATTATTCAAATACAATTATTTATTTGGTAATAATAATGGCTATGGGTAATAAAATATAACACTGACATATAATATAAATTTAAATAAATGCATCACCTAAGAATATTGGAGAAAGGTTAAAATGATAACATTGTATGGATAAGAAACTTGTTCACATTCATATGACGGATTCCGATGTCACGGTCAAGTCAGTTAATCAGATGTCTTTTGGCATTCAAGGTAAAGTTTATAATGTTTGGGTAGCTAGACTGAAACTCGTGTCATTCAAACATGCTTTATAATAATATAATGTTTTGATCATATTAAAAAGCACTAAATTTCTGAGACAGTTCATAACCCAGTCAACCGTTCTGTAATGCTTAGGTCATGTTCACTGACAAAAATTTAGGGTGGTGCACTGCATGATCGCATTATTCATGTTTCATATATAAATATTGATTGTCAAATCGAAAATCAGGGATCCGACCTTCGTCATTGTATTGTCTTTAAGGTCACAACGGCGTCAACATTGATTTCAACACCGGGTGTATTTCTTGAAGACATTTCTTGTAATGTTTGATACGAATTAATGTCATGTTACAAAATATTGAGATTTACTTCCTTTACACTAAATATTCCACTAAATAATCGGAGCCAATGTGTATCCACCGCTAACTGAACCTTATCAATTGAATTGAACATAATTAATACAGATAATGAACTGCACATATGAAGCAAATGCACGGTTACAAACACGTGTAATTCCTGTTCGTCCGCCCTATTTGCGTCGAAAAAAAAGTTCTCAGAACGGTTGTCTTCAGTTTATAAACGATCTGAATAAAAGCTGTGTCAATTGGTCATAACAGTTATCTTATCTCCTTATGTCACAAATGAAGTGTCAACGTCTGAAAGTAAAAAACCAAGTGTACGCTACAAAACATATGTTATATTAAATGCAAAACCGATAAAAGTTCGATAGATTTGAGTTGGTCCCTTTTTGATTTGGAAATTGTTCAACATCCCTAAGATCCTAAGGGTCGTTATCACGAGGCTTCGAATAAGTCGTAAGTTATTTAGGATGCACTCATGGGAACATGTGAATCTCAGAAAACGTGATTAACTGGTTTATCACATTAGCTGCCAATCATCGTCTCAACAATGAACATTGTGTCGAACAAATAAAGCAAGTGTTAGCCGGTAAATCTGAATAATAATACAAAGTAGATCTATACTAATGGAAGGGGTACTCATTATATGTAATAATTGACTAAGTTTAATGCCCGGGGAAATACATTTTAAAGTAATATCAGAAAATACATACAAGACGAACAACACGGTTCAAAACAAACTGGAGCTAGTTAAAAATATTGTCATGGTTTGATTAATTAAAAGTTGCGCATTAACAGGTATTTTAAATGATATATTTTACAGCCAAGGTAATATTAAAGCAAACAAAATCACGAAATAACATCAAGTTCCAAAAGGACGCTACTGTCTCATACTTCGCAAAATATGTTTATGTTCATATTTCTTTATTTCCATCTAGATCTTCAATGATCAGCCTGATTCCCATTTCAAACTTTCGCGGCGAATCTGCAAACGTCGAACTCTATCACCATACTAACCATAACAGATGGAATTTTTCAAAGATATTGTTTAACTGTTTTTTTGAGGTTTATTGATTGGAAGCAAACAGCTACGGTTTAATTCAATGACTTCAGATTGTTACAAAATCCAACACAAATACATTAGCATCAAGCATTCTCAACGTAATGTAATTTACACATTCTGGATACATTGGATGCATACGCATGATTTTGCAGTTTTGTTATATCCGCTTTATAAAACATGGCATCGACATATATATATGGTATATTAAATAACAAAGAATTGTTGTTGGAGTTGTTTGAGTTGGTAATATAAGTGATAAAACAAGTTATTTTGTTTTAGACGTGTAAGATCCTGGGCTATACACTTTCTTGTTCCTTATGTTTAAACTCTGTCTGTTTACAAAATAATATTAATTATAGTAAACATTACTCATACATAACATTCTCCCATTAAAAAGGATAATGGTGTCAAGTGTTTAGTGTTATATTGTCTCATATATTGACTCTTATCAGTCTTTAAAACATGTTTTAATTAATTATGATGAACATGACATGACTTTTAAAACTGTTTTCAAATTACCGAACTGCAAGGCTGTTAGCAAAGCCGCCATCATGATCTTATCAGGTAAGTTTATATAAAAGTAATTCATAATTTGACATTTATAGTTATATGATTTGTATACTAAGCCAATTTTGATACTTTGTTCCCAAAATAATTCGTCTCTGTCATAGATGGTAGTTTGCTTAGTAAAAGGGAAGTGTATTTGTGTATTGTTTAAAGCAGAATATTTTATGTTCTATATGCGCTTTGAATTATATTTATTTAGACATTAATGCTATTGTTTAAAACTTTCCTGTTGTTGACTAGTTTTAGGAGTCCGGGATTCCTAAATGCATTTATTTTGGTTGTTGTAATCCTTAGTCATTATGCATTTAATTGGTCAATGCGCACGATCATAGATCTTAATTGTTAGTGACGGGTATAAATAATGGTAACTGGTTAATGCAGTGAATGTTACACACTCTTCTCACCTAGGCGATCCGTTCTCGGAAGCATGTGAGTTTGGAATGTGGTCTCTATACCGGACAGGTTGGTTTCCTTTGGGTACCCCGACTTCCTCTTACAACAAAAAATCACACTAACATTAATAATGTCTTTTAGCAAATAACAAATAGCTGGATATTACAATTATAACAAAAATTGCCCCAATTTTCTTCAGTCAAACAATTAACAACGTAGATGTGCTGGGTCCTCATTTAATGCAGCCTGAAATGCAGAAGGACCTCATTTGGCATTTGTAAGTCTTTTCAGACTTGAGTCGTAAACAAGCGGAAGGACTTGCTATATTACATCACATATACTTGGCATTGTTGAAACACTTAAGTCCATGCAAGTTGTGTGTCAAACGTTATTTGGGATAAAAAAGTCCTTTTGATTGTATATATATGAAAATGCAGGTTACTTCTGGTGCGTTCAGTCATAATAAAAATGTTATTGCACGAGTGCTGATGGGAAAAAATACTTTTCAAGAGAAGTTATTGATAGAAGAACATTAAACAAATGCATTTTTTAAAGGGAAATTGCATTTTCTTTCCTGATAAATATATATATTCAGGTAAAAAGAAATTTAATGAAATGAATTTTTAAAAAATGTTCCGACATTTTTAATCCTATCAGTCCCAGTCGAGGTTTTGTTAGGGAATGATGTATTCAATTTAGTATGACCTTTAAGTCTAGGACGATCAACCTCAGGAACAATCTATTTGTCCGCCCATCACCCCCACATTGTGACTATCTTCCCACTGTCACTCCCCTCGTTCATGCAAATGCGCTCATTGAGCTTTGCTTGAAATGACGCTCTGGTCCACAATTGATATACTGTCAATTATTCCACGCATCTATCGTCAAAATCAGACAATCAGTAGAAAAGGGACGGGCTATACAAAAATCCGTTTGTGTCTCATTCCGATGATGGGCGTTTTTTTCTGTCGAATATGGCCATATGAAGAAATGAATCTGCAGATGTTCCAGCAGTATTACATTTCTATTATACATACGTTCGTCGTTCTTTATTTATGGCAAGTAACCAATTGCGAAATTTGTGCGGCACGATGCAAAACCACATTCACACATAGCAGAATAAAGCTTGGGTCACTGCCTTGGACGGTCAATGCTATGCACTAAGGGCTTTACCCGATTGCAAACAACGATTAGTAAAATCAGACAAAAGTCAACAAGGACGTATGTCAATATATGACCTGGAAGGTTAAATACATGGTTACATGGCAGATCACTTCTCTAGATTTAGCATTAAATTGTCAAAAGTGTCTCCCTAAGTCGTATTTATCCAGGCTATAAATACGATATTCAATGAGGGATGCCGAAATGATCTTTATGAGACATAATATCGCTCGCAAGAATTACTTGGCAATATTAGGTCATAAATTGAAGTTAAAAGGTCTCGTAAATTATAGTCCAACTTGTTGACGCTCTCAAATGTTAAGCTACTTTTTACATTGGTAATATTTGGAGCGTACACGGGGGAAAGACCAAAACAATGGTGGAAAGTTTTCCTTCTTTGTCTATATTGTTGCGCAAGTATTTTGTGCGTAACATTTAAGTCCCGATATCAGACAGTTAATATCAGCAGACTGCAATACTTTTTAGAATCCTGTGTAGATAATTAATTTATCGATAATTTTCCGTCAGACTTATGTGGTGACACTTTGAATTTTGCACGCCTGAGCAATTTAAATCCAACCTCTATTCAAATGTTCAATATCTCTCGATTCGCTTGCTGTGTAGATATTAATCGATAACATAACATATGAAAACCATCTGGTTTTAATGTGAAGAATAAACGGCGGAAAACACCGTTTGCGTTCGACTGTTGTTATTTACTCGCTGATGAATAACTAAAAATATGAGATTAAAGACAAATTACGCGTACACGTTACACTGTGGTGTCGACAAACAGCATTTTTCAAAACATGGCCTGAGGTTAGTAATTGTGTTGCGATTTAAGCAGACATTTAACTCAAGAATTATTGCCTTTCTAACTTCAATTCGACGATATTTGAGGTAAAGATGGACTTCTGAACTAAAACTTAATGAGTTGGTTATGTTATTTTGCAATTTTACGCAAATTGATGAAAATTTAAACTTTCTGGTCTCCACCACGTAATTGTTCCTTCGCCGATAAGACGTTCCAAAGAATTTAGCCCATATAAAAAGTATCTCTAAATTCTTTGCGCGTCTTATAAATAAGACTATCTCAAATTGGAGCACTATTGACACATGAAAACATGTCCAAGCTTCCGAGAAATCAAAATAACTTAACAGGTAAAGGTTTACACCCGGGTTTACGTCAAGAAAAACTTGAAGTGCACGCTTAATGCCAGCGAACCTATGTTTTTAACGTGCTACTATAATGATTTATGTTGATCGAAACGACGACAATTAAATAAAGGTAGTTTTTGGCCTCGATCGAATGGTGAAATTTGTGTTCAAATAAGCACTTGAAAATCGGTCAGTCCTTGTAAACATTAACGACATCGACAAGAGCTATAAGGAATTTTGGTATTGCATAAAAAGCAGTTGCGAATATATCTTTATGACTGATGTCTACGAAGTTCATTTTAAAGAGTTTTTGATATTCATCCGACCACAAATCGGAATAATTGCCATGGTAAATGTAACGTTCAATAAGTAATGTTCTGTCCCACGCATGTTGCTTTTTGATGTGTGCTTTTGACAGTATTTTTGATGCGTGTTTTAGCATATGACAGCATTTATCTCACTATCATAAAAGTTTAAACAGATCAAGGATATCGAGCGTTGTCTTTTTTTCATCACCAGAAACTTTGCATTTCAAAATGTTTTATTTTATTTATTGTAGACAATGTGTAAGAATCAATTTAAACGAATCCACATATCAATCATGGATGCATATTTCTGGAAACGTCGTTTATTTTCTTTGGCATTGTGTAAGTAAGCTTGCTCTGTGAGTCATAATGCTATCAAATGTGACAGCAGTCTTTGATTTTGTGTTATTTTCATTTGTATATAATAGTTAAACACACATGTATCGAAATTTCTATAAATGAGGATAACTAGTAAATGCTTATATAGTAAATAAACAAAGGTTAAAGACAATTTCCCTTGCAATATATGCACATACAGTTTCATTCACTTAATACCGGTATATACAAATAAAAAATACCTACCCGCTAGAGGAAACCATGTCCTTGGAACAAGAGGGCGAGGCAAAAGGAACTGGGAAGTTTCTCGGCCCTGAAAAGGTCCACAAGGAACACAGGGGTCAATGCGTTGTACTACATAGTGTAGGAGCCTGCAAAAAGGCCAAACACAACGGCATAGGTCACGAAATGCCACTTTGTGTAAGCAAAGCCGCAAACAAAAATGACGACGCCACTAATAAAGATAGCAGCTACGTACATATACTCTAGTTGTTTTTTCTACGAAAGTCTATATCGCAGATGGCTCCGAATGTTAATCGACCAATGATATCGGCGATACCAGTGATTGACAGCAAAAAGGCAGATTTTCGTGCTGGTATGTTATTCTGTGCAGCGAGGGGAGACAACATGACGGAAGCGGGGGAGTGGCCATGTGTTGTGAGCATAACCGAGATCCCGAAACTTATGAAAGACCGGTTTTTCCAAAGTGTGTACTCGATATAATCGTTGACGAAACATTTCGATGCTGCTTTATCGCATGTCTTACTGAACTTAATTTTTCCCTTCTCATATCTTTCTTGGTCATAATCATTGGATATATCACATTTTGGGTCGTGCATTTGTCGAATACCAAAAATCTCAGTAGCGCTTGTTAAACCGTGTCCATGTTTAACCTTTGTTTGAGAGAGCACTGGAAGAAACAGCAGTCGACATACGCTGATATTCAACATGATTCCGCCCATTATCAGCATCGTGTCGGAAAACCTGTTTTCCCTTAGGAGTGCTTCGAGTAGCGGAGCGAAGGCGAAGGTCCAAACACCTGCACCAGAGTTTGTTATACCGTTTGCCAATTAACGCCTTTGGTTGAACCAGTTGCCCACCTTCACAATAATTGGTGTAGCGAAATGACAGTTAATGTGGAGAATGCATGAATCTGAATAGTGTGTCATGAGTAATCGGTTTTCTTAAGTTTTTTTTTATGTTGCACAATGTGTCCGTCACCATGCGGTCATATGTAACCAACAAAATAACTTATACATATTAAATGGCATGTCGATCGAATGTCACAAATAAATGAGTATTCCAAGAATTTATCAGACGGCATTCCACAATTTTGCTTAACCTACGTGTTTTCCGACGTGTTTTGAAATACCTATAGTGGATTTCAGCAACTACATAGTATTTCTAATAACTTAAATACTAAAATTAAACGTTACCAAAATTTACATTCAAATGAGTCATATGACACATTTTAAGTTGAAAGTGAAAGTTTCGGTGAAATTTTTTTAGGAACTGGTTCTTTTTGGCAAAATGATAATAAATTGTCGATGATACACTTAAGAATATATACATTCTGTTAAAGCTATAAACGCATATAAACAGTCATTTTACTAAGGAAAACACAGAAATCAAAATCAACACCATAGCAAATTATGTGTTGTTCAAATACACTTATGTAGCAGTCAAAGTCTCCGCATCAAAAAGTGGATAATCTGGACAACATACCTGCCAGAAGCCCGTATGTGATGAACATGTACTCTATCCGGGGCATGTATCCCGTGATGTACCATCCAGCCGCACCCCACCCACCACCACCATAGTGCGGCACGAGAACCGAGAGCTAAAAGCGCTGGACACAGGGCGTGTAGTAAGTAATGTTAAAGAGTTTGAATTGTTCCCAAGATTAAATCTAAAGTGGAGTCATTAAACATTGTTTTTGCTTGTGCTGAATATAAGTCTATATCGAAATATAACATCTTGAACATGACATTAAATACCAAGCATATCTAGCAAGTAAATGGCCATCAACGAATGCTATTATGAAAAGAAATAAAACATACAAAGGCTAATCAAGCACGAATATACCTAGTAACAGAGCAGCGCCACGTAGAGGACGCCGAATGTGTTCACAGCGCCCCCTTTCAGAAAGTTCAAGACGAACGCCACTGTGGAGGACACAAAATGTAGATTTAACGTGAGTCTATTTGGTAATATAACTTTAGCGCATGATATAAAACATGATCTAGAAATGGCTAAACACACACATACACGCATGCACACATCCCTCCCCCCTTCCCCCCCCCCCACCCCACACACACACACACTTCAACAACATCATTATGGCGATGTAAACAAGGAACAATCCCATTTATGATTAAACACCAACAGCAACACATTGTAGGACTCAATAAGTACGTATGCGAGTTTAACACACATGAAAAAAACGTATTTCTGTAAATGTCGTGATTGTGTTTTGTACAGATTTAAAGGGGCCTTTTCACAGATTTTGTCATTTATTGAAGTTTGTCATTAAATGCTTTATATTGATAAATGTACAAATTGGATATAAAAAGCTCCAGTAAAAAAACAACAAGAATAAAATTGAAGAAAGAAAAAGAAATTCACAACTGGGCTCACACCACTGATCCCTGTAGTACATGTAAGTCTATCGCTTAGAACGCTCGGCCATCTGTGCTCAGACAATGAGTGATATATTGTATACTTTATACATGTATAAGCAATCCTCGTAGTATCGCAAAATATAACGACAACAACAGAACTCTCCAAATTATTCAATCGTTTCGCGAAAATTTGCGAATCTGAAACATTTTCTTTTATTTGGTCAATTTACTAAAACGTGAAAAGGCCCCTTTAAAATCAATGTTTTAACCGTCATACTAAGTATAAAACTTATGTTTTACAAAATATGTAATTAACAAAGGTGTTTTCAGGTCAGCGAAATCAGCATTATTTAAATTCAGCGTGTTCATCCACGTTGTAAGTTTCAGAGTCAAACAAAGGACATATTAACCACGCGTAACTTGATTGATATGCATTAGTGTCAAAATAGTCTGTGTTCGCGTGCGTGAGATGTAAATGTGGATCAACTGTGGTATACCTTCAGTCTACGTTTTGTTTACCAAATGTTAAGGGACTTATTCACAGATTCTAGCATCTTTTCTGGCAAGAAAGCAATTTCACACAAAACTCGAAAGAACTGATTTTCTTATACTTATCCCAAAACAGGTAATATATCATTTAGCAATACTGTCAACGATTGCATCACCACAAATACACGTGAAATATGTGGTGACAGGAAATATTATTTTCGTCCATTTTTCGGGCCAAAATCGGCCCCATTTCCTCATCCCTACTCCCACAAAAGGTTTTTAATCCCAAAATAACAAAACTCAGAAAAGTCAGAAATGCGAAATAACTTTTTTCAGAAAATCTAATATTTAATTATTGCGATATAAGTATTGCATGTTCGCCCGGTCTTATTAACGCCTAGTAAGAATATGCCCTTTGTAAATCAACGATGTATACATTACAAACTACTACTACCCATCCCAAGCCTCCGTCGGGAGCTTCCGGTGTAACGTTCGCTGGCTTATCCTGTTCCTTGCTGGCTCGAGTTCCCATTTTTACGGATGCTAGTTGGTCTTTTTTATCCGTTGATGTTTCTGGAAATGCACCGTGGGCGTGTTTAGGTTCATAAATCTATTTGTCTGCTGTTGTTGATGTTGTTGTTGAGCCGCCGCCATGCTCGAGGAAAAAAGATGTATCTTGCATGATGGTCCGTTGTAACTGTCGAGAACATTGAAGACGCAATTGCTCCTGTATGCCCATTATTTTAACAATTGAATATTTAACCCATTTATGCCTAGCGTCTAGAAACAAGGCATTGGCAAACAGCGTAGACCCAGATGAGACGCCGCATGATGCGGCGTCTCATCAGGGTCTGCGCTGTTTGCTTAAAGGAATTTCTGTAAAAAATATTCTAAATATAGAAATAAAAATACTAGACATCCCTAATTTTGGAAATAAATTGATCCAATTTAGACGGATGGGAGAGTCCACAAGGCATAAATGGGTTAATTTATGATCTCGCATTACATCATTTGTTTGGTTTCGGCAGTGTGTGATCGCACGCAGTTGTTGATATAAAATATGTAAGGCAATCTTTGAGCCAAATTAATGCTGAAAATGTATTTCCATAGTTACTAACATTGATTTCCTCACTAAAATAACTGACACTGAACTTATGCAAATATACGTTTCTTAAATGCAAGGTTAAGATTAAATTAATAATACATTTTATGACATGATTACCGAGTTTATCTTACATGTGGCTTAGAATGTTGAATGATATTCATTTATAAAAGTTGAATGGAGGTTAAAATAATGGAATGATATGTCATCAGCGCATGTTTTAAAGTTAGTTTTTTGCAATCATCAATAATACTACTAATTGTTTTGTTATAACCACGAACGCATCGGCTGCAGATCTCGCGTCACGTGAAAATGGGACGTATGCATTCGCACAGGCTAATGTGACCGAGAAGCATGGTGAACAGGTTAGTTTCTGATCAGGAACATATGTTTCCGACATCTCTTGGAACAGTCACGAAGACGATTGGTTTGGGCTTGTGAAATTAAATGAAGGCTTCAACGAACTTATACATTTTATTTATTTTTATATTTGTTGTTAAATTTTTAATCTTAAAACTAGTTGCAATACATAAGCACGAAAGTTTTTTCACAATTCTAAATGTGTGTTCCCGTTTTACTACCAATCAAGCGTACACTATTCCTATATACGTGACGTATATGTTCGTTTAAACGAATACAAAATTGAGGTCTCCTTGACGTATTGGACATGGTGTCCGCCTTGCGACACGAAGGTTACGGTTTATATCACCACTATGGAGGCGTTCTTTAATTATCCCCATACACAATATTAGCCATTCTACTCAGGAAGAGGAATAACGAGCGCATCTTTTACCGTTAGTCTTCCGATGCAAATTTGCTAAAAACATAGGTCTACAAAGAACTAGATTTTATTTATGTGTTGAGTAAATTAGATTGATCGAGCTCTTGCTGTAACATTAAAGCTACTTTAGCTTAGCGTTCCATAAAATATAAGTGTATGACCTTATTTAATACGATAACATTACTCGTAAGCATAATCAACATAAAAGTGTATACTTTACATAAAATACACATACCATAAAATGGGAATGCATGTCTTTGTTCACTTATTGAATCAACTGCATTTTCACAGAATATCACCGAAAAAAGTAAGTTATTCAAATGTATGCACACGGTCATCGCAATTCAAATTTCAAAGTCAACATATATGACTAAACTTCTTTGGCTTCAAGCACAGAAAGCAATCAATTAATATAGAATTTACTCTAATGACGAAAAATAATAAGTTAAGCATTTAGTCCCGTTTGCGAGCGTGTGTTTGTTTTGAGTTATTCGTCAGAGAATATCTGTTCGAGCACAGTTTCGATATTTCTGCTTTGTATGGCTTGTAGTATATTGTTGAGCCAAGTGTCGAGGGCATGTTGGCCACAGTAGAAGGGGATTCGAAGGTCCCTGCGAACGTAGCTGTACATCTTACTTGTGCCTGCAATAGTTAATATGGCAAATATGATATAACTTTGGGTGTTCAATGTTGAATGCTAACATAAGATAGAAGAATCTGATGAAGCCACAGGAGTGGTATTGAACTCAATTTTATTTTTGTGATATGATAGTTGACGAAAAATTTGTATTGTGTAAAAATAGTTCAGTTGACGTAGTTTTACTAGAAGTTTGAATTTTAGATGTTCTGGCAATAGAATGTGTTCTATATGCTCTGGTTTTTCGGTAAAAAAGAAAATTAATTATGATGAAAAAGGAGAAATGCATTGTTTAAATCAACATCAGTTTAAGAACAATAATTCATTTGAAATGAACTGGAATGTTGAACCAACCTTTGCCCATCAGTTCGGAACAGTCAATGGCCCCAGAGCAAGCGGATGTGTAAATGTTGGAGATTTTTGTGATCAGCTGATCTTTGACGTCATCACGGCATTCCACAGGAAGGGCCTGGACAACTTCCGCTGCTCTTATCTCAGTCTGGAAGAGCAGATCGTACCACTCTATGTCCTTGAAGGACTGACTCAGAGCCGGGTGCTCATCGGTGAAAATCTCGATTTCTTTTAAAACAAGATTTCTCAGGTGACGCAAATCAATCGCCTGTATGGAAAGGCAAAGGAGATTTGCTATCATCATTTGGACAATCTCGATCGCTTCCGTAGTTAGGCGGGCACTTACCAGTGCAAGCGAATTTACGGACTGGTTGTGCATCTCCGCGCTCAACACGTGGTTGCTCATCGGGTTGACAAAGTGGTCCAATTCGGACATGTAGGACGCCATAGCAACGTCGCTGCCCTTGAAACCCCAGTCTTCATTGATATCGCATCCACTCAGATTGGGCGGCAAACCGAAATTCAGGCTGGCGTTGACGACTTCAGAAAACTGAGCAAACAGGAGTTTGCCACACACACCCATTACTTGTCTCGTCTGATCCATTGTGATTGACAACGTTTCGCCTTGGAAGTTTCCTCCGTGCACAATGGTGTCCGTTCGATGGTCGATGATTGGATTATCGTTTGCGCTGTTCAGCTCAATCGTTATTCTCCTGCAGGCGTCTTTAAGCGTCTCTGCGACGGACCCCAGCCACTGCGGCGAACACCGCAGACTGTATCGATCCTGCTTCAAAACGCCGTATGTGTCCGGCAGATGCATGTCTAATGTTGTAATGGCCATTTTACTCTGGTCGAGAATCTTGAGCATGTTTTGCGCGATTTCCTTCTGACCAATATGCGGTAGGCAGCTATGGATCACAGGGTGGAAACTTTCTGTTCGGCCGCGGAGGGCTTCAACAGACAAACCCGTGCACACCTGGGTCAGCATCAACATCAGGTTGGCATCGTAAACCGCGGGGGCCGAAACTCCGGCGGCAAACGAATCAGCGTTTATTATTGCTAGTCCTTCTTTCGGACCAAGCGCGAGAGGTTTAATACCTGCTTCCTCGAGGGCGACCCGGCATTCCTTGGTTGACCCACCAACGGTCACTTTCAAATCTTCCCTGCCGATTATCGCAGCTGCTATGTAACTTAGCGGCATGAGATCACCACTGGCACTTACGGAGCCCCGCATCGGTGTACTAGGAGTTATGTCCGCGTTAATCAAATCCACTAGTGTTTTCGGAACTAGCGTCCTTACACCGGAATAGCCCTTTACCAAACAGTTCGCTCTTGTCACCATAGCGGCTCGGGTCATGTGCACCGGAAATACGCGACCCATCCCAGCGTTCACGCTACGTATCAATCCGATCTGGACCTCTTCAAGTTTCCATGATCTAACGCCCGCGCTTCCGCCAAAACCCGTGTTGATTCCATACACAATCAGTCCGTCATTTAACTTCCTTTTAAGATATTTTTCATTCAACTCGACCTCCTGGAGCGCGCTTTCTGAAAGCCCCACTTGCAAGCCGGGATCCTGGCACACTGCTACCACTTGCGGGATGCTAAGATGTTCACCGTCCAGTGTTATCCCCTTTGTAACTTCGCGCCGCCTTTTCATCAGGCCCAATGTAAGGTTTGCGTGGGAGTCGTTCATTTTTGTTTTATCCTGAGCTTGTATCGATTATGAGTTCTAAAATGAAACAGTGTGTATGGGTAAAAAGTATATGCACAGACAAATGCTTCTTTGTTATTCTGTTTCGATAAGCTTCTTGTTGTATTTCATTTAAAATATGGATTTAAATTAAGTAGAAAATTTTATTTAATACAAAAGCTGAGTAACTCTGGTGCGTTACTGACCGAAGCCACTTTCGCAGGAAAAATATATGCTTTTAACTTAATCATGTTGTGTGTGAACTGTATGCTCATTTTATTCTGAATTTGAAATACAATCTACTGGCGCCGCAGCGTCTGGTGTTATTATGCTAAAAATAATAGGTTAACTATAATTGTACGTACCCCTTATGAGTTAATGTTCTATTTATCTTCAGATATAATCGTGAGCGATGATCAGAAAGAATGACAGACACTACAGTAACACAATATACTTTTCAAAATGACCGTTCACCAGTGGAAACATGTAGAACTAGACATGCGATGCAACCATGTTCTACCTTTGTCTAAAAACCCATTTATGTATATAAACAAAACACAAAACAACGCCAACATTTATTAGCTTTTAAGGATTAGAATTGCTTTTTAGCAAAATGAAAAATGAAAAAACAACAAAAATACAAAGGAGCGAAAGTTCACAAGCTGATAAATATGTTTGTGAAGTTTAATGAACTGAGGTACTCGCAAAACTAGTTTTTTCATTATAAAAATATTCTTAGTCGAGAACAAAAATAAAAAAAAATATATGGAGATGCTCAAAACGTTCTTAACATATAGGTTTAAAAGGTTGTAGCGTTGAACTCCATACCATTACAGAAGTTTTAAAATGTTCTAATTTTGCTATGCATTACCATAATTTGTGTATGCCGAAAACATCCGAATCTAAATAGGGGGTGCAAACGTTCACGCAAAGGTTTATATAGTAAAGTTTCAGTTCTCTTGCAGCAATACTTGATAGTTACGCGCAAGACATGTTAAAATGTAAATGACACATTCTGAAAACATGGAGCTCCGAAAGATTCATACTGGTTAATATGTTCGTTACAGTTCTTTACTGTTGAACCAGTTTTGAGTTATGAACATTACAAAAATGTTACGGAAGGGCGGAAAGACAAACGGATTTACATTGGTTAACCAATGTATGCCTAGTGGACTCTCCCATCCTTCTAAATTGGAACAATTTATTTCCAAAATAAGGGATGTCTAGTATATTTATTTCTATACTTAGAATATTTCTTACAGAAGTTCCTTTAAGCAAACAGCGCATAGCCAGATGAGACGCCGCATCATGCGGCGTCTCATCTGGGTCTACGCTGTTTGCCAATGCCTTTTTTCTAGACGCTAGGCATACATGGGTTGAGTTATATATAACCCCACATTAAAACGCATAAAAATGAAATGTACTATTACGCACACACGCATACACATTCAACAACGATAAGGAGTTTTGTATCTAACCAACATATGTACCATGAAGACATACAAAGGAAACCGTTAAAATCTAATATGGCCTTTAATATTCTGCTCCTTTTCAATAATTAATTTCAGCGGTTTTATGGTTTACTCGGAATTATTTCGGTATTTATTCAATTAATCATAGCTGATCACTGAAGCTTTACAGTAAGATGAAATTAATAACGACTTATATTTGATGCGAAAACAGGAAACACAATTCAAATGAAGTTCTTTTGGTGAGAGTCGGTGAAACTTTATTTATGCAAATGGCTACAATGAAAAGCGG
Source organism: Dreissena polymorpha (assembly GCF_020536995.1). Classification (NCBI taxonomy): domain Eukaryota; kingdom Metazoa; phylum Mollusca; class Bivalvia; order Myida; family Dreissenidae; genus Dreissena; species Dreissena polymorpha. The sequence continues at coordinate 90,449,622 of NC_068363.1, forward strand.
ATATTTTGCTATTTAGTTTAAGTTTATTATAAAAAGTTGCTTTCGAAATTCTAGTCATAAACTGCTCGATGATTGCTCTAGTTTGGTAAGTATATATAACGCGAACATATTAACCTGAAACTGATATTGCTAATAATGTTTACATGTTACGATAAAGTGTAGAAGTTTTCATTTTGGGATGGAATAAAATAAAAGCCCCCCCCCCCCTCCCCCCCGTAGGAATAGATATTGATTTACCAGTTAGTTTTCGAAACGCCTGCATGACCTAGAATAAATAATTCTGTGAAAAGGAGGTTTCATGCATTTGCATAAAGTGTCGTCCCAGATTAGCCTGTGTAGTCCGCAAAGGCTAATCAGGGACAACACTTTCCACTTTTATATGTTTTGATTAAAGAAAGTAACTTCTTAGGAAAACATAGTTTAGGCGGAAGTGTCGTCCCTGATTAGCCTGTGCGGACTATGCAGGCTAATCTGGGACGACACCTTACGCACATGCATTTAACCCCTTTTTATCAGTGCGCGGCTCATATATAATAGGACATAGGATGTGCAGAATATGCTAAACAAGTGCCATATTTATGCTTTACATGAAGAACATTTATGCAAAAATGGCAACAATAGCTGTTTAAAAGAAACTTTGTGCACTCAACATTTCCCTTAACTTTTTCTCAAATCAATGTCCGGTAATACTGCTAATATTGAAACAATGACGTATATTTAACAAGGTCCGTGTTTCATTGGTCATTGAAATTGCTCAACCCGAATAAAAACGATTCGGGTCGTTACACACTATATTTGAAGTTAGATTAAGAAATCAAACTTCGAAAAAATGTTTTTTTAAAGATAAATGGTAATTTTCAATTTAAGTATGTGTCATCAAAAATGGTGAAATGCAATGAGTGTAAAAGACATATACATATATAACTAAATCTTGGCCATTGACTGGCCAATTAACTTAATACTTTATAAATGTACAAAAATTACCCCAACAAAAACCTAACAAAAAACACACAAAACACAAACCAATTTGTAAATACGGTAAAAGTGATCACTTACACAATTGGAAAAAATGGGAAAGTCATTTTAACATGACTATTGAAAAGAAAAGCACAAAAATAAATAATAAACATAAACGACATATAAAAAATACATGAAAAAACGCAACACACATCCCCCTTTAACATATCTATCTATTCTTTCTATCTGTAGTTTCAGTCACATAATGATAATAATTAAATACCTGTTACTGATGTCAAGCAATAGTTGTTCCTGTACAGTTCTATCGTTGTTTCGCGACCGAATATTATTCTTAATCGATCATTGTATTCGCAATCTCTGCCGTCTTTTATAGACAGCGTGAGTCCGTCGTCGACAACTATCCGTAAATCAGAACGCACAGGTGCGGTAATTAAGTATGTAACTAGAACGAAAAAACAAACATGTTGTTAATAAAGAAATCGTGTATTGTAAGTAGGCTAAATGATAAGCGAAATGATTTACATTCAAATGGCTGGTGCAGAAAGGTCGACGATTGTTCATTTGCATTCTTGTTTACCGTTCATAAACATGTTGTGCATTTTATCATGCGAAAATGCAAAGATTGTATTTGTGCAAAATACATTAATATACTTTTAATTCGTTGCATTATATCTTTTGTTGACTGCAGAAACTTTAATTTAAGTGTTTATATATTGTATTGGTTCTACTAGTAGATTGTGCAATTCAAAAATATACGTACAAACAGGGACATTATGACCCAGAAGGTACGTGTCAAGCTTCAATTGAATATGCATGGTAGTTACAGAGATGCGTGCTTGTTGAACCTGAATTGCTAGCGTATAACTTAGGTAAAATTGTCTCAAAATAAATATACGAGAACACAAAACCGCAACAATCATGAATACTATTAGTTATCACACTTTCAACGAAGAATGAATGAAGGCCATAAGGATCTCACGTCACATCCGTGTGAATTAAGTGATGCGAATGGCTATAATGAAACGCTGGCATTGTAGTCGGTTCAAATAACTAACAATCAAATCGATTGATTGTTTATGAGCGGAAATTTAATTTACCTCCTGAATTATGATGCTAAAAAAATTACGTTAAATATTTCCTTACATGCATCGAATACAATGTATAAAAGAATATTCAGCCGCTAAACTTCCAAGCTGTAATTACATTTCTTGGTATGAAAATAGGACATATTTTAAAGCGTGTCTGTTACGCTCATGTCAAAATGACGAACGCCACGCACAGCTGTACAATAATGCACGGATAAACTTTGGGCACTCAACATTTGCGTTAAATCCTTTCTGCGTATCGTTTACCTTTTACGAGAGACGTAGATAACATCATGTCTCTGCTTATAAGAGATATCTTATCATAAACAACAAATAAAACGCACGTTTTTCGTCGGCAACCAGGACATTCACAGCATTGGCGACGAGACTGTTTGTATAAGTATCAGACGAAGTCATGTCACTATTGCAGAAAGTGTTGTTAACGAATACACTTTCTCTATTGATTTTAAAGGGACACTCTCACGGGTTTTCGTTTTTTAAGATTCAGCAAATGAAATTACTAACTAAATTTTAAGATTCGGAATATATTATAATAGTCATAATAACAAGGAAAGAGATAATGTAAAGAGGATGTGCCTACCCTTCTATGCGAAACTGGTACGTCTAGAAGGAAAGCTTACTCGCAACCACCATACCACACAGGCTTTTAAATTTGAAGTTTGCTTTTATGTACAATTCGGTATTACACGATATTTGTTCATTGTCGATGCAAAGTGTTAACAACGCTTTATTACTTTTTCGAGTTCGAATGATAATTATCAATAAACGAAAAATTAAAAATTAATTAAAATATTTTTTTTGACTTTAGAGTTTTTTGTTATATCGCTTGCATTCTTCTTGAATCGGTGACACTTTAAAAAATTAATCAACACAATGTAAACAAGTCGCTTTAAGCAGGTTGGATTACGCATAGCAGTTCGACAGTAGGGCCTAACAGGTTGTGTATAAACACGTAAACATGTCGTTCGTTCGGAACTGTATCGGGTAAACAGGTAAACAAATCATACTCTATCTGATCATTCTGTATATTAACTTATAAGAGTATGTGCGAAGCGCATTAAAACTAGCACCAACATTTTGATGAAAATGCCCAAATCGACGTTTATGCTATGTACATTTTAACTTACTCGATTACGTTCTGATCAAATGTGAATCTGAATTCACTATGAACCATAATGAAAATGATTTAACTGTGTCTACCAGAGCGAAAGTAAAACGAGAAAATAATAATACATTAATAATACAAAATAATTCATTTAAATAATGTATGTGATGCTCATGTTTTGTTGTATAACACATTACATGGAAAGTTGTATACATACCGCAAAATAACAGTTTGCTGCACCCTGCTTCCTTTTAATTCTACTTTGCTGCCCCAGTGGTATGGTCAACCCGCAATGATACATTAGTGTTCATGCCATATTAAACTCAAGGTAAACTCAAAGTGTACAACCAAAGGAATATTTGCAGATAATACATTAAAATAAAAATCGGGATCGTAAATCGTCGCCTTAATTTGTTCCCAAACTTTAAAAAAAATAGAAGTGAGAAATATTAACCATTTTTAATATTGAAAAATCAAGGAAATATCTGCTCCTTTTGCCCCCACGCTTCTCTAGCCCCTCTTGAAAAGCATGCAAACGTTTTCAAAAGTTTACAGATTTTATAAAAATAAATAGCACAATAAATGAATATGTTTTACATTTTTAATGTAGACCCTTTGAATACTCCAAAATAATTTAGACTTTAAATCACAAGCCGAAATCCTTACATATCAAGATAAATATATGTATATTTTTTCATTTCCCACTGGAATTACACTTTCGTTATAGAAACCGAAATCCATCGGGCAAGTTTGAATTTATAACACTGTTAGTATACTGCATTTGGATGTGTTGGAAAATATTTTGCTTTTTTGTATTCATGGAATTGTTGTTCTAACATATCCCTAAAAAATAGAGTAGCACTACGTTTAAAGAATAAAAATAAGATGCATATAATAATATAACCTGCACTATAAAAACATTCGTGTTACGTGAGTTATGTCAAAAGAATACTTATATAAGTTAATTGTTCAAATGAAAATGATGCTGATGATAACAAACCCAGCTAGCTTCATGATGATATTGAAAATATATTTCCACCCCCCCTGCCTGAAACAACACTTAAACACTCACTAATATTACCATATATCATGTAACGCCATAAATGTTGCGTAAGAAATATATCCCATCGCATAGTTTATCTTACGTCTTCATAACTTTAAAGATTAAATGTGGCCTTTTTAAATTACATTAACTGGCGTTGCCGTATTATTAGTAGTCTAAGAAGTCTACTAAGATATTTAACAACGATTGATTTAGCACATGCGACGTCGACTGAACCATATCGATAGTATAATAAACAAGAGGATACAAATCATAAAGTGGGTTAATGTATGTAAAACTGAAAGTCTAATACAAATACGTTAAAACAAGCCTCGCTATCCTAGTTGGTACAATAAAAAGTTTAAAATATTATAAAAGAAAGTTATTAATTGGTTTAATTCATATAACTCATTTACTGATTTGCAATTTAGTTAAATAATCTGTGTCTATTGTCATTACTTCTAGCTACATGATGGGGCATAACTTCTCATACTGTTTCAGATAGTCTAACTAGAGTAGTGTACCTTAAAATACACGTGTGATCAAATACACAAGTTACCTAACTGCCCACCTGCATGTGTACAGAATATGCATTTCTCCGGATTTATATGCGTTTGTTTATCATTAATTCCAATATTTAAAAATGAAACTTTGTGGATGCATTGTAAGTGCAAAAGCCATTTAAATCTTTCAATATCGGAATACATGCTAAATAAAAATACATTTAGGCGCAACACATAACTGCATCCTATGAGTGTTTGTGGTACAAAGTAATTGCTGCTACGTTAATGTTTCGAGTTTTGGTATTAGGTAGCGATTTTAGACGAGATTACGAAAACTGTATGTCTTAATACTACCTTTGTTATTGAAACAATTCTAAACTGATTTAAATTCGTATTTATTAAACCAATACCTATACTGTAGACGCGGAAATCCATAGCTCTGCTTCAGAATATCACCATTAACGCCCTTCCAGTTTAAATCTTTTTTATTTCCAATATGCAGTATAGCTGTTTTGACGCATTATGCATAAAACGCTTGTTATGTGTTCCTTCTTGACTCAGCTATCTTTTCATACGTATAATCATACATGCACCATATCAATACCTTTCTTATTCCACCTCTTTGGGAACATTATTTTCTTTGATTTTACTTAAGAATATCTCGTCAATTACCTGCGTATTTTTATTGTATCTTAAACAATTATGTTCGTTTTAAACAAGTGCACATTTCCTTTCAGAAGAAAAAAAGATTGAAACTACTTTTCCCTCACGCTCATACGTTGACATATTGTTCATTATATTTTTTAAACTAAAGCCGCGACGTACAGCCTTGATATATAATGTATATTTTTGGTAAAATCGGTTCACATCTTAAAAAAAAAATATTCATAGTATTTTACAAATGCTTAGTTTTCTATAATTGTGCCAATAACAAGTGCCTTTTTGTGAATATGAAAATGCTATGCACTGTTTACGGTAGGATACCAGAAGCTGTCATTATGATACTTTAGCTAGAACAATTGTGACGTCCGCGAATACCGATGCTGTTAATTTCAAACATAAAGAAACTATCCGACGCGGAGCGAAAAAAGAAGCAATTGGCATAATAACTAGTAATTGTCTTCATCGTCTTTACTTACTTTCGTTGCTCAAGTGATATTCTGTATGCATTTGTTTACATAGGGATATTCTTCGACTTGTATCAATGTATAGCAAGGACGACTGCCCGTTATATGTAGTTAAGTGGTAATCATCAATTATCTGCAAACCTTTTTTTCATGGACTGGTTATACGTTTTTTGAACTGTAACAAAACCGACTTAACGTATTAAAATGTCATTATATCATTAACAGAGTATGTAAAGCGTAAAATAATAAAACACAATTAAAGATTGCCTTCTTACTTTTTACATTGTTGTTCTTAAATCAAAAATTACTTGTGAAAAAAACAACAAAAACATACCGTTTATGCAGCATACACAAATAAGATTCATCATAAAGTTAAAAATAACCGTTTAAAATACACAAAATTCTAAATTTTATTCTTATGCATTTTTCGTTGTTAAACATATTTTATTTTGCAAGCATAATATCAGAATGAAATTGCCTTAAGGCAGTGTTTTGTCTTTATGGACTTCTTCTAAAACCATCTAAATATAAGACTATAAAAAGATGTCATCAACAATGCAATTTTAACATACACATTAAAAAGTTCACAGACAATGTTCTTATTTTGATGTAAAACCATGCATTGTTTGTTATACTCCTTGTTATCAGAAAACAAACTTCGTCAATAATTATAATATATACTGTATGTATATCAAATATATTTGATAATATTTTGTCCAGTAGTTTGCAAAGAATTATAATAATGATTGTTGTTATTGTTATTATCTTGTAGTAAATTCGAATAAAAGAATCAACTAATGAAAACGTACTTGATATACATAGCGTGTTAATGGTCAATCACAATTTATGAAGTGTTACATGTACAACAGTTTTGATAACGTGGTTATTGTTAAGAGAAACGGACAAAAACATACGAAAATATTCTTGTAATTATATAAGGCAGCTTTATTTGTATAATGCAAATTTATTTATTAGTATTGATAACTTTTCCAGGTAACATTACCTTTGTCAATGTCTGTAAGTATTCTTTACTGTAAGCTTTTTACCTTCATAGAGACAATCCTTAAAAATGTACTTTTAACTTTATGTTACAGCTAATGCCAGTAATTAACGGAACGCAAGCAATGTTACAATTATAAAGTGCGCGTTTTATGATTAAAATGTCCCACTCTTAGGGATTGCTTTTAAGACACTACTTCTAGACACGAAATGTCATTTTATATAAAAAGATAAAAAGAAGAGGTAGACAAAAACCCGTAACCTAATTCTTAATAGTGGTGAACGAAATGCTTTTAATGCCTTCTCATAATGAAAAATAATGGGTACTGCCATTATAATTAAACAATTCTTTTCAACCACACATTTCTCAACACACGAATACAATAATTGCTATGATATTAATCATACAGTATTGCAAGACCTTGAGGTATTTATGCATAGAAAATATGGGTTTATTTATTCGAATACAAATCTTTAACTGAATTTTGCAACTCTATTAATTATAACAATTATACTAATACAACTGCATACTAATAGTACGTATAGACGAAAATATGTTTACATTATCGAATACAACATTACCATAGAACAAAAATATTGACACCAATTATGTACACATAAAACATTTATTATAATATGGACAATACATTTAATATTATAATTTAACCAACTAAATTAACAGTAACTAAATACACATTTACAGAAAACATATTAGTCATATTTGGTCCCCAAATCAACACGTAAATATTTAACAGCTTAGTGTTTCTTACGAAGTGACCGGATAATAACAAGACGGAATATACATTAAAATGCATGGCAAGACGGCAACTACATTTTTGACTGACACATGCACACAACGGCACATTTAATACAATATTATCAGCAGAATATGTCAACGATAATAACTTATTTTACGTACGGATTGTACATTAACCAACACTATATTCGTTGCAGATGTTGTTAAAGACGTATACTGTAAAGGGCATTTCATCAATATTTCAAAACACTATACTGCTTATGTCAGAGCCAATACATGACATAAACTGACAAATTATATTATGTCTCCAGCAGGAAACGGCGTTTTCCCCAAATGGCGTTACAATTGTATCTATCTTATTGAATGCATTGGTGTTACTTTCTTAAATTTGAGATCACCGACTAAAATACACAAATTTAGGTTAGGGATGTTATAATTTTCTGCCGAAATAATTTCAGCGCGCGTACGTTGTTTGACGGAATATATCAGTAATTATACTAATTCTTTGATATGTTTAGGTCCAAAAATGAGGTTAAAGCCATCCCCTCCTCCATCGGCAATTGTAGGAATACGAGTCTCATTGATGCCATGTATCCAAAGTAATGTTATGAGGCATCTTAAGGATGTTCATCAGTGATTGATGATATATTATAAAACGTGTATGCAGCTTTTAATCCTTGTCTACGTTTTGCGTAAAAACATTTGCTATATATATATATATATATATATATATATATATATATATATATATATATATATATATATATATATATATATATATATATATATATATATATATATGTTTGAATTAAAATGGGTGATTTCATAGACATTTCAAAAACTTTTACCAAATCTGATTAAAATGTCGAGTTAATGTTTTAAGCAAGTAAATAGTGAAAATATATATGAATGTATTGTTCCACAATATACCAATGCAAATAAGCAAAGAGATCAGACGGTAGTTTTAAGGCATAGTGGGATTTGACTAAAAAAACAGTTTAAACTTTAAACATAAGCTTAATTCTAAAGTTATGGCTTATGCAATAGTAAATGCACGGAGAAATGAAAGGATAGTTTGGGAGGAGTTATGACCATGTGCCTTTGCCGGTTCAATTAAGGGCATCGCGTTTTTGGTATCTTGGTGAGATATGTTTATTTCTTATCAGGAAGACTATTATACTGGGGTCGTCAGGCGAGGAGGAATAACACTCATCAATGGTAGATTGAATGGGGAAATTTTTATTAAGAATCACGTCTTTGATTGTCTTTGTTGATACCCGTGTATGTTGAAAGTGAATTTGATATGCATGCACACGTGCGTACAAAAAAACTGTCTAAGAATAAAATTGTTATCGAAGAGATTTTTTTGCAATGCCATCGTGACTGGATTAACGTGAATACTTAAAATGTGTATTTTGTGTATATGTGTCTTAATAACATGCTTTTACAATTATCAATACCCAATACTCTGTCTTTTTTCAACGTTTAATTTTAATGTAATACAATGACATTAAAATATGTTACGTTCGCAGCGATTTTTGGTATTGTTGCGCATATGACGTCGATGAGAAAAACGTGATGTTAACTTGCTAATGAGATAATTACCCATAACACACTTTTAAAGCTACGATTCTAATGAAAAACAACGATTTTTCTACTTTAAATACGTAATTCTAAGACAAAACGAGCACGCGCAAAATATTCAAACGACATTTAATTGCATTTATAAACTATGACTAAGATATAGACAAAGTCCCTCAACATATTTTGTTGTTTCTGATGAATGGTGCGGTACACAACTTAGAAATTGTTAAGCGAAATAACTGGCACAATGTTATTAACACATTTAATACATGGTAAATTAACAGAATGATACATCATAAGAAAGGTTGTTGTTGAATTTACGGCAGTTTTCACGTCTTGTTTGGTCTTAATTTGTTTAAAAAAAATAGCATAATAAATAACTCGAAAGTGAAATTCTTACATTTTAAGGTTATATGTTATTTTACACATCCATAGCAACATCGTTAAACTGGCACTTTAGTTAATTAAAAAAGTGAAAACATGTCACGAAAAAATGAATGTACGACAATTCCTTAGCAGGTATATTCATCAATATATTATCAATATATTCATTTCAAAGATTTTAATTCACGAGGTTGAATCCAATCGCTTCAGTGATAGCCAACAGTCTGTCTTACAAGTGGATTCCAATTATCAAATAAAAACCGTACATGAATATGCAGATGGTAGTAAACTCATTGATGAAGGCGATGAATTGAAATATTCTGGTCAAGTTTCCTTTGATTTTTTTAATATATTGACACTTCTTCAATTGAGTGGTCTTTTCAAGTCACCAGTAAAAAAATCAACTTGAAGAATTCTTTGAAAATGCTTGTGAGTATCAGCATCTGTACTAAAATCCTTGCAGTGACGATTTTTACGTCACTGACAGTGTTCGCTGTTTTTAAATTTAAGAAATCATCATGTATAATCCTGTTGTGAAATCAGACATACTGACATCGCAACACTTCTGTGAACAACGACAAATAAAAAGGTAAATATAATTAATTAAATGAAACAAGTGTATTTTTTTGCCCAAAATGTGAACCTCTTAGAGACTGTTTCCCAATCGCACAAAATAACCCCCCCCCCAAAAAAAAAAATCTGATGCGAATGTCCCAAAAAGATGCAATACTTTGCAAATAAAATCAATAATTGGTTAATTGAGTTGTACATACAGAAATATAATTATTTAGCCATTTTTTTATGAATTTAAAACAGTTTGACATGCACCTATACACAATTGGAATACTGTTAGTTATAATAATATTGATAGTGTTTCATTTTGTCCGACTTCTATTGTTTATCGCGATTTTGTTCCTAATCCAAAAGGCACATGCAAAGTATAAGTCCACCAAAAGCACTGTAAAGCAAGTTTTGTTTAACATATGTTATCAGTAAAAACAAATTGCAAGCAATTGCTACTTGGCTTGACAAAGGTGGAAGGAGTTGCAGTATTGATTAAAAACAAACACTACTTCAGAACAGTATGACCATTTTGTTAAAACGTATAAGTGGTCAAGTACATTAAAACATAAGTCTGAAGCAATGCAAAATTAACATGCAGGCAGCAACGTTAGAAAAAAATGAAAGATTTATTTCTGGTCTCATATAAAAAAGAAGTATGTCTACCAATTATCCAGTATTTGATAAAATAGTTTCTATGAGTAAACAAATACTCTGTAATGGTTTTAATGTAATGTCATTTGGAAATAACAAGTTTAAAAACATGGAAATATAAATTCTGCAGATGGTTATACCTCTTTCAATTATTGAGTACAATCTTGCATGTATTTTAGTTCGTTCACGTAGTTCAAAGACACACATTTGCAATTAAAAGATACAACATCACCTTATTATACTATATTAAAAAAACACAACCTTGTCCACCGAATGCAAAGCATATCAATGCTTTAATGACACACTTTTAAGTAACTATGTCGTTATCTGATATATTGCAAGGCTGTGCGTTTTTTTATGATAAGTTGTTTAGGGTATTTGTAGACCGTGTTGTTAAACACATCAACCTATTTGTATGCATGATACAATGGTGGAAATAATAAAATACACATGAATTATAAGATTGGTCTACAAGTGCGGGTTCGTATTGTCAGTGGAGATTTAAGACAAGTGAATATGTATCAAGCTGGTTCTAATTTAGTTAGTGCTACATAATGTCATGTATACATAACAATTGACACGCAATTTAGAACGAAGTTAAAGACACATAGAAGATTTAATAAAATATGAATTCAATATCAGGCTACTTGATGCAACACAATTAAGAATACTGATTGCTAAAAACAACAATATAATTCAAACATGAAAATTAAAATAAATCACATTCAATATCATTCTTACACAATAAATTTGCAAATTTATTGTAAAATACTGTTTATTATTTTGTTTGACATGCATGCATCTGGGCTCATTGTGTCAATCAATTCACTGTCCATAAACTCGTTAAGAATAATAAACCATAAATGCACATACAAACATCACATTTCAACTCAAATGCAAAATTTCCCTTTGACATGCAATGTCCATTCTGATGAATTGTAAACATTATCACAGTTAATATCAAAGTACAAAAATGATAAATATTTGTATAATAAAGTTGGATAACCACATGAAATGAAATAATGAATTTAAAACATAAATTGAGTGCTTAATGTATTATTTTTTGTTGTATCTGTTGTTTATCGATGTTGTTGTTAACTACTGTTTTGTTGTTGTTGACGACTGTTGGTGCTGATGATGAATATTGTAGTTGTCGTGTTGTTGATTACTACTGTTGTGTTGATAATGACTTCTGTTGTTGGTGTGCATATGACACCACTTACATTCATGCCCTATGCCACAACTCTAGTATTTTTTAAAAAATAACTTTAAACTTCATTTCTTATCATTCACTTATATAGCTGTTCAACAGATATTTTAATTTAATGAGCCTTTTTCATATATCTTGTAATTCATAAAGCAATTCTTCAAAAGTGTATAACGCATTTCTTCACTTCACATTACCACTACCATTTATGTACATTGCACGACCAAAACATCTTTACTTTCTGTTTATTCCACAAAAGGAATTACTATTAGAAACGACTGGTTAGTAAATGTCATTTAGAAAAATCAACCATGAAATGTAGGAAATTATGTGAGGTCACATTACACCAAAAATATCCAGCAACCCAACACCTTGGCAAAGTTCAACACAAGGCGAAATCACTGACAAACATGAATTTTTTCCTGTTTTTTTTTTACTTTGTATACAAAGGGCTGACCAATTTCCATGAAACAAACAGACCCAGAAAACTGTAAGTTTGCCAATAGTTTTTCATTTCAAAAATAAAATGTGAATTTAAAAAGTCAAATTTAAAAGACAATAGCAGCATTTGTACATAATTAAATACAATGTTAGTTATTTAACTAGGTTAAATAATAAACTAGAGATATTTCATCATCAAATTTTGACACACAATGCAAGTGAACCTCTAATACAAAAGTTCTACCCACGCTCAGTTGCCCTGAATACTGTACACATTTTTTCAATCACTAGGTGCACAATTTGTCAATTGCCCAATGTTAACATGTAGGGTACTTTTAAATGTTAATTGTCCTAATCGTCCGTGAAGATCTAAAGAGCAGGATGATGGTCTCGAAGATGTGTTACCCTACGTCAAGCGCGATTTCTGCCTTCCGTTACGTATCATCATGATTCAGCACAGCGTGACAAACACTTTCGTAACCGCGATACACCCTAGAACACCATTGAATGTCTCCGTGGCGAATCGCGGTGACAGGCTCGATAAAATATGTTGATAAGAACTCGCGCAGGCGTTATCGGGAAATAAAACTCACAGTAGACCAACGCGATCGCGGTGGACCACCGCGGCCTCGGTTATTTTCAGGGAAATATGTGAATAAACTTGTACATTTTGATTTGTTTGTTCATCTGTATATAATACGTCATGTTTTGTTTAATTTTTTGCATGAAGTTTCACTGTTTTTGAATTACAGTTTTGTTATTGTTTGCATTTCGAAAATGCTCGTCGTTCGTGTGCACATATAGCTCGCCACCATTTTTTGTATATGTAACTTGATATCAGACTATTTTAGTGATTTTCTTGGAATTCATGTGTAATTTCGAGGCAACGGCAGTACGTATTAACTTCAGTGATATTTATATATAATGGTCACGCGAAAAGATTATTTGTTATGTTGGCGAGTGACTATTTGTATATCTGTGCATTTTTTATATCAAGTTCAGTTCGATACATATGTAAACAACGTATGCAAAGAAGCTTAACATGATGATCAATATTGATTTACTTATGATATGTAAATCGATATTTATCACAAAATTATTAGGCATAACATAAAGTGCAACATATAGATCTTCGCTTTCATCGATGTACATGTAAATCATTGTTTAATAAAATGTACATGTACATGGAATATATACAGTCTCGGCAAGATATGTCGATAAGAAATTGCAGTGAATTGAAAGAGTAATAATATCACTTTGAATCGAAAAAAGACTGTTTTACTTTTTATTTCAAGTACGACAAGAAAATAAGGACGCAATAATAACGCTGACGTGATTGTTTATTATTAGTATAAACATTTGTTAAAATACATGATTTTGATACAAATAAGGATTTTGAATATATGCATTTCTTTTTATGGTTTATATTCTGTATTAAAAACGAATAAAATGCGTGTTTACTTACAAAATAAAGATGTAAAAAAAATAAAGTCTACATCATTTAACAATATCTAATAAAAGATCGAGAATTTGATAATAGCATCCGTTTACACATAACAGACCTGTGCAGATGTATTTGCACACAGTTTCCCACTCGTGACTGTATTTTCTATTACGGTAAATAACACATATTCACAATCTCATCTACTCGCTAAGTTGGTGACATATTTTGATAGAATGTAAATAAATAAATTAAGAAAGAAACTCTTATAAGACATCTAATATGAAACTTATTACAAACCGACATATCTTTAAAATTCAATAACGTAATTATCCACTCTACATGGGAGTCAGAAGACATTATGGTGTAACGTTAATTGAAAGTACTGTTGTTTTTGACATTCACATACATTGATATCAAATGAATAATATACACATAATGCAAATAAACGATATTTAGCAGAATCTTCCTTTGATTACTTGTGTATGTTTATTTGACGAAATAAACTTACTGTCGAGGTATGGAATGTCTATACTTGTCACAATAGAAACAGGAAATCACTAAAATATTATGCTTTCAAATTATAAAATTATATGTACATTTGCACTGTTTATATGTAATTATTGGCAAGCGATACGTACACAAACGAGAAAGCATGATCGAAATGTTAACAAAAACAATTATTTATAAGTTATACATTTGCGTGTATTTTAATGTGAACCACCGAGATCATCATCATCATCATCATCATCATCATCATCATCATCATCATCATCATCATCATCATCAGCATCATCATCATCATCATCATCATCAGCAATCATCATATCATCATCATCATCATCATCATCATCATCATCATCATCATCATCATCATCATCATCATCATCATCATCATCATCATCATCATCACCATCATCATCATCATCATCATCATCATCATTATCATCATCATCATCATCATCATCATCATCATCATCATCATCATCATCATCATCATCATCATCATCATCATCATCATCATCATCATCATCATCATCATCATCATCATCATTCATCATCATCGTCATCATCATCATCATCATCATCATCATCATCATCATCATCATCATCATCATCATCATCATCATCATCATCATCATCATCATCATCATCATCATCATCATCATCATCATCATCATCATCATTATCATCATCGTCATCATCACCATAATCATCAGCAGCCTCAGCAGCCTCAGCAGCCTTATCATAATCATCGTCACCCTGATGACCACAACCAGTATCCGTCAAGTCGTTGTAGACCATGATGGTAGGCCAGCTAGTGAAAGTTGTTTTCAAATGGAATTTTACAGACCATCAAATATATACAATCGCTAGTATAAACCTCATGGTCAAAACATAGTTGACCATGGTACAAATGCGGCAATAAGCGCCGAGATCTATGAAACGGGCTCAGCATTGTAATTATAGTCATGGTCAAAAGCTAAAGAACGGCATAATTCACTGCTTACCATGACACAGCATAGTCATTTTAATGTCAACCATGGTCGTTTACAAGGTAATCGTTGAAGACCCTGATGAAAACATGGTACTCCATGATTTTACTGTGTTCATTTTACAGGGTTTAGTTTTTTTTTAATTAGATATAAGAATTATATGTTAACGCGATAGTATACGATTTTGTTTAATATTTATGAATTTATATAACATGTGTAAAAAACTTATTATACATATATTTCAATATAAATTAAAATAAAAGTTAAGAAGAACATGTGTCGAAAATGCGAAATAAGCCAGATATTTAATTCTGAAATCGAAAATGTCTGTACAGTCGATTCGCGAGCATGCATATAGATGCATGTACGATGTGAATCTAAATTAAGTTTTAGTGCGGATTTGTTAATTGCTGCATTTTATGAAATTCTTCTCCAATGCACAATTTGTCTTGCCTATTTCGTGTTATTGTAACATATTTTTATCAATATATTAAAATTTAACACATATAAAAATCGTATAATCTCGCCTGAACACATGTAGTTGAATTTAAAGATACATAACATTCCGTTTGATAAGAAATGGAATTAAACATACGTGTTCATGCAAAATTTCTATTGAGTGATTTAACTAAAAACCGTTTATGCACTGTTGTTCTCGTACCAAACAATTAACATTCCTATTTCCAGAAGTCAGATTGTACATTTTTAATGGTTACCAAATTTCGGTCATTAAAACATTTTAAAAAGATCAAATAATAAAACATAATGAATAGTGGGAACCTGGGTAACATACCTTGAATCAAAGTGTTTTATTTCATTTGAAATGTATTTGCCTAAACGAGTCTATAGGGGAAAACGGCTACGCTCGAAATGGTAATTTGAAGAGGTTAATGGACAAAGCGTTGCAAAAACAAAACCATTAGTGCGATCAAGCGCTTTATTGAGCTTCAATTTTCCCACACTATTTACGGATATTGTTTTTTTTCTAATGAAAAACGGTAGTTAATTATAGAAATTGAATGCATTTACTTTTAATTTAATAGACTATTTAATAACAAAAAAATATTATGATGGTTATATGCATACCATTCAAGTGTTATAATATAAAGGCGAATGGGTTATGCGGTAACCAACATGAATGTATTTTATCCACAATACGCCTGCATGCCAATGCACATGATTTCATTGTTTGCATTGAAGTACGAAAATTTAATACTGTATTTTAAAAAGAAGTACGCCTTCTGTTCCAGGTAGGTTTTAGGAAAAATGTTATGGATTTGTTGATGTTTAAGATTTCACAAAAGCTCTGCATTCACCGTTCAGAGGCTGTCACTGTAGTATTATTAAACTGTATTTGTGAGCGTATTTGCGAAATCGCGAAATACTATTGCGACTATTAATCTTGTAAATGCGAGATGACGATGCAAAAATTTGAGAATTTTAGTTGTGAGCGAGACATAACAAACGCGCGGTTTATTTCCAAATGATGCATTTGGACATTGTAATTGAAAAAGCAAAATATTGGGTTAAATAATTAAATAAAACGCAATGTTTACAGTTTTCAAAAAATGTTTTTGGAGCTTTCAGGGTTAGTACGTTTTCATCTTTCATGAATTTTTAAAATAGCCCTGAATGGTCATGTAGTTCACTGATCGTTTTTATAATATATTGGTAGTAAATTTGTGCATATTTAAATAGTATTAACTTGCAGATCTAGTTCACATATATATTAATTTACTTTCGATTGATTATTCGAATATACGAATATTTTTATAACCGAATACTCCAATACCAATTATGATATTCGTTTTCATTCCTAGCTGTATTGCATTTGTCACATAAATTAACAATGCTAGGACTTTGATCTGCGTTGAAATAATTGTTTCCGATAAAGAGGCTTTGACCCGCATTTTTATTCGAGTGTTTAGGGAAAGGGGTTATCGACACAAAACAATAACAATAATCTAATGCATCAAGCGGTGCAAAAATCCTATGATGGGGAAATAGTTTTAACGAAATTAAGTTCTTTTTGAACGATTGTGTTTAGTTCGCACAAAGGTTAATTTGATATAAATAACATACACATTGCATTGATGATACATTATCTTAATCATATTATTGTCGCAACACACGTCTAAGAGATTAAAGTCCGATTGCAAAGGAAGAAATGTATATTGTGTATCACTTTCATATTTGCATTTTATTTAAAAAACACACACTACAGTTTCCATCACTTAATGTCGACCAAAAAGAAGACATTTCTAGCGTTGAAAGGAAACATATTAACATGGAAGCCGTTTATTCTCTGATATAATGAAGGATTACACTTTTTATATGTCGTTTGTAGTAACGTGTTGCACAACCAGTGTTGACTTCGTTTATTGTACTTTGTACCATTAGCAAAGTGCATGTATGTTTGAATCCGTATGTTTTGTATTACCAATGTGTTTGTCGTAACGTAATTGTTGATCAACAAATGTCCATGCTTTTTGTAGTTATAATTTGCATTATCTATGTTTTTATATTCATTTTAAAGCATATGTTGTACACATACATGTTTTTCATTTGCAAACAATGGTTCTTACAAAGTTTAAAGAAAACATGTCTTATAATGCTTTTGAACTGGTTTGTAACATTTCTATCAGTGAAAACGGTATGTGCTATGTTATATATAATCAATGATCTTATAAGGTTAAAAAAGAAAATAATACTTAAAATAATGTATGAAATAGTAAACTAACATACAATGAATGGTATATAAGTGGACAAGTATTATGAAAATTTAATTCGATTCCATTTTGTTCAAAGATATGCGATGTATCATTACGGAGGGCTATTTCTTCCTCTATCAAGATTTTTAGTTTCAGACTATGTATAAAACAATAACAATTTGGTATTTGTTTTTTGTATTTCCTGTTTAAGATACAATATTTCATCAATATTAGAATGCAATTCACACCCAAACAGATGTGCTATTGTTTCGATGTTTTCACTGCAGTAGTCACATAAGAAAGAGTTAGATAATTGGAATTTAAAGAGAAATTTATTGGCCGCGATTTGTCGATGAAGGTATTTGAACTGAAAGTTTCTAAGTGTGATGTTGATTGTTGTTTGGTAAGAGAAAATAGATATGTCTTTCCAGTTAAATGTATGCTCTTTGAATATATTTACCATTTGGAATTTGGATGGTTTGTTAATGATATAGTTTTTTTGAATATTGTATGATCGTTTGTAAGGTTCTTGTTTGTTATGAGTATTTCGAAAAATTGGGTTTTAATGTTTTGCGTGTTGTTTGTGTTTATACTATATTTTATATGTGATGGAATTCTTTTTATTAGCGTGTAATACAACAGGACGTCTGTTGTGGGGATTTCATACAAGTAGCATTTATTATCAAAGGAATACAAATTGTTTATTATGTTTTCAAATAGTTTATCGACATATTAAATGCTCGTTTCAAACCAGACTTTATTAAAAATGTACTATTATTTGAGTTTATGTTTTTGTTATTCCATCAAATTGTTTTACTATTGACGTTTCCTTCTTACATTACCTGTGTCCATGCGAATAGTATAAATATATATACATATTTATAAGTCTATATAAAGTATAAGAGACCCACAAATTTTGCATTCAAAATGTAAAGACCCTACATATTTGGCTAGTTTTTCTTTACGAAAACAATGCCCATTCACTCTTATTATGGTATATAATATACGTTTGACCCAGCTGGATTTGATTGAATTTATGAACGATTTAACGTCAGTCAGTTGGGGACCTCCCTGCTCTACAGGTTGTATTAATTGTGTTCGTTTAATTTTGTCGGATTTTCCATCCCACAATAGACGTTTTTATATCATCGATGATTTTATTATTTGGGTTTGGGAGCACGGTTTGTACATATATTAATGTCGTTAGTGCAAATGTTTTAAGTACCGTTATTTTTCCAATTAAGGTTAGTTCTCATTGTTGCCATGATTTAAGACAATTTTTGAATTTTTGTAGTAATATGTTTTTTAAGATTTTAATTTGCATTGTTTGTGAATGTTATGCCAAACGTGGATGTGTGCATGCCTGTAATTACCTACTTTGAGCACAGTTAATTTACATGTGTTTAGTTTAAGTCCTGTTATGTTTCCAAACAGGTTCTGTGATTCTATCAAATTATAAAAGGAGCTAGGATTAGTATTGCAAAAGTAAGTTGCGCCATCGGCGAATAATGGCTGTTTGATTTTTTTTCGCGTGGTTTGACAATTATTTCATTTATATTTGGGTTAGGCTGTATAAAATATGAATTATATACATATAATGTATAACAAAAATAAGAGACGATATCCCTGTCTTACATCTCTTTTGATATAAAAACTGTTTGAAAAGAACCCATTGTTTATTATAAGACTGCTTATGTCAGTATAGAAACGGTATACCCATTTTATCATATATTCTCAATAATTCATTTACTTTAAGCATGTATACATTAAGGAATAATCGAGTGAGTCGAATGCTTTTTCAAAGTATGCGAAAAATATCAGAACCGATTTATTTGTTTTGTTAAAATAATTAATGCATTTTTGTATTAATCGTACATTTTCGCCAATAAAGTGCCTTTTTAGAAATACGGATTGTGAACTGGAAATATATTTTTGTAATTGAAGGTATTTAGTATTCCTTGAATTTGATAAGGTTTTTAGGTTTTTCCCAGGTTGGGAAAAGTGATTTGATACCTTATTTTTTGTAGGACAGTTAGATTTCAATAATTGAACGAGTAGTGTAAGGAATTGATTAAGTTTGTTTCAGTTTCATTCATAACTAGTTTGTAGAATGCAATAGTTATACTGTTGAATCCCGGACTTAAATTATTGTGCATTTTTTTAAAGTGTCATCCCACATTCATATTCTGTAAGGAGTCTTTCACATGAGTGTTTTTCGTTCTCATTTAGAGTTAATTGAGTAGTATAACAATTCGTGTTGGTGGACTTTAGCATCTGTTTATAGAGATTTTTATCCAAAAATCGCTTTTTTTTCAATAATTTGTGTTATGTTGGTTACACCAATGTTTACAACAAGTTTGTAAATGGTGTTATGTTGACTTTCACGCTTTTCGATGTTTGCAAAAATGTTTTTTTGTTCATTGTGTTCTACGTGTTAAGCTCTCGCCCTTAGGATTATTCATTTAAGATATTCAAGATAAATGTCGTCTATTTTTTTTAAGGATTTCACATTCAATGTGATGGTATTTATGGTATATATTTGTCTTTGACTGTTTCTATATCATGTACTGTTTTTTCTTCAAGGTTTCGTTTCTATTTTTGTTTAAATGATATGTATCTTATTGTTATATTACTTATATTACATTTTATAATTTCCCATAGAGCATATTGGTTTGCGTCTGTGTGGTTTTGATATGTATATATTTTTTATATGGGCTTGATATTGCAATCTAACAAAATACTGTTTTTTAATTTCAAATAGACCGGTCCCCACTCGGACTGAATGTTGTTTAGTTTAAGAGCAACACGGGAATGATCGGATATAAAACCCGGTTTGATGCAACAGGTGTCGATTATATTGAATAGTGATTCTGATATAAAGAAGTAGTCTTACCTGCAATATCAGGATGCAGGATCACGTGCCTTTGTGGGGTTGCCCCTTTATACTTAAACTTTAATGGATGCACATGTATAGGCGACGGTAATTGGTGCTTTATTTCAACTTTTTAAAATTATTTTTCTTAGGACGTTAAACTAGTGCATAAAAGACAGATTTTTATGCTGTTTATTGCATTGTAAAATACATCAAAATTACTTTATTTAATAAGCCTGTGTTATTGTAAAACAAAATCAGTACCTTAAACTGCATTCATTCTACACGGTTATTCTTCTTGCAACGAGACATTTTGCCAACGAGTTCAGACGTATTCAAGGATTTATTCTTATACCTTAAGACATCGGCACAAACTTACGTCAAACTGCAAGAAAACTGTCTTTTATGCACTTAAGATTTTTGCAAATGGATTTCAATAACTTCAGGTATTTGCAAAAATAAAGTTCTTACCGCTGTGTTTGCATTATATCCAGTCCGTGTGTAAAGCCCTGGAAAGCCCGTTGATTCTGCACTATGATATATAGCTGGTTTGGTGTTCGAATGCCATGCTAATTTGCTCTCGCATGGATTTAATGTAAGTCAAATATATATCAGGTTACAATTGTCCATTATATCATTCAATAAAGTCATATTTTTTTCAGATGTGAATACAAGTTGCCATTTTGCTTGAAGTCTCCGCAGATTATTATATTTTATCTGAATTGTCATTAATATAGGTATGCGATGCTGTGTGAAAATTATTTTCATCTTTGTTAGGACCGTAAACATTAATTAATTTTATTATTTTTTCGTGTATTATTATGTCAATGTTCGCTAGTCTTCCAGTTATTATACATTCAAGGTTGCTGACCTTAATATATGCGTAATTTTGTTATTCAAATTGGATGCCTAGTTTGTTTGTGTGATGTCAGAAAGAGATAAAAATCACCATCACATTCGTGCTTGGGTGACAGTATCTGTCAAATGACTTTCTGGTAGTAGGCATATATTATATTTCTTTTCTTCTAACCTTTTGAACATTTTGTTCCGATTTTTCTTTAATGTTTAGCCCTTTAAAATGAAGTGTACATATTTTAATACTGATAACGAATGGGGTTATACTTAATGATATGTAAGTACTTTCTTGTCCAGTAAGATGAATAAAAAAGAGCAAACAGATGAATAAACATATTCATGCTATTCAATATGGATATGGGCTAACATGTTAAATCGAGAGTGTACAAGACATCCTATTTGACTGTATCAAATAATTGGTTAGTTAATTACGATACTCTTAAACATGTTGTACATGCACGTATGCTTAATATAAAACTGAGCTGAGATGTTTTACAACTTAAATTATATATCGGGGTTGCCGATTATAATTATATCATGTTTAGTAATTCCATATATGTATAAGATTTATAATTAATATGTATTCGCTTTAAGCAATACTAGAATCTGCGACAGTTGTTAAAGAATCGGTCTTTAATAACTTGACCTAGATGGTTCTGATAAGGAAGAGTAAAACAATGATTTCTGATGTATTTCCTAACTACTATCGAAAGACGGAACTATAGGTAAGGCATCAAATGTGTATTACATTTTAAATAACATAACTTTTTATAATTTGATAAAAAATGCGCGATTACAAAATTATTCTATGCGTGCCAAATTAGTGTACAACTCGGTCAATATTAAGTATAGTTATAAATGTAATATGTGATGTAAACAGTATAGATACATACTATTTCAAGATATTTATATGGGAAAACCACGCTTTTTATTATTTTACATCTTAAACCCTTAAACAGTATTGATTGTTCATACATTCTAGCAATATTATTGTGTTCATGCACAAGTTTGATACATATTCGTCCAAGTACCATTAATACACTAATTTATATGTATATTTCAAATATACATATTGGGTTCATTGCTATCATATGTATTGCCAATTACATTTCAAACATACATAATGCGTTAAAGACATATTAATAGTTATTAGAAGAATATAAATGTGCACGTTATCGCTTATTATATAAGTTAGATTCTTGGCCAATATTGATTGTTGATACATTTTAACAATACAATTATTTACATTTACAAATATTGATTGTTGTTACATTATTACAATAATTATATTTACATTTAGCCTCCAAATATACATATTTGTATGCATTGTAACTAGACATTTATTGACGTGCACACTTATAATATATGTACTGGTTTAAGTTTATTATTACCTTTTGTATTGATTTGCAAATACATTTTAATATATATATGCATATAACTTGTCATAAAAAAGGTGATAAATGCACACACTATTACTTATTGTTATTATTAAATGCCTTTACAAAATTGTGCATTGGAAAAAATAGTGCTAACTTCTAAAATACATATTAGTTTAAGTGTTATTAATTCCTGTATTCACATATAATTTTCAAATAAAAGCATAGACTTAAATGATATATATTTATTTATCCTGCTTTTGTCTACATGTACGTTCCTTGAATAAATATTGTGTTAAAAGCATATA
This sequence comes from Dreissena polymorpha, assembly GCF_020536995.1. Classification (NCBI taxonomy): domain Eukaryota; kingdom Metazoa; phylum Mollusca; class Bivalvia; order Myida; family Dreissenidae; genus Dreissena; species Dreissena polymorpha. Next base: position 90,473,129 of record NC_068363.1, read on the forward strand.
GCTAGTAAATGAAAAATGTGAAAAGGTTTGCGTGTTATAGCCTTTTTTACCACTTAACACTTTTCCATTAATACATATTGTTCTTGAAAAATAACACTTCATCTATTTACAAATACACTTTTAGTTTGCATATTGGTTCAAGTGCTATTATTACTTTCATTCACCTGTATACTTTAACATAGTTATTTACTATCCGTGACCATACGTTTTCATATTAATTGCTTTTAAATCTAGTGTGCAAAGTTCTCGAGTTTCTCGTGGGTTTTACTATATAACTGTCCTTGCTGACCAGATCATTTATGTATGTTGTTCATCAAAGTTATGCATAAGAGTTTTAGCGCGCAATTGGCCTGGGTAGATTTATACAGTAGTGGATCTGCTCCGTCGTCAATTTTTGAATGTGTTCGTTTTCGTCCCTATAGTAAATTATAACATTACGGGACCATGCGGATGCCGCTTTGTCCGTCTGCTTTTTCCGCACGCATGCGAACACATGAACGTTTGATTTGTTAAGGTGGTTTTTGACGAAGATTGGGGCGCTCTGTTTTCGTAGGTGCTTTACGTCACGCATTTTGTAGCTCCTTTTCCTTCTGGACATCATTTTATAAAGAATAGGTTTGTCTTTATCTTTCTTGAAGATGCCTATTCTATGTATAATGTCAATGATGCTCTTTGTTAGGTTTAGATTGGGTATGTTTTTTGCAGTGTTTGGATGCTTTTTTCCGCTGTTTCATTTATAGTTTTGTTCTCTCTGTCTGAGATACCTTCTTATTTGATATTGCTGCGCCTACTATTTTGTTCTAATTCATTCATTTTTTTTCCGCTGGTTTCACCCTCAATTTTTATTTGTTTCTAAAGCCGTTCATTTTCGATCGTTTGCTTATTCTCTCTTTTGATGTGTGTGTCGTAAACGAGTAAAATGAGTTGTACAAATGCGTAGTGTTAGCCACTTATTATTTTAACCACATATTGTGTAACGTAATTAATTGCAGTTTAGATTTTTGAGTTCAACAAGCAAAACTATTTTAGACAACATTCCGTTAAAGGTGTATACTGAGTTCAATTCGTTAAATAATTCTACGAACAACCATATACATAGAATTTTTTATGATGAAACGGTAGTGTACAGTCAGTTACGCATGTGAATGAGAAATAACCGATTCGTAATGGTCATATTTCTACGTTACAGAAAATCACTTTATATTCTTAACCATAGATACGTTTCGAGACAAAAATATATAAAAGACATTTCAGACATCATCATACACAATTGTCAACGTTTGTTTCCTCATTAAATATGTGTTGAAGCACACTATGGAACACAACTGAACGGTCACGCAAGTGTCACAAAGTTAAATGGTGGAATAACACGCAATTCATGTCACATCCTGTCATTTTGCTCTGGTCATAACGATTAAGTTCAACTCAATCAGGGAGTCCGTTCCCTCTAGAAATTGCGTTTCGATTCTTATCGATTTCCATAGCTTATGTTTGGTCTCATTTTTATCGTGTTTAAATATTAAACAGTTTAATATCTACGTGTAGAGAAAGCTAATCGAGTATTTTCCTTTCCTAAAGAGAACGTTCTTGTGTTATATTTTAACGTTTTTAGTCTTGAAACATGTGTTTATTATTCAAAACATATTGAGGACCTTTTGAAATTGAAAAAAAATCCTTAGATTGTAATAAAAAGCTACCTCTTTGGAAACATCATTTTATCTACAAAACAATCTTAGATGATATAACATTCGAAATTATCATGTGTTACTTTCCATTGGGGGTGGGGATCAATAACCCATTGAATATATATGTCACCAAGAATCTAAAATGGTTCGGAAAACTATGCATGTCAAATTGACACATTTGTTATTAAATAAGCCTTAAAAAGCAAATGAACACGGACATGAAGATGCTGTCACTTGATTCATGGAAATATAAGCTGCAAATAAAATCACAATAAACCTAATGAAATGTCATACTCCAACATCAAAAATACATTTCGAATTGAAGTTGTATTGACTTACGAGATTCATAAGAATGAGAGCAAAATGAGTCTTGACGGATAAGCTGATATATCAAAATTAGACAAGTTTATACAGGGATTTGCTTACGTAATGGAACATTTTTGAAACTTCTGAGAATGTATCCGATATAATGTTGTGTCATTATTTCTAAATTTGGAAAGCTGTAGGCCTGAAAACATAGCAATGTAGTTAAACAAGAGCGAACTCGACTATTATTTCGCTTTGATAATTTAATGTCCTTTTAATAAAACACATTATATATACATTGTATGAAGACGCATTTGAAGGTTCAGATATGTATTGGTAACATAAAAACATATATTTTATATATCTTTAGTTACAGTTACATTCATCTTAACCTAACTGGCCCGAAATGCAATCCCAAACTATGCCTGCATGTAATCGAGAAATAAAATTAATTTCAGCACGATACCTCAAAGTTCAGTCAAATTATTCAGCGGATATTTTGTTTTATTTATCTGGTTACTGTGATCATTACCTGAAGGGGCACGAATGCAATCCCATATAGGTGTATGTACATACTCCCTTCACTCAAAAGCACAGCAACATGCCTCAATGCAAAAGTAAATGTTGTATTGTGTTTATTGTGTCAGAGACTTTTCCCCGAATATTCATTTATGCTTTCCCACACTCGATCAGTATTCGAGCTTCAAACACATAGAATTATAAAAAATATAATAAATATAATCATATAAACCTAAATCAATGCATTTTGTCTAATCTTGCATTTATTCTTTAGTCGAGGTTACCGTTTTAGATACTCTATATTATGCAATCTTAAAATGTTTTGCACTCAGATAATTCCCACACGAATACAAGAAACGCGTATTACGATAAACGAAGTCTCCATATTGTCTTGAGTGTAACTTTGATTAAATCTACTTAACAAATTTAAATAAACATTAAAAACTAAAATACCATACACAGACTAATGTAAGTTATGCTTGCACATTCTGTCAAACAATTTGTCATTCGTTATTCGATATGAATTGACTTCTGTGAATGTATAATCGAACCAAATGTTCATAAACTGACATGGATTTGTATGCTCTCAGGAGCGGAAACTCTTAACTTAGTGTCGAATTATATAGTAATCCTGATAAAAAATGACTCGAGTTTATAATTCTTTATACTAAATACTGTAGCATACGTTCGCTCTAATGAGTTTTGAATCATATACTACACCAGTTATATGCGATATAGATGAGCATCCAACGGAGATATTTGTCTAAAGTTAATTTTGACATTGCTTGATATCTGGTTTTGCTTGTTTTGTAAACAAGGCTTGAGTTTGACCTCGTCACAAAAAATGAATTGACATTGTCTTAAAATCCAACACGGTGTTAATAGGTCATATCATACGGTAAGATACACACGCATACTTAAAAAAACAATAAAGGCTTGCACCTTCAAAAATGTGTTGCTCGCATTTTCGCTTTTTCGTGTGTTGTTTATCACTAACGGATGCATGATTCCCTATACTCCAACAACGACCAAAACCACACCCACACCGTCTAAAACAAAATACTGTTATTGACATAAATTGCTTAGTAAAAAACACTGTATTTCGCACTAATTTTGTGTAATGAAATTTGTAACAGGAAATATTACCGAAAAACAAACATTTTCCCAGATGAAACATATTTCCAAATGAATTGAATGAGTCAGTTAATTTAATATGAATGATTAGAAATTATATTGAAGTGACACAACTTTAAGAAATATTACTAGTCACCGTTATTATATACAAAAACATAGAGCGTAATAAACATCGTATGAAAATAATTTTTGACAGATCATGAATCCGACGGTGCTTGCTATGTTAAGTAGATCCACACGCATTTTCCCAGTTATTTCTTCTTTTGTAAAATCGTTCCACATCGCAATTTGCAGTTTACTTTTAAATGCGCTGAAATTCCTGTTATCGGCTTCTCACACACGCTTTGGAAACCATTATGACAGATGGTGTGGTCGGGATATCAGTAATTTCGGTTTATGTCATGTCTCCACGAGATAAAAAGAGCCTTAGAAGACAAGTCGTTTGACACTCAATCGCGTTTCTCTGATGGAAATCCTGCTTCAAATTGTTTCAAAACATATTTCACAAACTCGGTGCAAATCACTGCAAATGCACTGGAATAAACATAAAATATTTAAAACATGTCAAAGATTCATAGACAAGTTAATATACCACACATATTGACAAAGAGAGTTTAACTGTGAATGTTATTGTACTTTTTCATTGATTGTGACTAAATTTCGAACTCTTTTTAAATTACTTCGTTTACTTTTTTATCTTTTAATTGTGACATAACCGCAATATTTACCGCCTACACAGAACACCCTTTAAGTATTAGTATCAGGCCGTATAATGAAATAAATATTTACAAATCCAACAGAATTCAACCCTTTCTTTACCTAATTTTAAATTGATCAATATTACTATTTACTTTGCCGTTAGTGACAATGCGCTCTAGTTGTGACATGCCAATTACGAAACAATACCATGGATTGCATGTTAATGGGTAAAACACTCGTGATATTGTTTTAGTGAAACAATGAATCAAATGCACCCATTAACAGACATCTTTTTTTTTAAAAAAGGAAGTACTTACCGGCTTCACTCGAATTAATTTTAACACGAATGTTCATTCGATGACAGACTTTAGCAATTGTCAGACTCTGTAGTTGAGTTTTTAATTATTCATTATCCCCCGGACTGAATACACGAGTCTAAACCAAATAAAGACACTTTCATTAGATGGTGTGTGTAACCATTTATGTTTACAAATACTACATACATTGTATATACATGTATGTACCTTGATTGACTTGCGTTTTACCTGTGGACACAAACGACGCCTGACAAATCAGATTAACGAAACAAATTGATCTGATTTATGTTTGCAAATAACTGATGTTTTCGTCTAAATGCATACTAATTTATTTTGGTGGCAACATATATTCATACAATCATATATGTCCACTAAACCTTGATTTGTTTTATATGTGGTGAGGACATCATTATAACAAAGCAATACGTGAATAAATGAATATTTTCTTGCAGTGAGGCTTATTTTTTCAAGTTGTTCGCCTATGTCCATTAGACGCTTCAACTTGTATTATGAAGGGAACTTTGACTGAAGCCTAATATCATTGCATGCTTTGGATTGCAATATTCTTTACGAAGTGACATAATGTTATGGTCGCAGTGACGTTTAATCTTAATTACACAGGGGGACGTTTAGACTACAATTTTTAACATCCCATGGATCCCCGAAGTAATAAAAAATAGCTATTTTTCGGAGGATTCAAGCATAGTGGTTTGCAGGTAATCAAACTGATATGAACATATAACAATCATGGTATATTGTCTCTCTCGAACTCTATTTTTGCGTACATATTTTTTTATTGAAACATTGTGATGCATGATACATGTTGTACGAAAGGTATCAGTGAAACAAAATATTTACGTTGAAATTACGTTAACCTGTTTATGTTTAATGGTTTGTCCAATAACAATAGCTTTGTTTAATTATGTTCCATTGATTAACACATCACTTTAAGTTAATATATAGTGAAAAAGGTGCTCTACCATTTTAGCAGGAATCTAATAATTTAAATTACATCAAACAGCTACATCATCAACAGCGTAAAATTTCGTTTTTTTCATTTGTTACAAAAATTAACCTCATGATATTGTTTATTGTTTTTAATGATTCCTCTATTTGCTGCAAGCGGCCTACAGCCTTTGAGTCACTCCACCTGGTTTTCTTAAATCAAAATAATTCGCTCAGATTCATGGATTCTAATGATCATTTGTAAAACAGTATGATACAAACATACAACACAACAAACAGCAAGCACCATCAAAAGCTCCATAACCAGTTTTCTTATATCAAGGTCACCCAGTTTACAATAACTTTCAAAGGTTATATAAACCGGTTGTTATACTTAATGGCGATGGCAATTTTTGTCGCATGTAAATAAATAAACATACCCTCTTTACATAAACATGACATATAAGCAGACCGCATATGAAGTACAGTTAATACATTAAAGTACAAATCAGAACTGTTGTAGACGAATTTTATAAAAAATCAAAATACGAAACTTTTTTAAAAAGTTTATGAAAATGCCAAATGGACCTGAATTAAAAATGTATAATGACAACAAATTTCTATGTAAAGCATCGTATTGGGCACTATTAAGAAGTAATTTTAAACTGCTCTAAAGTGGATAAAATGGTCACTTTGGTCCTACAGAAGGTAAAACCAAAGTTATCTTTGTTATATCAATGCACGGACAATTAAGATGAACGAAACATAAACGTTGCAGTCAGTGAATGGAACTGAACGTTCGTTAACTATGGACACACAGTAATATTGTTTATTTTTAATGTGCACATATTTTTTTTATTCAAACCTGTATAACTAAATTTAATGTAAGAAACAACAGAAATAATAGAATAATTTTACCTGATACTCTTTACATACATTTAAACAGTGAAATGTTAATTATGTGTGTGTGATTGAATTACATTTCAATGTCTAACTTAATTTGCTCTTCTCATCTTGCTACGTACATCTACAAACAACATACATTCATCCAACCCTTAATTTCTCTATGTACGATACACAACCAAAACAAATCGAAGGTTACCTTCATTATAATTTTCAATATGACTCGCGGCCTTGAAACCTGTAATAAATACCGTTCAGATTACTTAGCAAAATCAGTAACTCAGAGGGAATGTACATGCACACATGTTTTTTTATTTCCATATTAATGTCCGTTTGTGACTACCACTTGATTTATAAAGATAAACAACATTTAAGCAAAACATTTACGTGCGTCTTTCGTGGTATTTGTGTATGAAAACAAGTTATACGGGCTAAAGCTGGCGTTGACCGCTATTTGTATAGATGTTCTTATATACATATATTCATATCTATCAGACTCGATTTTGTTTGCCCGCGTCATTATACTTTCGTGATTGTATATGTGTAAATTAAATCAGCTATGTAATAATAAAGATCAGATGTTTAAACATTGTCAACGGGTTGGTAAATTAACGATTTGAAGACAAAAAAACGATTGTTCCCATGCAAATTTAGTCTGTATGTCGACCAGTGCCTGCAAGCAAATATTAAACTGGCAATAACAAACTTAAGACAAGTACGTAAAACACTTAGTACCTAGACCATTGTTGTGATAATTTTTAGTATTACCGTGTACAATAGCAACAAGCTTTTTTAATTTATTTATTAGTATGATTTTCTGAAGTATTGTGAAATGCGTACTTTGACTGTTACTTGTTGTTCCAAGATAAATGAATAATACACCGGTACAAAAGCAGCATTGTTTATTATTTTAAAGGTAATACAATTTAACGATGTTGTATTGAACAATCTGGATATTATGCTATATTATACTTGTTTGTCGTACATTCACCGTGTGGTATATAAAATTAATACATAAGTCACTAATTCCACATTTTTTTTCAAAATACATTATCATTTTGAAAGCTCATGTACGTTAACCTTCATGTAAGTTGATAGCAGTGATTTAGTATTACGTATTGTGTTACTATTCTTGTACGTTCAAACAAATTATGTGAAGTTTTTGTAGCGCCATACATAGTCCTATCCGTTTGTTTATATCTACTGAATATATTAACATTATTTACATGCTTTTGCTAGCGGCTAAGCCTAGAAAGACAATGGCTGACATATAAATAAGCTCATATGATTACTGTAAGTCTATGTTTGTTCCATGTGTTATCAGAATGTGAAATACACAATATGGATTATATATCATTTTTGATTGCATTAAGATCTTTAATATACAGCTATAAACTAAGTGAATTCAGTTCAGACGGTGATTAACGAATTGCTTTAAAATTGCTAGTTTTTTTGTGACGACAGAATTTAAAGTAGGCAACACAAGTTTGCGAAAGAAAACCCTGTGAGATACATATATGTATGAAATATTTCAATTGCAAAACAAGTGTGCTCTCCCTCGGTTCTACATCATTATACATAGATAATCATGACAATAAAAATTGATTGGACACAGTACATTATTTAAATAACATTTGTTAAATCAGGTTATGCAAGAATCAACAGCTTTAGTGGAATTGGGACAAATAAAACAATCTGTTTCCTGGGTAGGACCAGTATTTGGTTTCTAAAAGGTGATCTAAAGAACGCTTCCACTTAAAGGATCAACACCGATACCTCCGAGTCGCTAAGCGGACACCATGTCCACTACATCGCAGCAACCAAACTATATTTTAATCATTGATGCTCAATAAGCGTACAATTACAAAATATTAGATATAAAAGCTTGGCAGATGTAAAACGCTTCATCCAGCAAAAAACAACAACGTTTAATTGTTTGGATGTATTATTTTTGTATTATAACAATTAAAATGTTTTGTACACCATAATGTTCACATTTTTATTATAATAGTACATGGTTATCAAAAAAGCTGTTAACCGTAAATTAGGTAGCACCTATTATCATTTTATTTTGAATTGAAAACAAGTTTTGTGCAGTCGAGACGCCTAAAGAATAGTTGTATTAAAAGTATGTGTATCCGGTACATTTTTAATGTGGACTAACAAAATATATCTAAAAATCAAAGTTTTTGTAATAATTCATTTAGTTTATTGTAATGAAATGAACAAGTTTATATGTATAAGGACAACGCGGCGACATGTTGAAAGAAAGCTATTATTAGCTGTACATAATGGATACTGTACAACAAACAGAGTGGACACAGATGCAAAGATCTAAACGTTTTGTATATTGACCTTTAATTGTGTGTTCAATGTACCAACGCAGTTCTTTCGCGCGACAAACCGTTTCACAGATTACCATTAACTGTGTTGATATGTTCCTTATTCCGAATGATGAACTTTGTGGCTCTTTTAAATAACTAATAAGTTTAAGTCCAAAAAATCTGCAATATGGCAAAATGTGTCATTTGAAGTCTAAATTAAAACCTACCCTTTTTGCTAGGGACCCAGATCTTAACGCGAAACATCGTCTCTTATTGTGAACAGTCTTGTAATTAAGTTTAACATTGCATGGAGAATGATTAAGAGAGCAGCCCGTTTGCATTTTCAAACAACCACTGAATGTAATCCCAGTTGTATCAGGTAGATATATTTACAAATGAATGAGCGCGCGAAGACCTTATACAATCAAGCACAACAAAATCACCATATGCATAGCATGCGAACATGAAGCTCACATCACAAAACAAACATATGCCTCACGCAAACAAATAAAACTAGGCTCGCAGCCTCGACCTAGTCAACGCATTCACGTGTGTATGATGCCTAGACCATTCATTTGTAAACCGATACATTCATAACATTTTATATATTTAGATGCTAACATGTAAACGCCGAGTAAAGTTATAAATGAAAACACGGTTTTGCGCGTTTAATTTTATTTGAATGTAATTATGAATATTATGCTCACCAATCTTTCACTTTTAGATTCTTTGTTTGACTTGTCAATATATGTACTTTATGGCCCCCGTTTTGCTAAAACATATTAGAGAGTCCTATTATACAAATATATTTCTAATTATATACTGTGCGTTTCATGTTGCGTATGATCTGCACTGATCATCATTTTATAAGACTAAACTATGCTGTTTTAAATGAAGACCAGATGTGCACTTAAATTTGATACGCCAAATGTCACTCTAGATGATCTAACAAAAGCATAATATTGTTTATGTTCAGTTTGTCGTTGTGTTTGATTTCAAATGATGATCTTGCCTTTACGTAAATGTACAAAACATACCTTATTGCGATAGTTTGATTAACCGTCTAACATTTTAATTTGCAGAATTTAGAAATGATGCAACACACGCGATATCCTACCATGACATTATATACGTATTACACACCTTTAGTTAGAAGTTACTTGCAATAAGCGAGTAACAAACCGCATCGGACAATGATAATATATATAAAGATGATCCACGTAAAGTTTCAATATTATTTTGATATAATATTCTCGAGTGGTAACATAGTTTTTCTACGTTTTGACCTTTTGATCCAGCTTTTTAGCACACACGTTTACTATTCGAACATTGCAGAGATATTTTTAGGAAAACATTCTCTCATATGTTTGTCAAGATTGAGTCATTTGTGTGGCCTCTAGAGTGGTAAAAAGTTTATTATTATTTTTGCTCGTTGGTTAAATTATTAACGCTCGTTACACAGATTCAAGTCGGTCTTAATATTGTCAAGGTAAATAATTTAAGAAAAATTCATCACGATTACTTCATACATGTGGCATCTCCAATGATAACACGTTTTTGTTTTATTTTTTTTCAATTCAGATTTTAACTCGATTTTGAACGCACGTAGCCCGGATTCACAACCGACTTAGATATTGTCAAAATAGACATTGCGAGCTTATTTAAATCACGATTCGACAGAGTGTAGCTCTTGAGTGGTATCAATTTTTGAATATTTTTTTTACCAGAGTGCCTGGCGTTGGTGGGCAAAAAGCAACAGGCGCGATACCCTGCAATTCCGCTCTAGAGCTTTCCTTGGTTTGTCCCAAATACTTGATAATACATAATACATGCAAAACAGAAATAAGCCGAAGAAACGTTTTATACAATAAATGAATGTAAATGATAGATTAAAATAAACGAACGTGCGAATTATGCTTTATAGATACGATTGTACTGTTTTGCACGTGTGTGTAACATTATGAAACAGTATGAGACGGTTCTTAGTGTGGTTATATAAGCGCTACATTGATATACAAAAACGTTATACTAACAAGTATAAGTAATTGGTAATTGTATAATTTGTATGCAGGCGATAGCGTGAGATACCTTCGCATAGAATTGAAAAGGTGCACGGCACACGAATCAAGCGTACATAAAGAGTGTCCCATTCGTGAAAATTGCTTTCGACTGCAAACACAAATTATTGCATTTCTTATAAACACAAATTAAAAATAAAATAAAAATAAATGTTTCATTGAAAGTGATGCAAATAACAATTGGATTCTCAATCATATAAACCACTATAACAAGCATCGCCTCCTTGAATAATGATGCGTTCAGTCACATATTCGCGCTTGTGTTATTGTATAGAACACATAGCAATGCTGCAAAACGTAATGTTAACGAAACCCGGTTTGTTGCAAACTACTTCAACGACTTGACATTAATTGTTAAAGCCATTACTTGCACCAACAAAGGGAAGTATGCAATTTCGTTATGCAAATCAGTAATTGAATAATCATTTCGGAATATATGCAGATAATAAAATATGCATATTGGTAAAGGAAGATAAGTGAGCAGCGAAATATTACCGTCCTTTGAGAGGTTTACTTGTTTGTGATAATTGAAACATAGAGTCGACGTACATAGGAGATTCTTATCACGGCCAATAAGATTAAGATGGACGAACATGGAAATATTCAAAATCTCATTAAAAAAAATTGTCGTGCGGTAAAGGTCAAGTTAAAATAACTCATCAGCATTTAGGTAAAATACTTCTGCAAAAAGTATTTAATTATTGAAAACAAAATAATAGAGTACCGATAGTTAGACAATTATGTATTAAACTTAATAACTCCGGTTTTAGGGATGATAAGTCATGTAAATTGTTTTATTTTTTAAAGGATATAGGTCACAATTCATAAAACATGTTATAATGTTTGTTTTTGATATATGTTATAAACTTTGTAATAGGCGTCTGGTCTTTTAATGTATATTGCATATTCACACAAACAATTAAGTGTCTACATTATTAAAATTGTCAAATCCGTATCATAATTCATAATATATAATATATCTCTTGAAACATGCAAGCATACGTAGTGCATGCTCCTATGGCTAAGCATGTTTTTCTATTACTAGTTTTTGTATTGACTGCTTCCGTAATTGATTGTTGGCAATGACACCCAGTATTTACTAAGAACAGTACATCCGACGAAATTCTACCTTTGAAAAATAACATATATTTGTCCAGCTAGGTGATATTAATAAAACTTCGAACATGAACTGTTTATTTAGTTAAATGTTTTGAAGGAATTTGACGTGCTGGAACTAGAAGCCTTACTATTTAGAGCCACCGATTAATGATCAAACACTTGATTCAATACAATTTGCTTATCATCAAACATCCAAATCAATACACTCTGCTGGTCGCAGAATGGAATTCTGTAGCTCGTCTGCCCTTCGGACGGAGGCTCTATTGAGTGCATGTTTCTTAATAACCGCTTTTACTTTTCGACCTAATAAGTACATCGTTCGACTCGTCTTGCATTGTACATCTATCAACTAGTGTGTTCTCACAAAGGAAGGCTTGCAAAACTTAAAAAATATAAGTTTATTTGAAAAAAGGAAAACAGCGACGCAAAATTGAAAAGCATTTATCTTTATGCGTGTGTTGTTTGGAATGATATATTGGTCTCTTTTAAAATCTGATGGAATTGTGTAACTGTGTAACAAAAACGCTGTGTAACAAAGACGCTGTATACATCAGCATCAAATACTGTACTTACTTTTGGGTTTGCTGTTATTGTGTGAATAAAGTATGCAACAAAAACATTTATATAACTCTTAAAGAAGACCAATAAATCATCAATTCCAGGTTTGATCGAATTCCGGACTTTTGTTCCTACGAAAAATTGTTCTTGTGGTAATTGTGGCACAGGCGGAATTTACTTCTTAGGCTATGATGAAAACCCGGGAACTATTTCTTGTGTTATTTTGACAGCAACATCATTCATTATTCGATACTAATTTATTTTTATTTTTGAAGGATATCATATGTAGTGTCAATGATCTTTTAATATCAATTTTACCTTATTTGACCTAAATAATGTGTGTTGCAATAAAGCCGACAGTAAGTAGGAGTTATTTGGTAATGACAGTTCGTAGTATAAGTACAGTGCATAAAATGTGGAGCAATATAAAACGAATAATATCTATAACACCTTTAATGAGAAAAGCAAATTCCACTTAAGTGCTCATCATTTCAGCTAAGATTGATACTAATTATTAAAACGGGTATATCTGAACATGTTATTTTTGTAAGCAATCAGTACTGTGTATTGTATCACAATACATATAGTAAGCAAACCAAATGCTTAATCGCCTGTGTTTTGTATCGCGACTAAATGTGTCAAGTAAGTCTTCACTTACAGCACCAAACCCCCATCCAAACTTTCACGTGTCAAAACAGAAACTACAGTGCCAAATTGACAAGCTTAACCCCTGTTTATATCAACAAAGGTGCTGGTGTATTGCTTTATTGCTTTGTGTATTGATGTGGTATTAATGTCCACCCTTGGTTTGGAATGTTAATGTTACGAAACGACGCGCACACTAAATGAAATTCGTATGGGTTATTACACGCAACAACACGCATTATTTAAAAACAAAAGTTTCAGACAAACGTAACCGGTTAACTGTCTATTGCGCTTGTTAACTGGTGAACTATTAACTCCATTAATTTGTGACACACTAGCGTGATGACTGTAAATAAAACGTGTGCTCACTAGAATAAATACACAGGACTTAAACTGCAAGAATGTTAAACAGAAGAAATCATCATGATAACAGATATTTTTAATAACATTTGTTGCGATGTAGATGTTAATAGTATCCGTTGAATTGCTTATAGACATAGATTTTTAATTTGTGCCTCATTTCATTTTGTTTTGCAATATTTATGTAATATTATATCGGCAATGGTATGCTTCGAAGTGTCATAGAAAGCCATTATAGATGCCTTGCAATATGCTTATTAAGGAGAAAAACCAAACACACAATTTCTTGCTTCCATTTGACCTTAATAGTGACGCAATACATTAGAAATGCATTGACTGTAGTATGCGAACATGCACAAGTATTTTCAAATATATGGTGTGTGATGCGATACTTATAGAATTTGCTCAGGAACTTATTACCTGTCCTAAAACGCTAAATGAGAGGAAAAACATTGCCAAGCAGTTAGGAAACCGATGGTAGCTACACAATTGTATTGGTGCATTGGGCGGTAAGCCCATCGAGGCCCGATTGCACAATGATTTTTTCTACTAATTTTTTCGGTCAAATGTAGATCGTGTAAGGTTCGCATCGCCGTCGTGTTGGTCCGTGTTGTTGTCGTGTAGGTTCGGGATGGTCCGAGAAGATGCCGTGTTTATCCGGGAATCCGTGTATCTGCCGTGTTGGTCCTTTATACTCCGTGTTGATTCCGTGCTGCCGGACGTGTCCGTGTTGGACCGTGCTGATACCGTTGCGAAACTGGGGTGGTAGTCTTTTGAAGACCGTCGACGCTCAAAAAAATGCTTAAAACCGAACGGTTCGTCCCAGATCTTCATCCGGGGTGATCCGGGACTGCCGTGTCTATCCATGCTTATATGAGACTGGGGCTTTAAATATACTTTACTTACACATAAAAGTTCTTTAATGACATAATGAGACAATTAAGCATGGTAAAATAGCACAAACTTTAAGGTCGAACGCGTGTATCATTAACAGCAATATAGCTCTGAAACATGCATTCAGCTGCACTGTGAATATTACCATAAGTTATTGTATATTAATTTAAACCCCGTTTAAATACTTATATTTTAGTTCCAATATTCTTAAGACGCAGTACAAACATTTATACATTAAAAAATGTTTAATAACTCTAAGTGAACATATATAATGGTATGAAAATACAATAAATTGCATACTTTCTGTAAGCAATAGTTTAATATGCCCTCTGAAGAAAGTCGACAAGCTCATCAGTGTGACTCTCCCACAATTTATTTAGAATATGGTTACAATAATTTCGAACAATATTGAATGAATTGCGAAAAAAATTGAATGCATTTCGAACAATATTCTATTTAATATCTTAAGCTTAATCCGCTTTGAGTGACCTACATCCTATAGACGTTTATTAAAAAATATTGCAACTTATTACACAATTAATTATATCTCCATTTAGCAGTCGGCATTTGACAATTGATTAGATAAAGCAGGACGCCCGTTCAACTGTTGTCAAATAGCACATTATCTAAATGTCTTAATCGCTATATAAACAATGTGCACGCTAAACCGTATGTCTGTTAAACGTCCAGTAATTTAGAACGCGTTTACAATCAAGCAGTGAAAGAGTTTAGTAGGTTTATGCAACCATAGTTAAGCGCGTAAACACGTAAATACGAGCATGTTTATGTTTTTTTATTGAATATTCTTCAAAGATATCACCATTGCAGTGAGCAATTTAACGACAGCTGTAACGTTTTCGCCTAGTTATTAGTTGTTGCATTTGCTATAATACTACTTGCACATTTTTAGATACCAAAAAGATCTGCTTGTAACCATAACATAGTCTTAGTCAATAATCAACATTATTATTATTAAAGGGGCCTTTTCACAGATTTTGGCATTTTTTAACTTATTCATTAAATGCGTTATATCGATAAATGTAAACATTGGATCGTAAAAGCTCCAGTAAAAAATCAAGAATAAAATTTAAAAAAGGAAAAGAACATTGCCCGAACCAGGTTTCGAACCAGTGACCCCTGGAGTCCTGCCAGAGTCCTGCAGTAAAAACGATTTAGCCTACTGCGCTATTCCGACGATTAAACAATTTGATATATTTTATACCTTATATAAGCAATCTTCATAGTTTCACAAAATTTAACGACAAAAACAGAACTCTCCAAATTATTCAATCGTTTCGCGTTGCAACGCTTTATAAATTTTAGGTTTTAAAATCGTCAAAAGATGCATATAATGGCTATATTAGACCATGGTAAATGTTCAGTATTACTGTTTCCTCACAAATATCACAACTAAAACGAAAATTTGCGAATCTGAAACAACTTTTTTCAATTTTGTCAATTTACCAAAGCGTGAAAAGATCCCTTTAAGCTCTACATAATAGAAATATCTTGGTCTGTAATTTACGACATTTGTCGACAGTATTAACAGAATTGTCTTAATAGAAGTGTTTACCCTTAATATCGCAATTCAAACAATGGAAATTTGAGACTTCAACCAGCTATATAAAGTTAATTGAGATATTATACAAATTACAAGGTGTAAAGATACGACGATTATAATCATTTTAATAAATTAGCAACCGAACACAAACAAAATAATAAAACATATCTAGATTCTACTTAATGTTCACAAATTGATACAGATCTTTTAATCAAATTAGCAAATAAAAAAAAACGAATAAAAATGTATTTTTTTAAGTTCGTTATGCAATACTGTATTAATCCGCATAGGAAAGTCCTTAATGTACTTAAATTATATTCAAGTTATATAAGCCACTTAGGGAACTATCTGCCTTATGGTATTCTTTAATTAAGAATATATTTTTAGTTTTGTAAGTATCATGAAAGAACAATTGGAACAAGTGTTGTATAGTTTATCCTGCATCACTCCCCGAAATTGACATATTCAACGACGTATCGCTTGTTGCACGGTTGACATTTTTGAGGCAAAAAAACTTAATCAAGCCGATAAATAGGAGTTTAATAGACTTTCTAACTTTTCGATTTACGATACCATATACTATAGGGTTCGTAGCATGAGAAATTAAGTACACATGTCTCAAAATGATGGAATGCGTCAACCCAAAGATATCTAACCAAAACGGTACCCATGTTACAAAATAAATCACAGTACACAAAAACAACATCCTCGCCGTACGTTGATGATTGTACCGTTTCCTCTTCGATTTATCATTGCTGCAAAACGACAGTGACCGTTTGTTTTGTTTTGCAGGCAATGATGGCGCAATCGACCCTTTTGGTGAATTGTTTTGGTCCAGTCCTTCACCTAATGGTTTTCGATCCATGTTGCCTTCGAATGTTACATTTTGATTAAGTATTTCAGTCTCTGATTCTTGACCTTGCATTTCGAATTGATGGTTGATTGAATTGATAAGTCCTTCATTGCATGTTTTTAGATTATCATTCTCACATTTGGACTCCGTAAGAATTGCGTTCGAACACTGCTGAAGTTCGTTGTGCGAATGCCTTTTACGTTTATTGGAACAATCATTCGAAAAATTATTCATATCGCCTTCAACGTTATTTGCGACACCGTTTGAAGTCCTTCTTGGAAAATGACATACGGGTTTCGAAAATATTGATTCCGCTTCATTCCGCTTCGTCTCCTTACTGTTAACAGCAAGCAAAGAGACCCGTCTCTTTGTTAAGTGCTCTCGTATTTTTGCTTTTTTCCACAGAACTACATAGATAATTATATACAAAACGATAATAGCAACCAATATTATGATGAAACCAACCATTATTGCTATCTGATATACTGTAACAAAATCCTTTCCCAGAAAGGAATATGTAAAATGACAAAATCGCCCTTCTATCAGTTCATGGGGTAAGGTGCAAGAAACGTCTAAAACGTCATTTTTACTTACAACGGCAAATGTTCCTAATGCCGGAACAGCCATTAAAATGCTAATAACCATTATCACAGCTATACCTTTTTTGATTGTACGCACGCTCACGCGAGATGCAAGTCTGCATACTGCAATGTAACGTTCTAAAGCTATTGCTACAAGCGTCAAGTTAGATGACATCACAGCGAAGTGACGCAAAAATTCAAACGATCTGCAGGCAATGTCGGAAGAAACAAGATGGTGTTCATATACAATAGCATACGGCATGATGCACAAACAAACTAGCAAATCAATAAAGGCTAACACCTTAATAAATGTGTTGCTCGCCTTTTTGTCCGTTCGTTTGTTGAATATCACTAACACCGGAATATTACCAGATACTCCGACAACCGCAAATACAACAACCATAACGTCCAACACTAAATACTGGTGACTCAATATATTGCTTACAAAGACACTTTCTTCCGCACTTTCATTGTTGTCATTTAATATGAAACTGGTATTATTAACCGAATAATGCATGTTTGCCCAATTGTATGTTTAACTCACCGGTTATTTGAATGTTTGAGTTAATAACTCCTATAAGACTTGAAGTAGTACTCGTTACAAATTAGAAACAGTTTACGACACAAAGTCCTACGTTTGTCACACTTCGTTTAAGTTCATTTTAAAGAAACATGTTTATTCATTTTATTTCTTCCATATTTAATTACTAGACACTGTTCTCATAAACACATGTTACCTTAAGGTTTTTTTCGAAGCACAATATTTCAATTATGTCTGCTATTTAGCAACTGTTCTCCAGCAATAGCAGTTCCCTTTTCCATGTTATAAAATTCCCGTTAGTTCTGTTATCGATTTCGTCTTCATTAGTGACACAAAATGAGCCGCATGAGTCGCTAAGAGCCTGTAAAAGTTTACATTTTATCCCTCGCGAGTACCGTATCGCAGGCAGTTTAAACATTATCAGAACCGTTGTTCTGCTCCGAATATTAACAATTTCTTTCAATGCCACTGCGCCACACGCTTATGAAGAGTCTTTAAATACGAGACTGTTTGCAATCTTCCGTCTAGCTGAAATTGAAAATGTGAAGTATTTGCGTAACCAGAATAATCTCAGATTAAAACACGTGCAGTCTCTTGATACGAACGGATTAATCTTAAAGTCAACAAGCAAATGCATTCAATAATTGCGCAGAAACGTGGGTTATATACACATACACTTTAAGTGTAAATAAACATGTCATTGTGAAAATTCATCATTGATCTGAACCACATTTAGCAAGCGCTTTATTATTGTTTTATTTCCTTGTTTATTCTATAAGAATTATTCCCAAATATTCACCACCTTCATATTGTGAAAACATCACGTGGTTTATATTGCAAAAGTGTCACATAGTTACATACACTATTTACAAATCCAAGAGAATGTCATTAATTCGTTGTTTTCTGTTACCTTTTTCTTTTGTTAAATCTTAAACCAACTTGAAAGTGAATTGTAGTTTTGGGTGCCACACAAGATCTATTTCGAAACAGTTACACGGATAGCATGTTAACATTTTATATAAAGTTTCGGATTTTATTAACTGATATTCACTGTTGCAAAATTGGAAAGCCATGTGAATTCTCAAGTTCATCACTAGAAGTAAATATTACTCACCTGACTAAATATAGCTGCCATCGATTGGAACTTTCCGTTTCCGAAACAGAAATCAACATGTAGTGTACCCACCTAATAGCTGAGCCATATACATTTAAGTGATAATGGGATCATGGTTATCTTTTATTTTTTCATCACTGATATCAGCGTACGTGCGTAACTGAAATTTACATGTGTGGTATAAGTACGTTGCAATTACAACAAGATAAGTATTGATGCAAAGCATCAAACGGCGTCGGGAATCTCAGTGTAAAAGGCACTCAATGAAGTTACATGAAACGTTTTTTTTACTGTAAATATTAATTTATTGGTCGATTTATTTTAAACAAAATAGAAAAAGATACTGGTATAACATTTATCTATGATTTTGTGTTATAACCCCCAAATAACCATTATCTATGAAGTTGTGTTATAACTCCCAAATAACCATTATCTATGATTTTGTGTTGTAACCCCCAAATATTTCATAGTTCATTTTATTTACATTGGTTTCCTTTTTTTACTGGCATCCGCGTGCAGTTTTCATCAATGGAACAGAACTGTGTAGGTTTTAAAAGATCTGCTTCATCTTGTAAGCGTAATTTCATATTTTTCTCAACTTCAAGGGGAGATGATTCTGAACTTATTTTTACGTTGATCATTTACGATAGGGGCTGAGTACTCATTGATATGAAAACACTGTAAAAGTTTAAATGTGTTTACGAACCCCCCACCCCCACCCTCTCACACATATATTTCATGGGCATAATAAAAACAAAAAAAGGTTACAATAAAACAGCATATTTATTTAAACTGAAATGTCTACATCAAAACAAAAAGTTAACATAGAACACAAATAAAATAATTTGATTCTACTGGGGCTCGAACCTTGGGCCTCTCACATGTGAAGCGAGCGTGTAACCACTACACTACGGAACCGCTTGAAAAATCACCTTCTTACTAAGATATTAATAAGCTATTAATAGCCGGTTTAAATGTAAATCCGGACATTTAAACGCTGGATAGTGAGCGGGGTTAAAGGTCCATACCAAAGGGTCCATACCACTGGCAAGATACGGGTCATGCCTGCGGCCTTCTATATGTGGTTCTTAAAAAAAACCCTGTAGGAGGACTTGATAGTAATAAGACTGGCGTGCTGTGATGGTGCTCCTCATAGATAAGCGGCTGCTTCCTTTATCAAGACTCATTATTACAATTAATAATACGTGTCGCGCTTCGCGCTCTATATTGCCTTTATTAGTAACAAGGTGGTTGCTAGGATAGTGGAACAAAGAAGTTTTGTTTTTATACAAAACCAGAAAGTTTCACCGGTTCGCGTATTTTCCCAGTCCCTGTGATCTTTTATTATTGCGCAGTCCCTGTGATCAGTTATTAATTAAAAGAATAAGCATTGCATTATTGGCAATAAATGTTGTAGTAAATGTAATAGGCACAAATGCAGTACTTATTTACACTAATTTACACAAAAAAACACCACTATGCAAGATATTCTGACAACAAAAATATATACATTGATCCGTAAAATAACTTCTCTTCACGTAAGCGAAAAAAAAACGTATTACATACTAGTCGCCGCACTTCAGTGCGACGCCAATAACAATATACAAAAATAGTTGATTTGACTGTTTGTTTTTGTATTTGGATGTCGTATTCGATTGAACGAATAGTGTCGGTCGGTCACGAATCGTCATAAAAATAATAGGTTCCTGTAGCAACGTTGTTAAACTTAAAAATTGATATGTTGTATCAACATATCAATCTGATGTAATTTATGTTAAGTAATTGAACAGGCTATTTAGTCACGTTTTACGCATATGTTGCTTCACACGTGGAGCGAGTGTTCACTGGCACATGCTATTAGTCGACACGTCATTATGTGTGTGATTTGCAAAATAAGTGTCAACACAGCTGGGAAAAGTAGTGAGCTTGTATGTAGATTGCATACACATAAAAGGAATTACGGTTGATGCACAGATTTACGGACTAGATTGTACCATCGCATTCTGGTCCATTAAAAAAACATGCTATAATTGTCGATGTAAATGAGTAATTGAATTTCATTAGTATCGTCTACTTTTGTTTGGCTCTTTGTACCAACGTTGTAATTTGTTTAGCGTGTGTGTCATTGTACGTTATTTTTTGTTTGTTCACAAAATGACATGTACATGACAAAAAGCATTTTTTCATGCCGATACAAATAAACTGATCTCAGACTTCGCACGAGTTTAGATCCCTCGGTACAAACAACACTGGCCCATTATATTAACCAGTGATACCTTGATTTAGATAATAACTGTTGATACGGAGTGTAACTTTGAATGGATTACAAACGGGTAAGCTTTATTTGTACCAGCAGATCAGTGTTTTTTTCCAAAAGGTTTCTTTTCCGGTATACACATATTGATTCATTATGATGATTGACATAACTTTACACATATTATTATTCAAAATATAAGCTTGAAAAAACAACAACCTGAAGTCAATAAAATAGAACCGATGACTGACATCATAAGATCATTAATTAAAGTTCAAGTGTTTACATCCAACGAAAAACGACAAACGAATAAAAACCAAAGTTGGTTAAATGTAAATTTAGCAATTAGAGTGTAATGTTGGCTATCTTTTCAAATTCGAAACGACGGAATAATTTTGTACAGCACAGACTTCATGAATAATTATGTCCCTGTCGTATTCCCATGCCACATCTGAGCCATTTAAACCATTATCACGATGATCAATGTTGATAACAGTCATGACCCGAGAGTAGCTGCATTAATTGATGATTGTTTCCGGGTTGGAGTGCTTTAAACAGATTTGATTTGATATGAGCGTTAAGAGAATAGTATTGTTATGTCACCAACTGCATACGCAATAAAAACCGTACAATAATCACGCGTTAACATACGCACGAACAAAAATTACAAAACAAAAAATAGTTTTAGTTTAAATAAAACTGAGTTCGATGGAATATAAGTTATTTTACAATACAAACACGTCTTTTTGTGCTTTCATGATTCTTATAAATTAAAAATGTTAACATTACGTTTCAAATCATTTATCGACATACCTAGTTTTTCATTTATAATTATTGGAAAACAAATTACACTTCCAAATACATCAACCATCAATGTATAAAATCTAAGGCTATTAATAGATAATGGAAAATAAATTACTGTTGATCAACAAATATAGTGGGATATCAAGAGTCCAATAAACTTTCAGGCGTCTGTTGCGTAACCTCGTTGATAGAGCTTGCTAGTACAGCGGGGTTAAATTTGATATGTATGGAAAACGGTCTTTTGTTCTAAACAGATAGCGGCGACCTCTCCTGTATTCTCAATTGCAGGGGTGATGACAACGCATTAGTATAAGGTTAAGTTTGTTTATATTCACAGTTCCCAATTTATAAAACGTTGAACATGAGTTCACCAATAACTACATGTATACTATAGACAACGACAAAAAATGCTTTAAAATCGCTAAACCAAATATAAAAAAAACTAGTAAATATAACAAAAAATATATTAAAAAAGATATTCGGCGAAAATGCTGATTTTGAAATTAAGTTTGAAATTTACGTTTCTAAATACTTAAGTTAAAAACAAAAGTATATTCACCGCATGAACTGTGTGTTACTATAGTCAAACCACAATTTAGCTTTAGTAGATACGCATTATACTACGGCAGTTCACATCATATTGTACCGTAATAACACATACATAAATAAACTGAATGAATAGTTTTTGCACTTTATTTAGTTGTTAACATTATGTTTCAAGGTCCATATAATTCTTTAAATTAGTTGTTAATGCAATATTTCCAAGTCCATGTAATTCTTTAAATTACTAATAACGTTTCCACGAGATGACAAAATCCGCCAAAATCCATCCAGATAGGACGCCACCCCTGTGGGATCCTGAAGATAATCCTCTAGCGTCTTTTCTATGGGTTAAATCCTTCTTTTTTGTAGCTCAGATATGTCTGCTTATATACATGTATCGTTACATAAACATGTCAAATTGATGGGTCAAACTAATTTGTTAAAATGCATATACGGGCGTATTTTTTATCTGGTAATTGCACCGACACGAAAACAAACATCTATGAATCATGTAATCTTGTCATGATTTATAATTAAAACGGACTGAACCAATAGGCAAGCGTGCATCTACTGTCAACAAACTAATAAGTCTTCGGCTGCACTGACGTAAACACAGGGCATGCATTATTGCGAACAAGATATATACATCAATTATGTGGCAATATGTGTCCTCATGGCTTATTTTGAGTTTATTTCTCCACCATCGAAATATGTCGCATGTTAATATTTAACACCCAGTTTTCTTATGATACATTTAAATCACACTGTCATAGCTACATCATGCGAAAATGGGTCTTATGGCGTTTCGGCCAGCGTAGCTCAAGACCAGCATGTGCAATCGCGTAGTCTGGTCAGAGGCGATGCTGTCCACTATAAAATCACTTAAGGTTTTATGGTCTCATTATGTATCTCCTGACGAGTCTGAGAGATGTGCAGGTTTGGGAGGACTATGGCTATTTTTGGCGCATATGGCAAAAGACCCATTTTAGCATAACGCGCGTCTTTTTAAATGCCATTGCGAGCTGTAAATGGCATATTTTAGATAATGCATTTCGACATAAAATTGTAGTCAAAATAGCACATACAGCAAACTGGCAAATAAGGGTTGCCTATTCAGGCGTTTAGGAACGATTTCCAGACGTGCTGACCGAGAACGGCAAACATGTTTGGTTGGATTAAACGAGTTTCCTCTTAACGTGACACGATACTATTTCCGTAGTGCTTTTTTTCTCATCTTTAAAGTAAAACTGGGTTTATCGATAGTAAATTATGTCTTTCCCTGACGATGTAGTAACCGAGTAATAACCCAGACATTCTGCGATCGATTTGTATTTGTTACTCGGCCACAATTTGTGTCTGTGTGTCGTTTGAACATGCAGAGAGTAGTCCGGAATTACGTATATCAAACAGTTTTACATCCTTTCCGCTGTGCACAGACACAGTGATGCAGCCGAATTTCATGGGATTGCTCTCGCATAAGCCTATAAAATATTCGAATGTATTCATTCATGCCTGCTGACGTTATGTAGAGGTCATTTAAGGTGAAAAGCTGGATAAAACAGCTTTGCCGAAAAAGCGTTAGTGTTCTATACAGATGGTAAGGTCAGAGACTGGTTGACACCGTGCGAACTACTAAGGTAATAAGTAATGCATCAACAACAAAGTACGGGTCAACAGCGGTGTCTTTATGAATACCTAATTCGGGAGTAAAAAGTACTGCTCGAAGATTTATTTGTTATTTATTTTCATCAATTTTCTTATTGTATATTTTGAATTGTATATGGTGTCAAACAACAGTTTTGTAAAGGGAGTTTCCTTCATAAAAGGTTATTTCTTAGTGTGATAGGTATTCGATATTCCAACAATATTCATTTAATATGATGGTGATTGCACATTTTAATTATAAATTAACTGGTTCTCATTATACCATTTTCATCATGTTTTTAATGCTTTTAGAACGTCCAAAAAGATACATGTTGTTATTTTGTCTAAGTTATATTTTTAACATAAATATGATGATAAACAGTGCAAGCACATCTCAACTTGTGCGTTAAGACACACTCTTTATAAATTTGATTTGGTTGTGTTCATTTCAAACTTGCAATTTAAAAAGCTATTACATAATTTTGAAAAATGAGTTGCGTCTAAGATTATGCAATAGCGAACAACTTCAGTACCTTCAGCGCTTTGATATATATTTGAGCCTTGCTTTATAAAAAGAGTTTGAATGCATTTGCGTAAAGTTTCTTTCCAGATAATCCTGTGCAATCCGCACAGGCTAATCATGGACGACACTTTCCGCTTTAATGATATTTTTCGTTTCAAGAAAGTCTCTTCTTAGCAAAGATCAACATTAGCTTGTGTACTTTATGTTCATATGTAAATTGTATATATATGCTGGTTGATTTTTCGAACATGCTTGAATACAGGCCATAATTCCTATATACGGAAGAATGGACACAAGTGCATTGCTACGGTCACACGTTTCTTCCTTGTTCGGTTATTACAACCAGATAAAAGAAATGGGGGTTGTTCGTGGGCGGTTACAATTCTTGTGATGAATATAAAGTTAAATAAGTAGTTAACCGTAAAATTACAATGTTTTAATCGTAATGCGGTTTTATTGTAAACCGTTATTTCAAGACATGAACCAGTCAAAATTTACGGAATATTTACTACATATTTTTCCTGAGCATGTTTTTACGCACGTAATAAACATATGTTACATGAACATCAATTATACTTTGTATAAGTATACAAGCTTAATTATATGCAAGTTTGTTGTGAAACTCTTTACACATGTGGCCACAATTTATGCGTCTCTCGCAAATCGCTACCGTTTTGTTGTTTATGTTTCTTCGGAACATAGTCTGAGCTGGTAGTTTTACACGGTTTATTGGCCAACAATACATTATTTTTTAAATGGTATTTTCTCTCAGCTGAGCAGCATTATTATGATTATTATTACTAGTATTATTATTATTTTTTTGTTATTATTTGTTTTTTATTATAATTATTATTAGTAGTACTAGTAGAAGTAGTATTAGTATTATTTCTTGTTTGATTAAAATTATATTAATGGTGTAAACCGGAATATTAACTTACAAACAATTACATTTTAACAAATTGTACTATAGCAACATTATGTTATAATTATATGTTTTTACTTGTCATATTTTCCTGTAAAATGAACCTGTTGTCTTCATGTGTCACACCTTAACACGATGCTTGTTGTCAGTTTGACATGCCACAATTACCTGTTAAAAGGATTTAATTTGGAGTCCATTTACGCCCTCTTCCGCTTTGTGCATCTCCCTCTGTTGTTTCGTATATCTTCGTTCATTTTATAGCTATATTTTAAACTGAATTATTTTAGTCTGTATTTTTTTCGATCATTTACACTATTTTGAACATTATAATAAGTAGTTTTAACATAAAACTCCTGAGTAAATTGACTATCATCAACTTTTTAAAAACACTGTTTCATGCGTATGTACAAATGTATCCACAAATCAAACACAAACACTATACACAATAATCACAATTGCAAAACCGGGAGTTCTGACTTAATAGAAACGCAACCAAGAACCAAGCGTTAATCTGATTTTAAATAATTTAACATGGGCTTAGTCATCCAAGCTTTAAGTGCGTACCGTTGAGGATATCGTATTGCCAATACAAAAGTATTCTTTTGTGACTTTATTACGGTTACATATTTTATATAGCCTAACGGTATTGCTGTTGCATTTCTACAACAATATTGAATAGCTAATGGATTGTAAAGGATGTATCATTTCAATATCGTATTACAATTATTGTAAAACACATATACATGACAATTCCTCTTTCAATGCTCTATTGTGCATGTTTAGAAGAGCCACGTGTTGCAAACGATTTGATTCGTTATTAAATTATGGATGGGTATACTCAGAAAAACTGGTATTTGTAAAAAGTTATGCTCCCGTTCCAGAACCTACATAAATAAAAAATTCATGTCCTTTCCCGGCAATTATACACCAACATGCAATTAAAAGTAAAAAACCACCAACGACAACCCTTCGATATAATTGCACGAAAAACAAGATGTCAGTTCCTTACCTTTACAATGATCTTTATCTTGACACGTATATTGTTCTTATAATGAATAAGGCAATACTTAGATTTCTAGTTAAGCATTCACCCAACGATTGACATTAATTGACATCAAGTGAGAAAAGGTTATGGACTGTCTTGCGAACTCCCATAATTCATCATATGAAATTTTGAGACATGATCTTATCAAAGTTTGGTAATTATAGTTTGAGTAACAGTCGCTTGGCATTTGATATATACAAAAATGAAGGGGCATAAATATTCCTATAATCACTTCTTTATTTAAAAAAAATTTTATCATCGTATTGCATGTAGTTAAAGAGCTGTTTTATTATTTTGAAACGGACTGATGGAGAAATATGTGAACAGAGGAAGGATATGATAGACAGACAACATATTAGATTATTTCAAACTTCTTTGCCAAGTTGCACGATCATATCCTATGTAGTAATTATGCAATTACACAATGAAATTTAGTTTTTAGCTTGACTTTTCGAAGAAAAATAAGAGCAAGACTACTCGCTCCGGCGTCGGCGTCGCCGTCGCCGTCGCCGTTGGGGAAAGTTTTTTTATTAAGTCGAATAACTTTAACACTATCGAAGATAATTAACTCAAACTTGGAATACTTCTTTATGGCAACAAGAAGATTGTGTTATCAAGTTTCACAACTCTGTCAGCATTATTTTTAGAGTTATGCCCCTTTTTATACTAAGAAAATTTAAAATTTGGTTAAGTTTTGTGTTTAGGTTCACTTTATTCCTAAAGTATCAAAGCTATTGCTTTCATGCTTGCAACACTTACTAACGATAAGGGGACTGTGCTGGCAAAGTTTGTAACTCTGACTGGCATTTTGACAGAATTATGGCCCCTTTTATACTTAGAAAATTGAAAATTTGGTTAAGTTTTGTGTTTTGGTCCATTTTACTCCTAAAGTATCATAGCTATTGCTTTCAGACTTGGAACACTCGCTAACTATCGTAATGGGACTGTACAAGACAAGTTGCATAACTCTGGTTGGCATTTTGACGGAATTATGGCCCTTTTTTGACTTAGTAACTTTGAATTTTTTGTAAAATTTTGTGTTGAGATGCTTTTTACTTCTAAAGTATCAATGCTATTGCTTTCAAACTTCAAATACTTTCTTACTATCATGAGGGTACTGTACCTGGCAAGTTGAATTTGAGCTCGACATTCGAATGACCTTGAATCTCAAAGTCAAATAAATTAATTTTGCTTAAATTGCCATAACTTCTTTATTTAGGATCAGATTTGATTCATACTTAGACAAAACAACGCTCACCTGACATACCACAATGGACTCCACCCAAACCATCCCCAAGGCCCCACCGCAGAATCCCTCCCCTCCATTTTTTTTAAATTTTTTTTCCCTTTTTTATGCCCCCGGTAGCAGTTGAAATGTCCGTCAGTCTGTGCTTCCGTTCGAAAACTTTAACATAGGCCATAACTTTTGCAATATTGAAGATAGCAACTTGATATTTGGCATGGATGTGTATCTCATAGAGCTGCACATTTTGAGTGGTAATAGGTCAAGGTCAAGGTCGCCCTTCAAGGTCAAAGGTCAAATATATGGCGTCTGTCCGTCCGTTCGAAAACTTTAACATTGGTCATAACTTTTGCAATATTGAAGATAGCAACTGGATATTTGGTATGCATGTGTATCTCATGGAGCTGCACATTTTGAGTGGTAAAAGGTTAAGGTCAATGTCATCCTTCAAGGTCAAAAGTCAAGGTCAAAGGTCAAATTTTGAAATATAACAAAGAAAACATAGAGCTGCACATTTTGAGTGGTGAAAGGTCAAGGTCATCATTCAATGCTCAAGGTCAAGTTCAAAGGTTAAATTTCGCAATATTGAAGATAGTGGTGAAAGGTCAAGGTCGCCCTTCAAGGTCAAAGGTCAAATATATGGCGTCTGTCCGTCCTTCCGTAAACTTTAACATTGGTCATAACTTTTGCAATATTGAAGATAGCAACTTGATTTTTTGCATGCATGTGTATCTCATCGAGCTGCACATTTTGAGTGGTGAAAGGTCAAGGTCATAATTCAATGCTAAAGGTCAAGTTCAAAGGTTAAATTTTGCAATATTGAAGAGAGTGGTGAAAGGTCAAGGTCATCCTTCAAGGTCAAAGGTCAAGGTCAAATTTTGCAATATTGAAGATAGCAACTCAATATTTGGCATGCATGCGTATCTCATGGAGCTGCACATTTTGAGTGGTGAAAGGTCAAGGTCATCCTTCAAGGTCAAAGGTCAAAGGTCAAAGTTTGCAATATTGAAGATAGCTATTCTATATTTGGCATGTATGCGAATCTCATGTAGCTGCACATTTTGAGTGGTAAAAGGTCAAGGTCATCTTTCAAGGTCAAAGGTCAAGGTCAAAGGTTAAATTTTGCGATATTGAAGATAGCAACTCGATATTTGGTATGCATGCGTATCTCACGAAGCTGCACATTTTGAGTGGTATAAGGTCAAGGTCATCCTTCAAGGTCAAAGGTCATATTTTGCAATATTGAAGATAGCAACTCGATATTTGGCATGCATGCGTATCTCATGGAGTTGCACATTTTGAGTGGTGAAAGGTTAAGGTCAAGGTAATCCTTCAATGTCAAAGGTCAAATATATGGCTTCAAAGCGGCGCAGTAGGGGGCATTGTGTTTCACGAACTTAGCTCTTACAACACTTACAACACTTACCTGACATACCACCATGGACTCCACCGAAACCACCCCCCAGGCCCCATCCCAGATTCCCCCCCTTCCTTTTTTTCCTTTTTTTGAAATATCATCTAATAAATTACCACACAGCCACATTATTCCACCTCTTCATCCCCCCACACACAATTTTTTTTTAAACATGGTAAAAAAACACAAATATTTATTTTTGTTATTTTATTTTTGAAAGACCGTCCATCCATCACACCCAAGCTATTGCTCTCAAACTTGAAGTATAATCTTATTAGTTTGTTTTATATCTTTGCAAATGTTCAATATATTGTGGAAAATATACCTGAACTCAGAATCGTCTGTAATGTACCACTTCTTTAAATCATAAGCCATCAATATGTTTCAATTATGGTCCTCTTCCAGTTAGAATATGACTATATTACATTGACCTTATTGAATATGAACAATTTCCCCATTATACTGTCAAGCAATCGAAAAGTCGAGCGCGCTGTCTTCTGACAGCCTTTGTGTGTCTTAACAGTTACTTAAACCTTTGACGACAACCGAAATAACCCCACATGTTTTATTAAGCGATAAAGCGTGTTTTATGCAAAAATCTTCAGGTATAATGATCGGCTATTAAAATAATGTTTGAGACATAGCAGGATCCAGGTTAATGATATATACTTTTTCTAGGTATTTGCATTACGAAAATACGTTGATACAGATACAAACATAATGTCCCATTATCAGGGAATTCATTATTTAAGGTTTAGATGGTGTTTGATCTCAATTTTCTAAGGGACTTGGTTTATTGGTACAATTAATACTAAATACCACCATTGAAGAATTAATTTTCACGCTATAAGCCCCTCTGACATTGAATTTTAATTGTTGAGCTCAAAGACCGACTCACCGAACGACTTGCCGACAAGTGATATATCACTATATGCAATTGTATATAAATGTTCAGGAAAGTAATTTGCAGTCGTTTAGTGAGCACAGTGATCAATTGATTATAAAATACGGTATAATAAACTATGTTTAAAATACATGATAATACATGCCGCTTAACTATAAATAAAGTATACATGATTAAAAATAGGTTGAACGCCTTTGATCAGTCAATGTTGGCTTAAACAGATCGAAAGCCCAGAATACAAAATAAAACATAAAACAGCAATCAGGCATTCACCTTACAGTATTATTTACGAAGTTCACACATCATTATATTTTTATTTGCATTTTATTCGTTAAACCGCAATATAGAAAAACTATTTTTAACACATGTAGAGGTTCTTTTCTTATGTTTAAGGATAAAAAAATACAGGTTAAGGTGATGTTTTTTTTCCTGAATAAATTTAACAGTTAATATAAAGAAGTGCCTCTAAGGAAACATTCGTAATGTTTACTGCAAACGGTGACATCGTTTTATGAACGCAATTTACGATAAGCCGCACTCACGAAAACGATATCGAGTAACTTAGTAATTTAAGCCTACAATAACACAAAAAACACCGACGTTACATGAATTTAGTTAATAACTGCCATCACATTTCATTGCAGTTGGTGTCGATTTTAATTGTTGCGTCTTTTAACATACTTCGTCCTACAATTTGATCGTTAGACACATCAATTTTAATATCAACCAATACTGTTTACTGTAATTATATATTATTAAGAGCGTTCTTTATTCTATTCTCTATTCCAGTTATTTACACGGTGACATATCGGTTGTTTGTAGTACCTGAACCGTTTAAAGCGTAGAACAATAAAATATTTTAAAAGAGTACACCCATAACTTGTCAATATGTTTTATTGTGCAATGGTCAAACGAGAAATTCGTCTTAAATCAAATTAAACGTTCATCTTATCCTCATTTCATAAGGTTCAGAATGCCATCAATAAGATATATCGAGCTCAATGTTCAATGGTCTTACACTACCCACGTTGTCGTTCTGTCGATATGCCGGTCCATCTATCGAGGTCATGTTTATAAAAAAACGCCATGATGGACAAATCATCATGTTTGGGAAGACCTCTTGTCGAGTATTATTTATTGAAACACGATATCAAACCATTACATTTTGTATGTTAAAAACAGCTGAATGTTGGTCAAGTATAAAATAGAAATATATAATAGCTGAAATGATATTTTGTCAATACTGAATATTGACATTATGCAAATGATAAATGGACTTGCAAAATGTAGAAGACAACACAATTCTCAAATTGTATTCACATCCCCTAACCGATTGCACGTGAAAATCGTTTAAATATGTTAGCAGGTTTAACATTTATCTTCTGCAGAAACCATAGTAGATCTAGATCTATATGTCATTGAGTATATGCATATATATAAACGAATAAATAAGTAAGTAAGTAAGTAAGTAAGTAAGTAGTAAGTAAGTAGTAAGTAAATAAGTAAGTAAGTAAGTAAGTAAGTAAGTAAGTAAGTAAGTAAGTAAGTAAGTAAGTAAGTAAGTAAGTAAGTAAGTAAGTAAGTAAGTAAGGAAATAAGAAAGTAAGTAAGTAAGTAAGTAAGTAAATAAGAAAGTAAGTAAGTAAGTAAGTGAGTATGTAAGTAAGTAAGTAAGTAAGTAAGTAAGTAATAAATAAAAATAGATAAATAAAAAATAAATAAATAAATAAAAATAAAATAAAATAAATAAATATGCCGTCAAAACAGTGTGTTGCATTATAATCGGTTTAAAATATTTAAATATAAAACGGTGTTTTTTCGTATCCATATTTATATATAAAATTGTGTGCGACACTTATTTTATCTTAGTTACTTAAAAGCATAAACATAACTACATAAACAGGAATGTGTAACAGCATTTGTCAATATTTTATTACCATTTGTAAATAATACTAATGTAGAATAATAGTCTTGCAATTTCATATATTCCGCAATACTCGTTAAAGACATATTAAAGTGTAAAGCACAGAGCAGTTAAAAAACATAAACAGTATAACAAGAACAATACAACACAGTTGACACTGCAAACAAACATGTGGCGTTGGACTAAACTGATGTAAGAAAATCTAAAGCATCATTTTTTCATTATTATTTTGGTTAATGTTTTCCCGATCATCATACTTAAGATCAATCAGATTCAATTTATCTTAATGTTTAAGCTGCTTGATGATGTGTGGAATTTTATAAGGGGAACTAAATAGATCTATGCTGTAAACGGCATCGAACAAACAGTATCTAATCAAATCATTACTTTTTTGAAGGTGTGAAAGATGACAAAAAATTTATTATTGGACACGACTAACAAAGAATGTAGTGGTTTGCTCTGAGTTGACTTTATGAACACAATCCTAATATTCTAACATGCATATATCATTATGATACGTTCGGTTAGGCATTATAAAATTGTGGATAGGATCTTATTATGCATTATTATAAATTGTACGGAATACCATTTAAACCTTACATATTTTACTCTGGCTTATTATTTACCTTTCGCAGGACAAATGACTCTTTATACTTATTAAACATTTGTGTTTACCTCCCTCCTAATAGTTCAATATGAATCAACAAATAGTTTTCGATTTTAGTGGAATATTTACCTAAACTACCTCGACAAGGAACGGCAAATTTTACGTGTTGACAAGTCAAATATTCAATGCAATGAAAACATTTTCGTTCTTTTAATTATGCAGTATTGATTGGAAACAATAACATCAATCCTGAAGTTATCTTACAATGTAAATAAAATACATCAATGTAATGTTTAATTCATTTAACAACCAAGCTCGTTTAATAAATACATCGACCCGTCGTGGGCATTGTTGACAGTATTCAACATGTGTAAATGTACACGTAAACAACTTGATCATAATTGAAGGAAACGTAAGATTTTATTTTAAAAAGTATAACCGTTCGTGCGATTTTAAAGTTTATTGATTTGCACAGTCGTCTACACTGTTTTTCTTCACTTTGGAAATAGCTAAATAATAAAATGTTAAAAACAACAACACATAAACAGAAACACAAATAACAGGATTATCATTTATGCTATGATTAGCAATTATGGCTTGAACAAAGTAATATATACATACCATGTCTGAACTTAACCCACGTCAGCATTCGCAAAGGATGTTTACACTACTAACACAACTATATCATCATCTTATTGTCTAGCCTGTACAAATGAATGTTATCGATTTTGCTGAAATGTATACCACTATATTTCCAGGTATTGCTAAAGGCAAAGTATGCAAAGCATTATAAGTACACAATAAGCGTTGTCCTTTCGAAATAGCAATATATTTAGCGTGATTGCTTATGTACAAAGTAAATATGATGTTATATGCTGCGGAAACGTTCTTCAATAAAATAGATAACACATTATATGTTGATGAAACTTAACATATGGTTTGGTTACTTCTAATCCTGGTTTAGTTATTTCTTATCACGATGCGCATACCTTTGACTTGATAAGAATACTGTTTATACCATACCATATATGGTATGGTTATATTTTAAATTATAAATAGCCTTAAACGCATTAAAGATTATTTTAATATCTCTCTCTTTCTCCGAACGTAACACATCAATCAAGATCTGGGATTATAATGAACACAGTTGGAGGCAGCTAAACGTTTTAGAGGATGTTATAAAAAGAGAAAGTAAGTTTGGTCTATGGATTTGTCATTATTCCCTTGAAGAAAATCGTGTCTGATATATATTATTTTATGAAAAAGCGTTATACCAATCAAATCATTGAGATCCTCACTTATTTTAATATATTTGTAAATAACAAATATCGAAGCGTGTAAAAACTATGTTCGTGATCATCAATTTAAATACCAGTAATTATGTCAAGGTATCTTAATTTGCCGTTGTCGATAGATTGTGGTGTAAACAATTAAGACATCACTTGAAATCAAAAAAATAAGCATTAGGCTGTGTTGGTGCTCAGTTTGAATTTCAATGCAATTAAGTTAATGTTTGTAAACACATATGTGTTTTGTGCTTTATATTTCTGGCTGCTTGCCAAAATTAATTGAGTATACGCTTTTGAATTGATTGACCGTTCCAAGGTGGTTACTGCCGTTGTATTTTGTTGTGCTGTGCTGTATGCATTGTCCGAGTTTGTATAAGCAATTGATAGCTTGGTCATACATAAATGAAACAAGTCGAGGAATACAATTGTTTGTCGTCCCAATTATATTGATGTAGTTGTTTATTCATGTTTTATTCTGCAACGAACAGACGAAATTTGCACATATCTACCAATTATACTCACAATGCTAATCGCTGGATGGTGTGACTTGATAAAACGAAAACCATATGCAGTATACTATTACACTATAGGCTTTATGTAAACTCAAGACCATTATCAATGAAGGATATCGCACATACACACCACCATTCTTTACTCTTCAAGCAATTTAAGTGTGGGTATAAACATGCAACTATTATCGTTTATGAAGCAGTGCTTGTCTTTCAGATTGGGTTCATTATATACCGGGGTTAGTGTTTATACTTATTAATATGTTCTTTTGTTATTTTCTTGATGTTTACATTTGCTTAGTTGCTTTTATTCTTGGTTTATAAATCAACTTTACGTAAGTAAAATAAACGTCTACGTATTATTAACGCACAAATGAAAGTACAACAGTTTTCGTTTCCCAGGCAAATTATGTTCGTTCCCATACCATAATTATCGTGTCAATCTGTAAACACCTCGAGCAAGTATACGATTGACAGTAATAATAATCACAGAATATATTAACAAGCTTTCGGCTTTCGGCATATCTTAAGATAATATTGGGTCCCAGTTACCAATTGCAAAGATATCAATTATACTAACAATCCTTGTGTTTTTGTATCTGAACTTTGGTATTATTATTAAAGCCGAAAACGGTACGATATATGCCTGCAACACACTCTTGTTTTTTAATTAAGAATTACTAAAAAGGCCCTTAATATCGGAAAGGTCCATGCAAAGTATGGTTCGCTTAAACTTAACCCGTTGTATGTAGTTGATCCCAACTGCCGTCTCCTGACTTAGTTCGTACTGCCAGTTAAAACATGACGTATTTACAGTCAATATTAGCCACTGCGAATGGCACATTATATGAGCATACCGACCATTCATGACAAAACCAACAGTCCCATTTCGAAGAAGTATAGGTAGATTAACAATCATTTATTATTATTTATAAGTTTTGCATTCTACAGTGCTAGTTGTCTGTGTGCTTTCTTTGATTCAAGAATCGAAGATGGCAAGTCTTGAAAAACCTAAAAGAAATGCAGGTCGGCGTATGTTTATCCTATAGTCACAAATTATTACAATGGTTAACTAATACGTCTCTATAATGTATTTTCCTTTTAAAAGCAACACACATGTGATACTATCAAATAAATTATGTGTAAATTCAAGTTCAAATACGTACAGCAAGTACTATAAAAACAAAAAAGGAACAGAATAATCAAGCCATTGTGTGTTGTTTATTTGTTGCAAGAAGCTTTAAGAGGATACAATAGTTAACATATAACTTAAAAAAAAAATCTAGCCTTCCAGCTAAAACAAACGGAGGAGAACTATAATACGTATTTATTTATGCGCATTGTTTGCTGGTGAGTTTAATTTTAAAATAAAACCTGTCGGAACATAATAACAAAACACTAGCTGAATGTTATTGATACTTATGACAATTGAATTGTTTTCATCGCCGTTGGGAAAACACTGCACTGAAATCGACCAGTTGATTGTGAAATAATGGATTGATGTATACAACGCACACGCGAAACCAAGGTTCGAATGACACATCAACATAGATATCATATATAAAACAATTAGTGATCAGTTTCCCTTCGATTATAAATGCTGACAGATTATACTAGTTAATTTAAGTTGTGAAATTAAAAAAACATAGTATTTTTTAATTAAATTTTAAATCTTGAACTTCAATGTTAAATAAAAGTGTATGATGCAACAGTTTAACGGGTTTATTTTGCATACCGCTATAGATCTGTTAGTTAATTTCCGTATATAAATTTGTTATTACGTTTGTAAACTAAAGAATCAACCGCTAAGAATCGATTTAGGCAAAGGAACGCTATATTTAACATGAACATTAATCGATTCTTTGTTTACACCAGAAATTTATTTACAGCATTCCGTGCAAAGAATAACAGCATAAAATACTTATATGTATATATGTATTTTATTGTCAGTATTCACGAAGACAAATCAGGGTTTTAACTAAAATTGAACAATATATTTAATTATAAGGGTATATCTTAGGAATCTTTAATTACTAAATAATTATATCTATATCATTTGTTATAGTTCAAATTCGGACCCTTTATCATGTTTTGCTGCTTTGAAAACTTTACAATACATCCTTAATGTTATCAATACGGAACAACGTCCTTTTTATGTTCAATCCGCCACATCTGTGTTTGTGCAATCTTCCTAAACTTAAAGTTATACTTTATAAAATGGACATGGAACTAAACGATTGTCTTACATCTGTGTTTGTACAATCTTCCTAAACTTAAAGTTATCCTTTATAAAATGAACATGGAACTAAGCGATTGTCTTCCCCTGCGGCATGAAATTCATGAATTCATGAATGATTCATGAATTTTACAAACAGTTCATGAACAGCTCATGATTAATTCATGAAATTGATGCGAGCCACTTCATGAACTAAAGTTCATGAATGATTCATGAACTAACATTCATGCACCAGTGAAGAATGGTTCATGAACAAGACGGTTTGATAATTTATTCAAGAAAGATTCATGATTTTGTTAATTAACTAATGATGCATGATTCATGCACCTTAACATATTATGTGGTTCATGAATTGTTCATAAGACATTCTTGACTTTGTTTAAAGAACTAATGAGGGTTTTTTCATGAATCTGAAAAATGTAAATGATTTAAAAAAAAAGTGAAATATTCCCCATTTGGGTAAATAATTGATCTAGAACTTTTCATGAATTTGAAGTAAGTATGTGGTTCAAAAAAGGTATATTGAATATTTTTGCCTTTTTTAAGAACTTATGAAGAACTTTATGAATCCGAAGAATTCAAAAAGGGTTCGTAAATTATTCTTGACTTGGTTTATCAAAAAAATAATTTAAACTATACATGACACTGAATTATTCAAAAGGGTCACAAGTGAAAATGAAAAGTTCCTGCTTCACAATCAAGGGTACCCACATTTACCAGAAAAGCCATACTGAATTTTCGACATTTTACATGTGAGCATATTGAGGAGTTCAAATGTACAAAATTAGATAAAAATGAGTAAAAGCTTATAATAAACACATAAACAAACATACATCTAATCTCATGGTGACATGGAACCTACAATGGTCAGTAAGAAATTGCTAACCTAGTTTGGAATTCCAAATGAAAAATGTTCTACAATATATAAAAGACTTGAAAATGTGACAGGGGAAATAAAACAATTCAAAATTAAGAAATATGGCGCATTAAATCATTTAATTATACCAGTTAAAAGGAAAATAGCTTCATCAATGAATATAATAACAAACTTATTAAACATGATTTTCATGGTCGATTTTTGAAGACCTCCGCCAGGTTAATGGAATAAGTGTTAAAACCCGCTTGGTAATGGTGGCCCTGGGCTGACAGTCTCAGTTCTTCATTATGAAAATGTTGTTGACATGATTTTTATCAAAAATATTCTGTAGTGTACGGTTTAAGTTCCTTTACACGAGAATTACATAATTTATATCTCCATCACCCTCTAAAATCTCAACAGGGCGTCTTCAATAAGCTCCTTGAGTCCCTTCTCATCACTGACACTTCAGTTACTTGACACAGTGATTGTGGACACAGTCAAGTGCACGTACAACCTGGCCTGTCCGGTTTCTTCGTCACCTGACTGGCACGTTCCAGATACGATGGGACATAACATACTTCACTATCTTCCCTCCATACGTTTGCTTGGATATCAAGAATGTGTGAGCTGAAACAAATTATTTGAATTTATAATAAAACTAGAACTATGGCTTAAGGAGAACTTAATATCACCGCTGACAACTAACTTGGGCAGTAAAACAAGGACAACTGAAAAGGGGAAATAAATCCATATAAAATGCAGCTATTGTTTATATGTAGTAATGTGTTTTCACTATTCATGCATGAAGTTTAAAGTTGATATCTTAAAAAGTTTTAAAGTTAAAAATAAACTGACAGACGGTCAGACAGACATACATATTCCTACATATTTAAATAAAATTAATTGTATATGTTTGCTTCAGTGACAATGTATTGCTTGAAATGACGTGTTAGTTGCAATCAACTTACATTTTTGACTGTCAAAACCCCGTGGTTTATGCCATGCAGTATCCTGAGCTAATGACATCCCTTTTTGACGGTTTTACACAGTTACTGCCCCCGATAGTTCCCTCCTCGCCTTGCCTTTTTCCTGGAAAGAAATGACATCTACAATTTACTATAATTGACAACATTTTCTTCACGTTAATTAACAAAACACTTGTAGTCTATACAGAGGTCAAATCAACAAGCACTTGTATAGGAATACCAACTGACGTAAGTGTTTAACAGAAAGTGTGATATAATCCATAGTGTGTAAGTGTCATGGCTGTTATTAATTCAGACATTTGTGACAAAGCATGTCATTACTACTATTTTATATGATGAACACTTTCAAACTGGATTAATAAATAAGCGTAAACAACATTCTTCATCCAAATTTAATACCAAATATTATATGTATTATAATTGTATTCCTACTGGATACGAAACTGACTATTTATGCACATTTTATTTATTTATTGAAACAGTGTATATACATTAAACATCGCATAAATCAGTGAAATACCTACATTTCCATCTGAATTGTCAAGCAGCATCCGGAATTCGACAATCCGGCGACCGTGACAGTATTTTCAAGGATAGTTTGTTTTATAATTGTCAACACTACCGTCCAATAGTTGACTTTTATCATTAACTCCAGTCACATATTTATGATCAACAATTACACTTCTATCAATCTTTCTCTTAAACACATTCTTTCAAAACCGGAACTTCTCCAACAAAACACAAGTTCAATTAGCCTTCCAAGTTCCAACTATCATTGGATACGTTCTTCTCTTAAAATTGTTTCTCTTCGTGTATAAAAACTCCAGAAGTGTAGTCGTGGTAAACAATTACTGTTTCTTTCACTTTAACTTACTGGAAACGTCCGCATTTGCCACGGATCGACATTTTGACAAGTCGCAAAAATAGATGACCGGAAATGCCGAATTACACCGGTAATGACGTCCCGGCGTTATTTTATTTAAATCGCACACAGTCACAGTTGTTGTAAAAAAATATTGTGGTCTGCAGTGTTTTACTATACGTTGTTTTACTGGGGAAAAAGATACAAACGAACAGACAGGTAAACACTTTTTAAGAATGATGTAAATTTGTAAAGTATAGGATGAAAGATGTTGTTGCTCGCAAATTTCTATTGCAATGAATGAATGATGACTCAGACGAGTCATATATTTTCGTGGTTTGTAAGTTTTGCTTGTGCTATTTGGAAATTGAATTAAGATGAACAATCCGTGCGATAAGTTGGTAGTTAATTCTTAAACCAATGTGATTAGAATAATGTAAAAGGTGTCTATATCATTTGGTTAGCTATAAATAAAATGGAATTATCTTAAAGGAGTTCGTACCCTGCGGACTTCGTACCAGGAATCAGTGATGTAACACTTTACTGGAAATTATGTATTTACATGTGGTACACAGTGTGACAGTCTCCAAAAGATATATCATAATGTACAATACTGACACAAGCTTTAAAGAGGTACAAAGTCTTCATTATCTAATAAATAATTGCCATGCCAAATAACATTGATTTCTAACTGAAATAATTCGCTTTCAGAACAAATCTGGTTATTTTTCTTTAAAAAAGAAAGAAATGAAATACTACAATAAATAGTTATCTGCTGTGCTAATATAACATCTGATATGCAATGCAGAGCTTATACATTATTTTTTATGTAACTTGTTGTAATAAACAGACCGATTTCAGGGTGATGAATGTCCCCCATATGGCAAAATTCAACTTGAGTGCCAGGGCATCCACAACCAAACGCTGAAAAAAGCTTCAAACAGATAGCAGTGTATTCTGTCTTCAAGGTACTGGGCTTGCGCTAACTGTACATTAAATGAGTTTATGTCCGTATTTGCTCATTATTATGTATAATAATCACTTATGGGACGTATCTTATTTTTGGGGCTAATTTGAATTTTAAGTAGTGCTTTTGTCTTGTTTAATTTGCCCCAGATAGTTGTCCTACAGAACAATATCAGACCAATCACCATGCCAGGTTAGCCTAACAAAATCAGACTTTTCAGTCCATTTCCTGTTGTCAGATCCCAATGTATATTGATTGTAGATTCACTTTTATTATAGTTTAAATGTAAATAACTTTTTACTATAGACCTTTTTATGTTTTTTTATTCAGTAGAGCACGTGAACAGTATACCTCATACCAGAAAGGACCCGGAGGCAGTGTATGGTGTTCAATATTCTGTGCCAGAAAGGAAAATAGGAGTGTGTTGAAGACTTGGACAAACAATTTGAAAAACTAGCCTCTGTGCTAAGCCTGGCAGTCTGTGACTGGTGACATGTTTTATTTTGGTTACTTCTTGTACAAAAAGACCACTTTTGAGTCACTAGGTCAGAGGTCAAGATCCCTGCTACCAACTTGCAGACATTTATATGAAACTGCATTCGCAGTGGAGCGTTGGCAAACTTTGGCGGTGCACTCTTTGGTTAGGGAGCACTCTTTCGAAAGACATGACTTTGTATAAATATTTTGTTTTGCCAATTTATACGAAATTAAACGTGTGTGATTGTATTCCACAATTGTTTCTTTTTTACGAGGCTCATTTAATGTGATATTATTTTTATAGGTCCTTACTAACTAGATCACCTGTGGGTTAGTGCATCTTGATATGTTTCTGTTTTTTCCCTTTTCTTAACTTTCAAATAAATTTAATGGTATGCATTTACTTCTTACATTTATTGTTCATGAAGTATTCATGACATAACTTTGTTCATTATTAGTTCTAGAACATTGAATAGAGCAAGAATAATTCATGAATTGAAACTTCATGAATAATAGAGCAAGAATTATTTATTAATTGACATTCATGAATAGAGCAAGAATAATTCATGAATTTATGCAGTTTCAATTCATGAATTGTTCATGCACTATTCATGAAGGTTAAATGGCCGCTTCATAAATTGATCATGAAATATTCATTATTATGTGAGTTCATGAAGGTTCATGAATGATTCATGAACACATTATTTCATGAATGATTCAAAAACAAATTAATTCATGAATGGTTCATGAACCTATATTTCAAGAACTAATTCAGAAAGGGGCCATTTAACCGTCATGAATTGCGCATGAATAGTTCATGAATGTTTTTCATGAATGATGCAAGAATTATTCATGAATGGTTCATGAACAATTCATTAAACTATCACAGGGGTTAGATTAGAACTCGCCTAGTGTTGACTAATTTAGCTTGCGGAAATCGTGCACTTTCTACCTACACTTACGCCCTGAAAGCTAAAGGAGCATTGTGTTTATCTATTTATTTGTGTGATCAATATACAAGTAAGCGTTCAAATAAGCGCATATAAAAGTATAACATTTGACCAACATTTTTAATTGATTGTTCAAAACAAAACAGCTTGTATACAGACATAAATTGATAATAGACCTTCTTCCAATTGATTATCTCTTCTATTGCAGTATGCTGACTTGACAATTAATGGCATGCACTGTCACTTTAAATGACGACCCTGTTAACACGCCGCTTTTGCAAACATGCATACAACACGCTCTATGAAGAGATCGTTATAGTTTTTTGCCTGACTGCCACTTTCAGATTGCTTACATTATTTAAAATAATATAAAAATATGTTTCTTTTTCGATCATTAATTACTAGCACAATTTTCTTTTCTCACCCGTTAGACAACCAAACTTACACTTATATGTAATGAGGTTTGTAAAATCAATTGAACACATTAATCATGAGCATTTTTCTTGCTTATTTTAATTATTCTTCTCCTTCAAATAATCCTTCCTTCAAATATTCTGTTCTTGCGGGTCGGGCGCACGTTAGCTTTTCCTCATCCAAGTATCTCTTCTATCCAGGTATTACATAATGTACACCGATCTAGGTTTATATAGGATGAGGATAGGTTTGTTCCATTCCCTCACTATGAAAACTAAAGGTCTTAAACAAATGAACATGTTCGAACTAGTGTGCTTGCTTGCAGTCTTACTTCTTAGAGGAGGCGATGTCCATCCAAATCCTGGACCTGACAGCTCCTTTGGTATATCTTCCTCATCTTTTGGTACTTCTTTCTCATCATCAATATCCGATGCATTCACAAATAATCTGAAAATTGTCCACTACAATGTACAGAGCTTCATCACCAAGAAAGATATTCTATTTGCATACCTTAATGGTTTCGATAT
Organism: Dreissena polymorpha; assembly: GCF_020536995.1. Lineage (NCBI taxonomy): Eukaryota > Metazoa > Mollusca > Bivalvia > Myida > Dreissenidae > Dreissena > Dreissena polymorpha. The sequence goes on from NC_068363.1 coordinate 90,516,168, forward strand.
TCTAGCCTTTACTGAAACTTGGCTTAGTCCAACAGTCGACACTACCGATTTACTCTTCTCGTCATACCATACGCCGTTTAGAAGGGATAGACCAAACGAACCCCATGGAGGAATTCTCTTATATGTAAAATCTGATCTTTTTGCCACTGAGCGACCGGACTTACACATTGACGATATTGAATGCTTTTGGGTTGAATTGCGCATCAAGGGAAGGCGACTTTTATTCGGCTGTTTTTATAGACCACCTAACTCTAGGCCTTATTTACTAGAATGCATACACAATTCAATATCACTAGCCGTGGACACAGGAAAACATTATAATTACAGGTGATTTTAATCTCGACATAAATAATCCCCAGGGTAAGATCAAATTGGACTCTTGTCTCTTACAGTATCATCTCTCCCAGATTATCAACGAACCTACCCATTTCACTGAAACCTCCGAATCTATTCTTGACCTCTTTATGATCTCATCTTCACTAACAGTGTTACACAGTGGCGTTGGCGAACCTTTTCTTCACCAACAAGTTCGTTATCATTGTCCAGTCTACTGCGTCATCAACCTCAAAAGAAATGCTGGGTCTAATTTTAAACGTAAACTATGGAGAAACAAAGATGGAGACTATACTAAATTACGTCAACGTGTGCAAAACTTCGATTTGAATGATTGCTGCGACAATGAAATAGACATATATACGTCAAATTGTACACGTTAACTAATCTCATTCTGTGATACCACAATCCCATCTAAAATTGTTACAATACGGACAGCTGATCCTCCATGGTTACATAATAACATACGAAAGGAAATCCGACGCCGCAAACGTGCATACAAAAAAAGCCCAGGCCTCAAATTTAGACAGACATTGGCAGATTTATCGCCAACAACGCAACCTTGTTAATTATCTCGTCAGATCAGCGAAAAAACTTCACTTCGATAACCTTGCTAAAATGATACGCGAACAACAGCATTCATCATCGGACTTCTGGAAAATCATCAAAAACTTTACAAATAAAAACACCTCACATAACGAGTTGCCTCCCTTAATTCATAATGGTACCATTTATGAGTCACCTCTTGATAAAGCAAATATCCTAAATTCATTCTTTCAATCACAATCTAACCTAACGATACCAAATACACATACTCACATCCCAAACATCCAAAATCCAGACTGTCCCGTCTTAGAAGATTTCATCATTTCTCGCCAAGATGTCAAAGCTATGAAAACTGGAAAGGCCTCAGGACCGGACCAATTAAATAGCATAGTCTTAAAAGAAATTGCAGCTGAAATTTCAGGTCCACTTCAAAATCTTTTCAATTTTTCACTAAATACTGTTAGGGTTCCACGGAGATGGAAATAAGCAAATGTATGTGCAATTTATAAAAAGTCAGATCCTCAGGATGTAGGCAACTACAGACCAATATCACTCCTAAGCGTTGTAAGTAAATGTCTTGAAAGAATTCTTCATAAGTACATATTTAACCATCTAAGGGCTTCTGACTTTATAACCCCATTTCAGTCAGGTTTTATACCTAAAGACTCCACTGTCAACCAATTAGTCTCGGTTTATCACTCTTTTTGTAAAGCCCTCGATGAGGTCAAAGTGGTTAGAGCGGTATTCTGTGACATTTCTAAGGCTTTCGATAGAGTATGGCACGCAGGGCTAATTCATAAGCTGAGACTCTCGGTATCTCGGTCAATCTTTTATCTTGGTTACAGGACTATCTTAATGACAGAAGACAGTGTGTTGTAATTTCCGGGTGTAAATCGGACTCACTGTCTATCAACGCTGGTGTTCCCCAGGGGTTCATATTAGGGCCTCTCCTTTTTCGTGTATACATTGACGATATTGTGCGAGATATTCACTGCCCAGCTCGTCTTTTTGCAGACGATACTACGCTTTATTAAATTGTCGACAATCCGGTTGATGCAGCCGCTCTACTCAACGCTGATCTTGTAAAAATCCATTCCTGGGCCGATAAGTGGTTGGTTACTTTTAATCCATCTTAAACCGAGTCATTAGTAATATCAAGAACAATCAACCACCCGATCAACCCCCTCTTTTCCTTAACGACTGCACAATTAATGAGGTTTCGTCTCATAAACATCTAGGCTTGAACTTTTCTAACTCATGCTCCTGGCATGACCACATTGAAGCCATTAAGAATAAAGCATGGCAGATAATAAATCTAATGAGATCTTTTAATTTTACCCTCGATAGAAAGTCCCTTCTTACTATTTATACGACATTCATAAGACCAATCTTGAATACGCTGATGTAGTCTGGGATTATATTACTGCACAGGATGACATTGAGCTTGAAAAGATTCAACAGGAAGCAGCAAGAATAATTAGTGGGGGAACACGTCTAACATCACTGCAGAATTTATAAAATGAAACGGCTCTTGAACCCTTAAAACATAGGGGAAATAAACATATTAAGCTGACTCTTTTCTACAAGATGTATAATTCTCTATCACCTCCATATTTGTCTGCACTTATCCCCTCTAGTGTGGGTGAAACAACGGCATATCGACTTCGTTATTCCGACAATATGCGCAGCATTCAATATAAATCACAGCTTTTTTCACGATCGTTCTTACCATCAACAATAAAACTATGGAACGCCCTACCTGAATCTGTTAGATCTTCTCCTTTTCTTACTACCTTCAAAGCAAATCTAAACAAAGACAAACAAAAAATCCCCATGCTTTACTACGATGGCGAGCGGACGCTGAATGTCCTTCACGCACGTCTGCAACTTAAATGAACATTTGTACTCGAAAAACATCTCGGAAAGTCCATATTGTCAATATGGGGAGATCGAAGACACCTATCACTTTTTCTACACTTGCCCAATTTATAATTAAAAAAGAGCAATCCTATTTGACAATATTTCCAGCTTTCAACCCAAAACCTTACAACTACTTCTCTTTGGTGTCATAGACGGATCATACGAAGACAATTCACGTATCTTCAAACATGTTCAGTCTTTCATCCGAGATAGTCATAGATTTTAACATAGCCCCATTTCAAGAACAGACCTGATCCTGCAAACGATGTCCCGCCCCGCAACTGTTTCTTTTATTATCGTAATTTTCTCAAGTCGCGATAACTCTGTCACTTTTAACTCATTCTTTATTACTCATTAATAATGCTGATGTATACAAACGTAATATCATTCTTTCACTATCTACATCATCTTACGTTTTTGTATTATTTCACCTATCCCTTTTTCAGTTCGATACTGTATATTTATTATACTTACATTATTCGCTGTTCATTATTTCGACATTCTGTACATTGTAGCTATATGCTCAATTGTTTACACCTTATCAGCAGCACCATCAAATGACAGAAGAGAGACTTAGCATAAGCTTCGAGCTTTTTTCTCAATTCTGTCAATTTACACTTCGCAGTACTTTTGTTAAGCTTATTTCGTAGAAAGTTGTTAGTATGTTTGTATTGTATTATATTGCTTGCATGCTGTATATGAATAGCCAAATAAATATTGTTTAAACAACTAGCCTAGTTTATGTAGTGCTCAAACTACGATTTAACATGCCAACAGATCTATTGATCATCAATATTGAAAATATGGGAAACAGTTTGAACATTTAGTTGTAAATTGTTTTCATCAAAAACATGTGGTGCATTACTTGTTTAGCTTTTGATTCCATGCGATGGCATAAAATGATTACTTCCAATACATTCTACATGAACACGCTCAAAGTCACAAATTAAAACCGGTTAAACGCCACCAAGAAACCATACTTACATTGTTTATTTATTTACCATATATTTGTTTTATTAATCTATCTATTTGATAAATTTTTCTACCAATTGTAAAATCATAAATTCCACAAAGAATTATTGCAAAATATTCTTAAAGTGAATATGAACCATATTTCCTCATATTGGCTTCGTCCACTTACAAACACACTGATTGTAAAATACAATTGATATGAACTTAATATGAACTTAATTATAGCTGCAAGGCACTGTCTAATGCAACCTTTAAAATTTGATATAAATTAGTATACTTATTACGGTATACATTCATGTCGGTCTAAAGCCAAAAATTGTTTAGTGCTTATTTGAATAGTCAAATAATATTTCTTACCCTGCTTTATATCGCACGTTGTTTGCACTTGAGGAGAAATGCCCAGAACATGTCAATTTAGTTCTCAAAGTTATATTCATGTACATTTAATGGCACATACAAGTATATATAGCAGATTGTTTATAGCTTGGTAAGCAGATTATTTATAGCTTGTTATATATTTCCCTGTTCCGTATTTTCTCATTTCAAACTTGCAACGTCCGATTTGATCTATGTAACAAATAAGATGTCAGAGGACAGCGCTCTTAACATTTTGTAGTACTATTTTTGAATTATTTATGAGTTATGGGCCTTGACACTGATCCTACATATTAACCTTTTAAATAGTTTAATATGTCTATATTGTTACTACTATGTTAATAAACATGTACATCTTGGCCTGAATCGTATACTGAAAAAAGATACTTGACTTGGTAAAGGACTTCAAATAATGGCATCAAATAAAGCAATTTGTGCTCGTCTCCAGTACATCTTAATCAGAGATTCCGTCAGCGATGTTGACAATGGAACTAGTTGTAAAACTAGTTGGAAAACTTTGGCTTGACAGTGAAAAGTCACGTTGAAATCGAATAAATAAGTATTTAGTAAACAAACGTACCTTTACAATTGTTCGGTGGCCATAAAGTGTTTGCTTTTCTGCAAAACCCCGAAATGTTGACAAAATATCAGCATTATTCACACACATGTAGCACAATATATTATGAGTTGCACTGGACTCAAATACGATTTCGTAACACTTTACTTTCTCTTAGCCGTCACTTAAGATGTCATATATTTATTCTTTATTAATGACGAAAAAGGAAAATACTATTGGCGATTTCCTGTTTCACTGACGTTTTAATGGACAAATACGAGGCATGAACGCATCATGTAACCATGGGGAAAACAAATTGTGTCATAAACAAATTTTACTACGAATTGTTTTTGATTTGCTTGTTAGCTATGGAAGGGAATATCCGCCAGTCCATTCCTGTTGCCAAATGACAATTACATATCGCTAAATGACAATTGCATACTGCTTAATGACAATTGCATTTTGCTTTATTTTATTTGTTACAAAATAACTGCGTTTCCTTGCGTCTTTATGCTTGTTTCTATCAGTTAGTGAAATATTGCTTGTATACTTCTTTTTAATGTTTACTCGATGTGTGTTAATCATGTATTCTTGCGAGTTAATGACAAATGTAGTATTTCTGTAAAAATGTTCATGTTGCTATCTTCTTGTTGCTGAACTATTATCATTTCAATACTTAGTAATGATAAAAAATGGAATATTGATTGTAAGTTCTACTAAGCGAAATGAATAAGCACAAGGCAGCAGCTCACATGAAGTAAGCCGAATGCCGAATGCATTAAGACGAATGCATTAGTAATACACGACGGAGAACCAGAGTTTTCAGTAATATTCGGTAGTTTTCGTAAAAGGTTAATATTTATAACGGTGTTGTATTATATATCTACCAGATGAATAACTCTACCGCGTGGTTTCGAACGTATTTTCCACTGTTCTTATTCAGGTAAAGTTTACTTGTGTATTGTACTGTTTTATTAGGTAAATTGCATACGATTATATGTAATCCCCATTTCGAAAGTTGATTTTTTCATTTGGTTTGTGATTAAGGTCTATTTGAAGTTAATGGACGTAATATTGTTTTCATTTACTCGTCAAACGTCCCATAGTATCATTGTAACGAAGGTGGGTTACGATGATCAAAACGTCTAACTGTTGGCTTGTTTAAATTTAACTATTAATTTCATACTATTTTCATCGAATATCTTCGTAAAACTGTCTTTATCTTATCAAATCATACCTTGGTTGGTAAAATTGTATCTTATTCAAATTATTCATTTCGGTATGACTAGATACCGAAAACAGTACTGTTTTCGCGAAAACAGTAAAATTTACCGAAAACAGTGTTTTATTATATGAATACATTGAACATTTAGACAAAAACATCGCTTTTTCCTTTGTCTGGTTTAAAAAGGTATAGTAGTTTAAAGATATTTCAATATATATGTTAAAACTTTTTAATAAAATTTATTTTAATACAAAAAATCCGCATTTATTTTTTTACATATACGAAAATAGTAAAATTCACTCTCGAAAACAGTGAACAAATATACGAAAACAGTATGTATTTAATATGTTAGTAACAAATAAATATCGAAAATACATAACCAATTCTATTTTATTAATTTTTATAGAAGTCTATTTATTCAAGAACCCTTATTCAAACTACGAAACAAATAAATACTACCGAAAACAGATACCGAAAACAGCATAGCGAATGGGTGTAATTGATCACTTAAATATATAAGTATGCAAAGTCGGCAATGTTTGACTAACGTACCGGTTCGTACGTGTGTTCTTACTTATATATATATATATTTGCATTTTATTAAAAATAATTTCCCATGATTTATTCTTGTACAGAACGTTTCTGTAAAATAAACAAAATATGCAACCAATGAATTCTTTGTTTGTTCGTCAGTCGTTGTCTAACACTTTCAATTGTTTGTATAAAATAGGCGTGCATTACGTTTTTGGAGTGAAAAGTATTTGTCATAGGTTTGAAACCATTGTTAAATACCGGCATACATGGGAAATAAATAATAAATCTGCCAGGTTTTATAACTTTAATCTGGTCATGAAAATGCATGATCGAAGTGACACAAGATAAGTGAAAATAGGGAAGAAATCTTGTAAAGTATCGCTGTAAAATGTACTGTCCGAAAATTAAGAGTCATAATTTATGGACGAAAACCCGTATTTCCGAAAATTAAGAATCACAAAAAATAACCTTAAACTTAGAGTAAGAGTTTATAGAGTTTATTCATTCTTTTAGGTATGCCAGACCAGGAGTCATTTTAAATACCAGAGTATCACGAGATGTCTTGAGAAAGAATTATTAATATATAGCATTATTTAAATGCGTACTGGAGCAAACATTCATTAAAATCAAATTTGTATGCCACTATCACGATGTAAAGGTGGGAAATCTAACTGATTTCGGTAAATTACCTGTATTCGGTATCATGTCCTCGTATTATATAATGCTTGCGTTTTTAAACAGGAATAAAATGCGTTCGGTAAAAAAAGAAATAATTAATATACAGCATCATTTAAATGTGTACTAGAGAAAGCATTCGTTAAATCATAGTTAAATGCTACTATCACGATGTAAACATGGTAAAGGCGGGAAATCTAACTGTTTTCGCTATCATGTCCTCGTATTATATAATGCTTCCGTTTTTAAACAGAAAATGTTTAAAGAAATAATTAATATATAGAAGCATTTAAAAGCGTACTGGAGTAAACATTCATTAAAAGCATAGTATAACACCACTATCATGATGTAAAGGTGAGAAATCTAACTGTTCTGGTAAATTTACTGTTTTCGGTATCATGTCCTCGTAATATATAATGCTTCCGTTTTTAAACAGGAATAAAATGCTTTTTTGTAAAAAAGAAATATTTTATATTTAGTTTCATTTAAATGCGTACTAAAGTTGACATTCATTCAATCGTAGTTTAACGCAACTATCACGATGTAAAGGTGGGAAATCTACCTGGTAACTGTTTTCGGTAAGTTTACTGTTTTCGCGAAAACAGTGGTGTTTTCGTTATCTAGTCATACCCTATTCATTTTAATTGTTTTATACTAGTTTATGCCCAATACGGCATGGACAATCATATAGAGCTAATTAAAATGGAAAGCAACGTGAGAAAATAAGTATGCACAATTACCTCATTAACGAACAAAAATAATTATGTATTCTGGAATTAAATGGTTTCTCTTTTTCATTTCAAATGATTATATTTCTGATACTGTTTATACTATTATCAATATATGTTGACCATCTTACACCTATTTCTGTATATTGGGTACGCGATGACTTTGGATAGGTACCAGTTGACCAAAAAACGGGTATAAGCTTACCAAAATGGGTTGGAGTTGACCACAGTACGGGTTGAACAGTTACCTAACAGGTGTCTTCAAACAGACACATTTAATGAAGTTTTTTTTCTTTTATAGACTTAAATGGCAGATTGATCTTGTTTTTCTTTGCATCTATAATGTGTAGCTCATTGACTCAGTTAATGTTTACGGTTTGTAACTCAGGGGTCCTGGGTTTGATCCTCACATGCGGTGCTGATTTTTTTCATAGGAGTTTCCTCTGGCGAGACTGCAGAGCCTAGTACTGGTGAAACCCAGGAAACATAATTAAGTGAATCTTTGCCTTAATGTAAGTTAAATACACGGGCATAAACACCATACAAACAAACACATCAAGATGTTAGTACATGTAGGATAATAGGGGGGGGGGGGGTGAAGATTTCCCATAAAGATGGTACTTATATGATCAAAGCAGATAAGATCATATTTCTGTGAAAAAAGGGAGAAACTTAGATCAGCAAGTGTAATATCTGACTACGTAACAGTTATTATCTCTCGAATCTATCATTATTCTACATACTGGTGACTTGTTTTTATATATAACAAATAATGCACATGAATACATTTTCAGATATGAGCTAACAGCAAAGACCAGTTGCTCTTTTAAGGCAGGCAGCAGAATCGTTGAATGTCAACACAAGTGACAGGAGTACACAATACCAGCACCTGCATCAGTAACCTCTGTCAGTAGCACTAGTGCTGCAAAGGCAATTTTTGCAACCGACAGTAAAAGGAGGCATGGACATGCAAATACAGGAACTGTGGCAGTGTCAGCAGTGGACTATTACACCCAGGTGTAATTAGGTAGGCATAACTAAAGAGGCCATGGTCTCAGCTAGATATTTTGGAACTACAGTTTATACCACACTAATTCTTTTTTAATGTAAAGATGTCTATTGTTTCATAATATTCATGCATATACATCGTATTTTACTGTGTAAACTTAAAGAAGTCATTTATTATTGAAAACTTCCTAATAATTGTTAACAAGACCTTCCTGTACTTTCAATTTGTTCTGGAAACCCCTTACATAATTAATGATGAGGAAAAATGCTTTTAGCAGTTAACTCTTAAAAAGGTTATGGTTTGAGTTCCATAGTTTAGGATATTTCAAACAATTTTGAATTAAAAAAAATAATTCCCAAGTGTATCCGTCCTTTGCTGCACTATAGAAAATCAGATTCCACGGCACTTACTGTATACAAATAAATATGTGTATCAGATTCAAACTACAAAGGTTATACCGGTAACTCTGATGGTATCAGTTATAGAATTAAACTGTTTTTTGACCTTAAATCCAAGGCCAATAACTATAATAAGTTATCAGTTATAGAATTGCATATACTTCATGTTTCTTAATAAGGCCTAAGCTCTTGCATAAGTCAAGCTAAATATTAAATGATTTCAACCTTAACAAGACAAATGTTTTTCATTCACTTCCCTACTGTTAATGCAGGTCCCTGGTTACAACTAATGACCACCTGTTGAAGGAGCTAGACGAGACCCGGGAGAGACACCAGCACAGAGGTGAATCAGATTATTCTGGAGCTACAAGCAGCTGAAGAAAAACCTTCAGGGACCAGTCTTAATGTTCTGATAATGATAATTGAGCGTGCTTTGTGTTTAATTGCTAAGAATTTTGGCTGCTCTGTATCCAATATCCGAAGTGGTATTTTATTAAGATTTAGAAAAAAATAAGGCTTTATGCATGTGTGTGAAGTGTCGTCCCAGATTAGCTTATGTGGTACACACATGATTATCGTGGACAACACTTTTGGCCTAGACTGGATTTTTTTCAAAATACTTTCTTTAAACGAAAAATCTCATAAAACCAGAAAGTGTCTTCCCTGATTAGCCTGTGCGGACCGTTCAAGTTAATCTGCAACGACACTTGAGGAACATGCATTAAACCCCATTTTCACAGAGCAAGGGTATATTGTATTTATTTCCTTTCAATATTCACATCCCCTTTATTTTAGGATCATACAGATTCTAAATGCCTATTTATTGTAAGCTGAATATTCAGTCATAACCAAAAAGTGTCATAAGATCTTTGTTAAGACAGGACCCTGAATTCTAGCATTTAATGAGGTTATGTGCTTTTCCGCACTTATTCTATGTCTTTTATAAGTAAAAGGTGAACACTTGCAACAATATAATTTGCTTCCAAAAATGTTTTCCATATATTACTTCTTTTACATGAAAGAAGTTAACACGTGTGAAAAAAGTTTGGCAAACAAAATGACAGATATTAATTTCTTTGTGGTTTTATTAGCACGGCTGTTTTCGGAGAAAATCCGAGGTATTGTCATAGGCAGCTCGTCGTCTGCCGTCCAGCGTCTGCTGTCCGCGTTGTGCTAAAACCTCAACATTGGCTCTAAAATGAAAGTGCTTTCACCTACAACTTTGAAACTTTATATGTAGCTGCACCAAGATGATTTCTACACGCCACAACCATTTTTGGGTCACTAGGTCAAAGGTTAAGGTCACTGTGACCTCTAATATAAAACTTTAACATAGGCTCTAAAATCAAAGTGCTTTCACCTACAACTTTGAAACTTCATATGAAGATGCACCTTGATGAGTTCTACACGCCACACCCATTTTAGGTCACCAGGTAAAAGGTCAAGGTATTTTTATTCAAAACTGCACCCACAGCCAAGCATTGGCGCCCGCTATGCGGTGCTCTTGTTGCATTTATTTTACACGAATTATAAAACCATGATGAAGTATATGTAATAAACAAATATAAATCAGTTTATTTATTGTGCATCCAGGCATTTACATGTAACTAGGCAGTAGTGCAATCTCACATGTATTAATCGGTTTTGCACCAGTGTAAAGATTGTTTTGAAAACAATTGTATGATCATAGTAAAGTTGCAAAATTATGTCTAGTGATAAGCAGTATGTGTGGGATACACTAGCAAAAGAACCAGAGGGATCATTTTGTTTTCAGATGATGTTTATGTAATTTGTGTTTCATCCTAATATTTATTTAACCATTATGCCATGTAAAACATTTATTTTCTAGTCAAATTGTAAAAAAGGTAATTAAGTATTTAGATTATGTTGACACGCTATTTCATGATGGATGGCTTCATCCATAGTCATTACAAGACACACAGCAACAACATAGTTGAGCCTCGGTCTGGGAAAATGGGTCTTAATTCACGTGTGACAAGTGTTAATCAGGGAAAATCAGTGATGAACTTTCCGCTTAATGGAATTTTTCGATAAAAAGTCTCTGGTGGAAAGTGTTCTCCCTGATAAACCTGTGCTGACGGCACAGGCTAATCTGAGACAACATTTTGAGCACATGCATTAAGTTCAATTTTCCCAGAGCCAGACTCAAATGTTAAAGCAATGCCTGTTACATTAAAAATATATCCAATGAAGAGCAGCAATAGTGGTTTGCAATTTATTGAAAATCTCATTATTGTTCTAATAAAAAAGATTTATTCATTATTTACATTAAGATGCAATTATCTTTCTAAAACAACAACACAATTGGCATTTCATGTAAAGGCTATATACACTAGATGATAAATTAAACTGGTGTTCATTATAAACAATACCATACTAAAGAAGTAAAAACAGTTCTCCCTATTCCATTAATAGCAATTCATATTGAATTCAACAACAACTGCAAAATACAACATACCCATTTGCATCTTTTAAAAGGTATAAGTATTTCAAATTCTATTTTAAACCACAACCTATCATGGAAACAACATGTTGACTTTTGAAGAGGCACTGTCATATAAAGCTCTGGCTTAAAATGCACGTTTTTTAGTCATCAAGATAGAAAATTACGGTACCTCTTCGACTCCTTCAAAATATATTGGTACATACAAAATAAACACAAACTAATACTGATGAAACAACCGGTGACACACAGTCTGACGTCTGGTTATCTGGTGAAACACCCTTTATATAGTGTGAAAATTTTATCAAAATATTATTTTTATCTTAAGACAGTTCTGGCTTGTTATAACAAAAAACAAAAAAAAAAAAAAACATAATCCACCAGGTAAATATCAACGATAATATTTTAAGTTATATCTAAGAAAAGGTTGTTGTTGGTTTTTACAAAATCATTACCTCGAGTGTAAAAAATCTTGTATAATCTATATAAAAATTCATTTTAAAATCATTTTTCAAATTTCTTGAATCATTAACAATAGTTTTCTAATAATCGTTAATTCATGTATTTACATGATTTTTAGTATATACATCTAGAAAATAATACTAGTACATAATGATGTTATTTATAATGTCTTTTGCTTGTTCTAATCCTTCAATAATTTAAAAGCAGACGAGAAGTCTTTTCCACCAAAAAAACCGTGATTAGTCGTGATGCAGTATATCTGATGAAAAAGATGGTGTCGGTGACTTCACTGCCGTCACTGCGTTTTGAGCAAGACCCAGGTCCTACAATGTTAAACATTAATGTTTATGAGCCTTGTCATGCGAAATGGGACTTAGAATCTAACTTCAACAGATGCGACCAGAAAAACTGCAGACCAGCGCGCGCATCTGAATACCTGTCTGCCATAAAGTCACACAAGGTTTTGTGGTCTCATAAGCGGAAATTGTGACTCCTTATCAGAGTGTACGCATGGCAGAGGCATGTCTGCATCACTGTGCTGATATGTCCTAAGGCCCATTTTTGCATGAGCGTCTGAAGTAAATTTCCCCTTTAGATGTTTGTTGTGATCAAAACCTCAAAGATAATATGTTGGTATATATTGTTTACAACTTGTTTCAAATGTGGTAAAATAAGAAGCACCTGTGGATTCTTGGCCATAATAAAAATATTAAAGGAAAAATAAACCCCAAAAACTAAAAGAAAATTCAAAATCAGATGCACTAATAGTAGAGGAATCGTTCGTTAACTGATTAAGGGCTAGTCTATTGATGCATTTTAACATTATTGTTTTCACAAGAATAGCTGGATGCGTATGTTCTGCTATTGCAGTGGTATATTAAATGCTTACTTAGGTGACCAGAGATCCTCTCACAATGCCGCATTGTCATGACAAAACCTCATAAACTTTAAAAACAAACACACATACAAGATATCCACTCACCTTGGTAATAACGGGTGTCCCGAATCCACAATTGGAATGATTGCTGGATGGAGCCCCCTAAACGACACCAGGGCCTTAGTTTAACATTCCAAAAGATCAGCATCGCCCTGAACGCATGTTAAGGACATTGGCAAGCAGCATTTGACACAGCCGGACCTGCAATAACACAGCATTCTGAGAAAACACAGCTTAAAGCATGTGCGTAATGTCTTCACAGATTAGCCTGTGCAGTCTGCACAGGCTTTTTAGGATGACATTTTCCGCATTTATGGTATTTTCGTAATTTCGTTTAAAGGAAGCCTTTTCTTACTAAAATTCATTAGGCGGAAAGTGTCGTTCCTGATTAGCTTCATTAATCTGGGACAACCCTACTCATTGAGCCTGTTTTCCCATAAAAAAATAAATGTGTGGTCATAACAAATTGATATGTTACTGCATGATCACATTTTGAATATTGCATTTGTAGATTTACTTTTTGACTTTTAACTATGGCAAATATTATTAATTAATATAAATTGGTGTGTACTCAAACAACAAATGATTAAAAAAATGAAAAAGGATATCATTTATTCAATAGTATGTGTCCAATTGTGAAATAAATTCTCCAAATTTATACTATCGCTCTCTAGTCTGCCACCTGGATACCTAACCAGTAGGCCTACTTGTGTCTGATGTTGATTGATGCATTGTGGTTCAGTGATGTTACGCTTGACCACCAATCAAAAAGTCTAAGAATCGAATTCCGGGCAAGGCAGTGGGTTTTTCAGAGATAATTTCCATGTTTCCAACTCAACTAGAGGTGAACTTGTATGACACCCAAAGGCTAGCCCAAGTATCTGTGCTTTTATAGCGTAAATAAATCACAAAAAGTAGAACCTGGGCATTATTTTTCTCAAAGCGATTACAACAGGAATAAGGTGTCGATAGTGGGATTCCGAGCAAAACAAAACAGTATGCATTATGTAGACGGGTAAATTCTTTACTCTGTCACCGCTTTTTACGGAGGATTCCAGAGATAGTCGATGTATCACGGTTGATACCGGAGATTTTGATTTTGATGTTTAGAGTGATCTCCCGGCAATAGTAATTAACGCTGCAATTTGCGCTGGAATTAGTTTTTTAATACTGGTTCCTCTTTTCGCATTGCGAACTTTTTTTAATGGCGGTGTATGCAAAACCGAAGACTAATTCTAAATCAGAGACGCACTAGCAATCGACTTCAGAAGTAATATAGATCCACAAAGATATTAACAGCTTGTTAAATTCAGTAGCAATATAGCCAAATGCACATAGTAAAACAAAGAACGCCGTTAGAATTAGCAATAATACAAATTCCAAAAGTTTAACTGCAGTTGTCAATAACACGCACGAAGTAAAGACATATATGAAGTAATTATAAACGTATCAATATGTGACAATGAGATGAAGTGTTTGCATAGCAAATGTAACTAGGCATAACTCAACTACCATGTATCAGAAAGCATATGACAGTAGTTAAAATGAAAATGCCATTTAACATCATGCATGGACTGGCGGATATTCCCTTCCATAGTAAGCATGTGATAACACAATAGAACTTATATGAAAAGCCCAAAAGACCAGGCATACTATTTAATTTGTCAGTAGCATATAACAAATTTAGTATCTAATATTGCCATAAAATATCAAGAGAAGTTTAAAATACACATACATGAAACTTTAGTCCACCAAGCACGATAAAAAAATCTTAATATGCAATATACGGTAATTTATTTATGTTATGTCACAATTGCAAACTTGTTAGACACAAAACAAATTTGGTTTCAAAGACAAACAAATACATTATAAACGCACAACATGAACGAAACTGGGCTCACCGTTATGGACCGGTTAATAAAAAAGCCACCAAGCAACTATGATTAAAAAGGAAATACTACGTAAGAGCTGTGTTCTGAAGTTTACTAAATAAATTTGACGTCTGACCTAAAAGTGTTAACAAATGGCGAAGGGTTAATCTGGAGCGGTAAATTATTTGAAACAAATATTTTTACCTGTTTTATCTGCATGTCATTATGTCAGTTTAACAAGCAATTCGTTGTTTTATCCTATACACGAATACCTAGTTGTGTTTGCACATGTATTAAGATTGAACATTTACTCATTATCAAATCAGGAACATTTTTAATTGTATGCATATTCAGTAATACTGAACTTATTGACATGATACAAATTATTTGTAAAACTTAAAAAGGTAGATATATAAACAAAATTGCTCCTAGTTTACTATTTTGAATGCTATTTTGAATGCTATCGACTTAAAGCAAGACGACATTTGTATTATGTAAATGCAGTTCTTATGTAAATATCAATTACTTTGTGTACATGTTTATCGAAATGTGATTCTCTTCGAATGTCACTCAAACGAAATGAGTAAACATGTCCTATTCATCTTAGTAACCACTTGTTTCTAGATATCGAATTCTTACATGGCTGAGAAACAAACAATCTTGAATCTTATTAAGTTTGGTGTTTCCATTATCCTTAAGAATATGAAGCGTACGCAGTTTGACGTAAATGAAATAAACCTTTAAGAAAAAAATCGTGAGAACGTCCAACCAACCTGAAAACAATAACAAGAAATAGACAAAAACAATGATGACTCTATTAACGCCCATCCAAATATTCTAACCTAACACAATAATTGTAATTTTAGTGCGCCTGTAAAAAGATCTATACACGAACGTTCCATTTACTTATCACATTCTATCGTCAACAAAGGTTTCTTTGGAAAATATTATCAACTTATGATATATTAAGACTTGATAAACAATGAAAAGTAAAGAGCCAAGAACACAGCAATTTTAATTCAACATGATGTTTTTACCTACGAAGTTTTATTTTGCTAATTTTAAAACTTGTCTGTTTAGATTGAAAGTCATGAAGACTCTGGCTAACAAAGAGAGAAGGACATCAACTGGATAAACATACGTCTTATTTTTTGTGACCATTTTGTAATGCATTTAAATTTGGTACAAACGACAAAATTCTTTACATATATAATATATCGATAAGCACCATAAGAACTTTATTTCCACGGTAAAAGACGTCTTTGTAGCCTGGCGACAATGCTCAGTAATTATTGTGACTTATAACAGTGACGTAAAGAAATCTGTAGAGTGAAATGGAGAAATGAATGCTTATTTTCATTCATTTTCGTTGTAAAACTAATAGAGTGTATAACAGTACAATCACACATAGATATATGTGGAATGTATATTCTTTACACATTTACTAAACACTGAGTACTTTACCCCTTGCCGTGGGCTGTGTTTGAAACTGAATGGCGAACCAAAGTGCTCCAAACTATTGTTGCATACATAAACAAGGTTTGTTCCAGTGCCAAAACAATCATGTAAATCTATTAAGTAATATTCACATGCTAGAACACGAATGGTTGTAATAACAAGCGAGCCGTCATGAAAAATATGGTATAAGTTTCCGCTCAGGTGATAGATTTAGAGAGTGATGTCATTAAATTCCAGTGCAAGCATACCAACGTAACATGTCTGCAATTTTTAAAGAATATCTGCGTGGAAAATATGAACTGTTTTAATACGCTAATACAATATTCTTTACACAAATATGCATTATGTGTAAATATTGTAACAAACATAAGGTAGTACCTTTTTTCCATACGACCTGCTAAGTTCCGTTATATATAGATGCATTTGATAGTAAATGGACCGGTTACAACATGTGTATATACAAAATAATGACTCATAATGTTTTAATCTGAAAATATAATCAATTTCAATTTAACTTTTTTTTAAACTGTGTTTATCAAACATATTTAAAACCTGAATATTCTGGATAAACACTTATTTTGAAGGTTATATGTTCTTCGTGAAAGATACGCATTGCTGTAAATAAACAGTATTAAAACGTTTGGTACAAATACGAAACAAACAAAATATCGGAAAAACGTCGTAATATATACGTGCAATTTGCACTTTAAATATTTGTATTTTGTCATAGTGATGTTGGTGTTTTCACTGTCTTAACTACAACATACCTATAATATTTCACCACAATAAGATACATTTTTAAAATTGTTCCGTTTATGATTTTTCAAATATGTTTAATTGTATATTTACATTTATACTATGCCATTCACAAATGCAAATCATCAATAAAAACAAGATCATATTTTCAGTAAACATTGACATGCATTGTTGTACGAAATCTATACTCAAGAAACATGAACATGCAAAAAAAAAACACTGAGATACTGTTTTAATACATACTAGGAAAAATAACATGAACTTTATTTCATACATAAAAAAAACATGATATATCACCTATTATATCAGTATTACAGTAGTATCAAACGTCAGCAATGGTTGAAAATAGTTCATAATTGTCTCACACATCTGGTACCTTACTTATGGACTACTTAAATTAGTGAGCATCCGTAAATATCGTCTAGAAGCACATATTTTCTTAACCTCAGTTACTATGGCTTTAATGATGCACTTTAATAACTTCATATGACGTGCTTTTTAATTATTAGAAAAATGGACATCATGTTGCAGAAACAAGAAGAACTCTTTTAGGAAGCACAATGCCATTTACTTCAGACAAGTCCTTATCGGCATTGAGGTAGAAAATAAACAGATCAATCTGATTTTTTAGCTCCACTGGCCAAAGGCCAGCGGGGCTTATGTCATGGTCCTGTGTCCGTCGTGTGTGCGTGCGTGCGTCCGTGCGTCCGTGTGTTAACTTTTTCTTTAAACATCTTTTTCTCCTAAACTACTGGTCCAATTCTGATGAAATTTCTCAGGAATGTTCCTGTGGTGAACCTCTTTCAAATTTGTTCAAATCATGCCCCTGGGATCAAATTTGACTTTGCCCCTGGGGGTCAAAAAAATGAAAATTTACTTATATAAGGCCTATTTTGTGCAAACTTTATAAATCTTCTTGTCAAGAACCATTGGGTCTAGGGCTACCAAACTTGGTATGTAGTACTAGTGACATCTTATAGTCCTGTACTAAGTTTGTTCAAATTATGCCCCTGGGGTCAAATTTTACCCTGCCCCGGGGGGTTAAAAAATTGAAAATTTGCTTATATTAGGCCTATGTTGTGCAAACTTTAAAAATCTTCTTGTCCATAACCGTATGGCGTAGGGCTACCAAATTTGGTATGTAGTGACATCTTATAGTCCTCTACCAAGTTTGTTCAAATTATGCCCCTGGGGTCAAATTTGACCCTGCCCCGGGGGATTAAAAAATTGAAAATTTGCTATATAAGGCCTATTTTGTGCAAACTTTAAAACTCTTCTTGTCCATAACCATTGGGCCTAGGGCTACCAAATTTGCTATGTAGTGACATCTTATAGTTTTCTACCAAGTTTGTTCAAACTATGCCACTGGGGTCAAATTTGAACCTGCTCCGGGGGGTTAAAAAATTGAAAATCTGCTTTTATAAGGCCTATTTTGTGCAAACTTTAAAAATCTTCTTGTCCATAACTATTGGGCTTAGGGCTACCAAATTTTCTATGTAGTGACATCTTATAGTCCTCTACCAAGTTTGTTTAAATTATGCCTCTGGGGTCAAATTTGACCCTGCCCCGGGGGGGGGGGTGGGGGGTTAAAAAATAGAAAATTTGCTAATATAAGGCCTACTTTGTGCAAACTTTAAAAATCTTTTTCACCATTACATTTGTGCATGGGGCTACCAAATTTGCTATGTAGTGACATCTTATAGTCTTCTACCAAGTTTGTTCAAATTATACCCCTGAGGTCACATTTGACCCTGCTTCGGGGGGTCAAAAAATTGAACATTTGCATATATAAGGCCTATTTTGTGAAAACTTTAAAAATCTTCTTGTCCATAACCATTGGGCTAAGGGCTACCAAATTTGGTATGTAGTGACATCTTATTGTCCTCTACCAAGTTTGTTCAAATTAAGCCCCTTGGGTCAAATTTGACCCTGCCCCGGGGGATCAAAAAATTGAAAATTTGCTTATATAAGGCCTATTTTGTGAAAACTTTAAAAATCTTCAGTTCCATAACCGTTGGGCCTAGGGCTACCAAATTTGGTATGTAGTGACATCTTAAGGTCCTCTACCAAGTTTGTTCAAATTAGGCCCCTGGGGTCAAATTTGACCCCGCCCTGGGCGGTCAAAAAATCGAAAATTCGAAAATTTGCTTTTATAAGTCCTATTTTGTGCAAACTTTAAAAATCTTCTTGTCCATAACCGTATGGCATATGGCTACCAAATTTGGTATGTAATTACATCTTATAGTCCTCTACCAAGTTTGTTCAAATTAAGCCCCTGGGATCAAATTTGACCGTTCCCCAGGGGTCACAAAATTGAACATATGCTTATATTGGGCCCATTTTGTGCAAACTATAAAAATCTTCTTGTCCATAACCATTGGGCCTATTTCTATCCAATTTGGTAGGTAGTGACATCTAATACGGACAAAAGCCCGCGAAGCGGGCGTTGACCGTTCATACATATGGAAATTTAGACATAAAATTACATAAGAATACCACATAGGGATGGGTCTCAAAAAAATTTGCCACGCGACATATATTTTCGCGATGCTATTTATGACCTTGAACAAATCAAAAACACTTTGACATATGCTAAATCACATGTAAATACATACCTCAGGAAAAATTATATCAATGACATCATAATTGTGTAGCGAATCGCACGAAATATTCTCGCATTATTTGTTTTTCTTCGCAACCGTTCCAGAATTAAGTCATTACTCAATTATCTGCCCTGAATACTTATCTTCAGTGGGTATAAGCCGAAGACTGGTTCACTACATATAGTGACAGTTTTACCAAACACAATTTTCGTGAACATAACCCGTCTTAAATATATTGCCGAATCTCAGATTACTGTCGAATTTATTTGCTTTTATCTTTTTTTTAAATATCTTATTGTTATTATTATCCTGACAAATCACAAACGCTTGTTAAAAAAATATTTGTTTTAAGCATTAAAGTTGGCATCTCTATTCTTCCAGTATTCTCGTGGTATTTCAATAACGACACCCTACTGTTTATTTGTGAGAATTCGTGACGCATTTTCCATTCGCTCTCAGAAAAAAGTTTTACGTGTGATCATGAGCATTATTCTGGTAAGTTGTCGTTGTTATCCATCAGAAACACATTTATTCACAAAATTTAAAGATATTCCGATCTAACTTTATAGTCTTTTAGCTTTAGTTTTAAACGTATTTACACCTTGTCTGCTCGCACTTTACCGATATCCCGAAAGGTTACATATCACTATAATAAGTTTAGGCCTTAAACCACAAAATCCGATACCGTTGGATTTTCGTACCACAATCTTACGTAAAAAGTCTCTCAGATTCGAAATCAACAAAAAACATTTCTAAATTGTCTGCATTATTGATTAAATTTTAAGATATTTGTTGGTTTTTCGTTTTTAGAAGCTGTTCTGCCAAGACAAGAGCTGGGCATCACACAAGCCATTCTATCCAGCAAAACTGACAGTTTTGGTTTACAGAAATCAACAAAGGAGGGATTCCTGAACTATCAAAATTTCCAAGCTATACACACAGTTATTATCTGTGATGATCTATATTGGTTCTGTTGGTTTACTTGGATGGAACATGTGTGAACTTTTATAGAACTTTGAAAAGTCTATATCTGTCTATCTATAAACAAAAATCAGCTATGGTATAATAAGATCAGATGTGCAAACAATGTCAAAGGGTTGTTAAATTAACAATTTGAAGGCAATTATGCTTAAAAAATATGAAATTTCCCATGCAAATTTAGTCTGTATATCGACAAGTTTCTGCCAATAAATGTCAAACTAGTAATACAAAACTTACCACAAAAATGTAAAAGCACTCAGTACATGTTGTGATCATTTTTAGTAAGATAGTGTAATTCTAAACAGTAGCAAATAGCTTGTTTAGTAAATGCCTTATGCAATAAATATGATTTCCTTTTTATTGTGTAATTAATAAATTGGTTGTTACTTGTTAATCCATGATAAATGTTTTATGGCTAGAACAAAACCAGCATTGTTAATTTTGTAAAAGGTAATAAAATAATACCACTTTGTAATTTCATATACGTAAATATTCTTGTACTGTAGGTTGAAGTGTTTTGTATCTCCACACAATACCACATACCTTTTTTATATATGTACTGTGTTATGTGTTATTTGAAAGTTTAAATAAAAAATATGGATGGTATAACATGATGCATTCTAATATTTGCATTCAAAATGTAACTATAGAGCTAAGTGTATGCAGTTTAGACTGTGATTTAAGAATTGCTACAAAACGGCTAGTTTTTTAGTGGCGACAAAATTAAAACTATTCAACAATAGTTTGCGAAAGAAAATTAGAAACCTGCAAGATACCTGTATTTATTAAATATTTAAATTGCGAAACAAGTATGCTGTTATGCTGTTACACATAATTAGACATTGATAATAAATAAGAAGACAATTAGCGTTGTTAACGTTTCCCAACAGTAGAAATCATTCTTCTGATGAAGTCAGTGGTGTACAGACGAAAGCTCCAGGCATGGCTTTCAATACGTAGTGTGTGTTATTTGACAGTCTAAAACTTATTGGATTAAAAAAACATCACATGATTTTAATAATGTTAAATCAGTGTACTGTATGCTAAATGCAACTGCTTTAGCAAGCTGTCAAGTTGAATTGAGACATTTGATGAAACAAACTGTTTCCTGGGTAGGACCAGTACTTAATGTCTATATGACGTACCATGACGCCGAAAGTCTACAAGACCTACAAGGTAGAACGAGAAATGTACTTAGACGTACAATTTTCACCGACCCTTGAGTGTTAGCCATTCAGAAGACACCTTACATCTGCTGCTTTTAGATATATTTGACTTTGAACATTATTATTATTATTATTTATACCAAATTATGCGACTATCGACCGCTTACTCATTGATATTGTGCGTATTTATTAAACATTATTAGTATTATAATTTATACCAAATTATGCGACAATCGACCGCTAACTCATAGATATTGTGCATATTTATTGACCTGGTGTGGCGGAATTAACCTCTGACTTATGAATGTTATGGTTATCACAAAATACGACCAACGGGGAGGTTATTATACATTATTTATCCCGTTAATTTTTGGTAACTGTTTGGTTATCGTTGGGAATTTCCTACACAGTAATGCGCTGGACGGTCGTGATACTCCGCCCCGCATGATCAATAAATACTCACAATATGCTGAATAATTTTAATTTTTAAAAGGTAATAATCTTATTCAGATTTGTATATATTCTATTTCAATGCATTAAATACTTGGAACTTCTATGTTTTTTTTTTGCCATTCTGATATTTTTATTAATTTTGTCCTCAATTAAAAGAAGAGATTTTAAACATTAATTATGAATAAATCTGAAGGAAAAGCGGCTCAAGAGACACGTTTTTTGATTGGCTGTTCAGAAAATGTGTACGTCGAAGTACAAACATGTATGTCGAAGTACAAATTGTACTTTGACGTACAAATATATACTTCGAAGTGTATTTTATATGTGTATGTCGACGTACAATTATTGTACTTCGACGTACATTTCTGTTTTTACCTTGTAGGTCTTCTTGACTTTCAACCCAAATGGTACGCCATAGTATACCTTTAGGGTTATCTTAAGAATGCACCCACTTAAGGGATCAATACAGAGACCTCCCAGTGACTAAGCCAGTTAGCAGACACCCCATCCACTATACCACAGCCACCGAATCAGCTTTAAATTCCTGTGGCTAGAAAAAAATAAATATATAAGATGCTAGATCTTTAAGCTAGGAACATGTAACTCCTTTTGATTTTTTTTGGATGCATTACTTAATTATTGCAACAATTATAATATTTTGAACACAATCATGTCCATATATTTATTAAAAATACATGGTTATCAAAAAAACTTAAAAAGCTTTTGCCCGTAAATTAGGAAGCACCTATAATCATATTAGTTCTCTACTTAGTTTTTTCAAATTATGCCCCTGGGAACAAATTTGACCTTGCCCCAGGGGTCACAAAAATGAACATATGCTTATATAAGGCCTATTTTGTGCAAACTTCAAAAATCTTCTTGTTCTTAATTATAGAGCCTATGGCTACTAAATTTGGTATGTTGTGATATCTAATAGTTCTCTACCAAATTTGTTCAAATTATTCCCCAGGGCTCAAATTTGACCCTGTCCCGGGAGGTCACAAAACTGAACATATGACGTTTACCAGGAGAGATTACTGCGGCCGTGTGGCTGTGACCAACAACAACAACAACATCTTGTAAACATGAGATAAAACCCTGTCATTTAGTGCCATTTTAGATCAGATGGTGACTGCTTACAAAGGAATTGAAGTAAGAACATGTGTTCTGAATGTTTTTCTTATAAACTGAAAAAGTCGGGATTTATTTAAATATGTCGAAAGTGACCATATATCCGGATAAAAAAATTCGGATGACATGTTTATTTAATGTCTTTTTTGTAGTGTTTAAACCAGTTTAATAATATCTTATTGATTTTAAAACACAACTTCCATGAACATTATTGTTTCCAGAAAAGTCAATATATGATACTGCATTGTAAACTCAAACTTTGTATCCAAGAGGTGTTGGTTTTAATGAAGTGCAATGTTTTTAACTATCGTATATGCTGCTTTTTAATAACTAATGATTCATTGATCCATTTGTGAATTGTGACTCATGAATTGTGGAGATATGATTGTCAATTGCTCAACGATCCATATAAATTTCTGATCATTTCATAGCTTTCTTAATATAGGCTATGAATTGATCTTAGAAGTCAAATGTATTACTTAATTAAATACATTTATAAATATAAGAAATAATCTTTGGATTATCATAATATTCTCAGGCCTGTTGGTCTAAGGGATGTGTAGGTTGTTAATTATATTTATGCCCCTCTTCGAAGAAGAGGGTGTTTATTGTTTTGCACATGTCGGTCCGTCCGTCGTCCGTATGTCCGTCCACCACATGGTGTCTGGATGATAACCCAAGAACGCTTAGGCCTAGGATCATGACACTTCAAAAGTTCAGTTATCATGACTCGCAGATGACCCCTGTTGATTTTGAGGTCACTAGGATAAAGGTCAAGGTCACGGTGACCCGAAATAGTAAAATATTTTCCGGATGATTACTCAGAACGCTTATGCCTACGATCATGAAACTTCATAGGTACATTGATCATGACTCGCAGATGACCCCTATTGATTTTCAGGTCACTAGGTAAAAGGTCAAGGTTACGGTAACCGGAAATAGTAAAATGGTTTCCGGATGATAACTCAAGAACGTTTTATGCCTAGGATCATGAAAATTCATAGGTGCATTGATCATGATTCGCAGATAACCCTATTGATTCTCAAGTGAAAGGTCAAGGTCACTCTGACCCGAAATAGTAAACAGTTTTCTGGATGATAACTTAAGAACGCTTATTCCTAGGATCATGAAACTTCATAGGTACATGGATCATGACTCGCAGATTACCCCTATTGATTTTCAGGTCACAAGGTCAAAGGTCACGGTGACTCAACTTAGAAAAATGGTTTCCGGATTATAACTCAAGAACGCTTACGCCTAGGATAATGAAACTTCATAGGTACATTTATCATGACTTGCAGATGACCCCTATTGCCTTTCAGGTCACTAGGTCAAAGGTCAAGATCACGGTGACTTCACACAGTAAAATGGTTTCCGGATGATAACTAAAGAAAGCTTACGCCTAGGATCATGAAACTTCATAGGTACATTAATCATGACTCACAGATGGACCCCTATTGATTTTCAGGTCACTAGGTCAAAGGTCAAGGTCACAGTGCCAAAAAACGTATTCACTCAATGGCTACCACTTTTACTGACAGCCCATATGGGGGGGGGCATGCATGTTTTACAAACAGCCCTTGTTTGAGATGATTCTTTACAAAGAAAGATGCTACTATTGTATTTGTTATAAATGTGTGAAAGGCTCTAAGAAGGAACAAGAGATTGTTAACCCTTTACCAAACACCAACAGGATTTTACGGGTTTATAGCTGACGACTTTATAAATATTTATGATAAAATGAGAAATTGCTCAAGATGAGCAATTTCTCCTTTTATCACAATTATTTCTACCCTACCTGATTATTTCCTTAATATTCCATTACAATTTAATTGTCATCTGCAACCTTTTTTTCAAATTGGGAAAGTCCAAAATGTGTCGTTTGGTAAAGGGTTAAGGCATTTTGAATCCTACGGGTCTTGTGAATCTGTTTCAAATCAAATGCGTATATTTGATCTTCAGCATCTAAAAATATGTGAAATAGAAAGAACGACAATATCTTTTCGAGAGATAAATGTACCTACGTTATAAGCAATGGGACTGTGCTTCAAAGGAACAATTCCCGGGCTTTTTAGTCTGTTAAGTTAACACGGTAGTAACTTTTTCCATATATAAAAATGCTCACCCTTCCAACTTTAAGCGCCCAGTGGGACAAGGGATAGACAGAGAAAGTCACATGCTTCAGTACATTTCAACCCATGCGCATTGCGCGTTTTTTTCGCATAAACAACAGTGGAGCGATACAGGGCGATCATGGCCCTCTTGTTTTCATTTTTCCTTAAGGTTAAACTAAAGTTCTACGAAACACTTGACAATGATTTGTATTCAGAACTAAATTTATCAGTAATTTTCATAGTCATTTGCGTTAACTATAGTATGTTGAAACAATATATTTTGGACCATAGTATTGATTATTCATTTTTAAAGAATAATATTTGTCGGGGAAATGATGCATTTATTCACTTCCCGAAATTCATTTGATGTAAAACAATTATTTGGACAATGCCAATTCAGAAGCAAATGAGTCTGCGTTTCAATATAAACTCGTCTTTCAATAGGAAATGAAAAATGTTGCATATAATGCATTTGTATTAATTAAGAAATTCCAATATAATCGTATAATGCATAACAATTGTATGTTACGATATTTTATGATAAGAAACACGTAACAAGATTGATAGAGGAAATATTTCGATTCGTAATATTCACTGATTTATGGGACGTATAATACTAATGGAATTGCACCTTGTCTGAGGCTCAACCATGATAGCCGTTTGATAAAAAATGTTTGCGTGTTTGACAGAAACAGTTTAAGCTTGTTCATAAAATAAGCTTCATATTGACCCATCAAATTGCTTTGAAAGCGACATAATCACATGTTTTTAGTGTGTTTGAAGAATCTCCGTTTTATTAGTTTTTGACAGAACATATGATGCTAACAAATGTATTAAGGTGAAGGTTGTTTGTTAACCGTTTTTTAATGTGTTCGCTATGGCTTTTTGAAAAAGTGACTTAAGATTAAGAAGAAGCAACACGTATTAATTGAAATTATTAACACACATACTTTTATTACTGACCATTGCTTGTTGATTAATTGCGTAACTAAAGTAAATTTTTCGAACAAATCGTAAAATAACATATTTTATATGATGTGCGACTAAATAATAAGCAAATGTATTACCCGATCATTAACAAAATATAAACTATTTACTTATAACTAAATAAATGGTTTACTGTATACACTTCTCTAAGTAAGACACACATAGGAACATATTCGTCACGCAATATTATGTAACAAATACTTGAAATGTTCGAGACAGTTTGATGTGTAACACCGTTTTACAACTTCTTTTTATTTAAATCTAAATCATCTTTTTCATATAAAGTATTAAACTTAACTGCTTATTCATAATGTTCAACAACATTTGCTAATTATTCAAATATTTAAGCATCTTTATATGAGTATTACAGAAAGTTTTATCATTTTAGTTATGAAATATCCGGAAAGAATTGTAAACGTTGCTTACGTTGTGTTATCATATCACAAACAAATATTCAGTAAAAACATCTAATAATCACCACATTTTCAATTTTCAATTTAAGAGCGCTTCTCTGACGGCTGTCCTTGCATAGCTTAGGACAAAACTTTTTCGCACATTCATTAATCCCCGCTTTTCCAGCACAAAGTTCATTATATGTATGCAAACATCGTTCTGAACGCTCTGTATCAGTGAAAAATGATATTTATGTATTTCTGATATTCCAACGAGTTTTGATGTGTGGAAGCATTGTCTATAACGTCTTAAACATGAATGTACCCATTAAATTGATAGAGGCGATACGCTTCTTCTTTGGTCCAACCTCTATGCAACCATGTGATAAATACACGCCAATTTATGCTAAATATGCATCAATGAAGATATAGTCCGTCGATG
The DNA here is from genome assembly GCF_020536995.1 of Dreissena polymorpha. Lineage (NCBI taxonomy): Eukaryota > Metazoa > Mollusca > Bivalvia > Myida > Dreissenidae > Dreissena > Dreissena polymorpha. The sequence goes on from NC_068363.1 coordinate 90,543,656, forward strand.
GGTGAAATAGTTTAATAATTGTCAATATATTTGTGTATAAGTATTTATTTTTTCAATAACTTTTTGTATTTACACTTTTCGGAACAACGCTTATCGATGCGTTCGCTTTTATCTTGGAAGTTGGCCTTTGCATAGTGCAAAATCAGAAAATAAAGTTGAGAAGCGACACCTCTGGACGCACGGAACATATACATAAACCAAGAGTCAAGGTCCAGACTTGGTAAACAGCATACAGATTAGTAATTGCAATACATATGTTTAAATATATTGTTAATTCGTGTTGTTTAAGCAAGTAATTTTGAAAATAGCTGGATATGTTTGTTTTTGGTCAAAGCATGAAAGGAAATTTTCATTGTGGCAATAATGACTGAATAACATAATTATTAAATAATAATCAAACAAAGTTTGCAGAAAGCCAGTGACTATATTGATTTAATCTATATACTTATTTTTGGAAATTTATCCGGACTGTTAGTTTCAATATATATAAAATGATACGTGTTGCATTAACCTTTAAATAAATGCCGACACAAGTGAAACAAATAACAGTTAAAAACAAAGGCCTAAATCAGGAAATGTCAAATTTTAAAGATGTTTTTCTTACGTTCTTTCTACTCATTCATTTTGAAGACAATTACATATGATTGATGTGATGTCAGATGCTTTCAGACATAATTATTTTCCTAGCATATTGAGATATATTTAGGGAAAGTTTACCATGAACTTAGCGTCAAATATTTAAAAATTGCATGAACATTATTAATAATATAAAGCAACTATGGGGATGGGTATACAATGTATAATCAAACGTACTTTTAGTCTTTTGAATAGTCCTTTCAGACATATTTATTTTCCTAACGACACCAGTATTTAAGGGAAATAAAGGTCAAGTAACATAAGCTTAAAGTAAAATATTCTGTATTTGTGTTCAAACTACAATGATGATATGGACCAGCGATGGTGATGTGTATATATATATTATAAATTACATAATGAAAAGTGCATGCCTTTACAATAATCTAATAGTTATTAAAATGGCATTGAAAGGGACATTAAAAAGCAAATATTTACAGTTCGGTATTGTTTAAAGTGCAAACTGGTTTTGATGAATACACTACACTACGTCTAGCTTGATTTCTGCCTACAACACAGTCCAATCGTGGACAATTTTTCATCAGAGTGGATAATCACCGTGATTTGAAGAGGTTTTCATCGTGATAGATCGCGGTGAGCAACAGGGGCGTTATCGATCTAACGGATGACCACCGCCATCGAGTTGGACCACCGCGACCACGGTGGTTCGCAATGTGATAAAGGTAAATGTATAGCTTCTGCTATAAGATTTACTTGCTGTCTATTTAAAGAATTGATTTTGTTAACTTTCCGTTAATGCGTTCTTTCTCGTTTTTGTACGCTGTGCTTGCAAAAAAATATATAAGAACATGTTACATGTAATTTGATATCAGACCATTTTAGTGATTTCGGGTTTTATTGCTAAATGTTTTGATTTAAATATACATTCGATACTTCGACAGTTAGTATTCAATTCAGTGCTATTTAAATGCAAACAGATCAGTTGTTTTTTTGCGAGTGACCTTGTCTATGCCTGTTTTGTTAATTAACAAGTTCATATCGTCGCATAATTATAAATAAAAACGTTATAAAATGAATATAGGGATTAATATTATTAATAAACATAATGTGTAAAGGAATAAAACAAAAAAACTGAGTCTTATATTTCAATTTACACGACGCCTTTATGTCTACCGTTTCCCATGAAGAGTTGATAAAACGAACGAAAAATATATCTGAATGTACCTGTAGTTCACCGCAATTGAGAGATTTGAAATTTATTTCTCGATAATTCCCGAGCTTTTCTCAACATACTTCATCTAGCCTGTCATCGCGATTCGCCACTGCGACATCACTGCATTCCACGGTATTCCACGCTGTATCACGGTGACGCAAGTATTTGTCAGGCGATAATAACCTTAATAACGGTGATGCGTGGCGGAAGGCAGAAATCGCGCTAGACGCCAAATTACATTTGTTACATGCAAATATGTAATGATACAATTATGCTGCAAACTGTAATGCACAATGTGTTATTGCAATCTTTTTAAGATTGCTTCGTTTTATTAAAGGGTGTTTTCACGTTTTGGTAAATTGACAAAATTTAAAAAAAAGTTGTTTAAGATTCGCAAATTTTCGTTTAGTTATGCTGTGAGGAAACAGTAATGCTTAACATTTACCATGCTCTAGAATAGCCATTATATGCATCTTTTTTATTTTTTGTGAAACTACGAGGATTGCTTATATAAAGTATAAAATTCATTATTTAGTGTATGAGGAAGGATGGCCGAGTGGTCTAAATGGGTAGACGTTTACCCCAGAACTCCAGGGATCAGTGGTTCGAGCCCTGTTGAGGGTTACTTATTTTTTTCTTTTTTTAATTGTTTTCTTGATTTTTTTTACTGGAGATTTTAAGATCTAATGTTTATATTTATCAATGTTAAGCATTTAAAGACAAACGTCAATACATGCCAAAATCTGTGAAAAGGCCCCTTTAAAACACATTTGTTAATATAACTGGTGGTTTCATGTTCATATGTAGACATTTTCAATTAAAACTAGATAATAACACGTTTGTTTTTATAACGTCATTATATAAAACCCAACAACCGAGAAGTCACATCTGTTCTTATTGCCTTCAAGTAATGTCATTGACGTCCCTTACAGCCATCGTACAAAACTTTGCGTTCAACGATACAGCTAACCTATGCCACCGACCTTATTATAACACGAAATATCTTAGTTTTTATCCAGCAATTAATATCCGTTTTTCTCCAAAACTAAAACCTTTATTTAATAAGCAGTTATTTGGAGAAGTAAAGTATGTTGCTGATGAAATTATCAATGACCTAATACGTTAGGCAATATTAACGTTTTCGGAATGTACATAAATATGCCAGCAAACCCTTATACGCTATACTTAAAAAATAATTCAATGGCAACTACGGTACTTAAGTTGTAGCTTCTGAATACTATGATAAGTGTCTTGTTCTGTGAAAATTGGGCAAAATGCATGTGCGTAAAGTGTCGTCCCAGATTAGCCTGTGCAGTCCGCACAGGCTAATCAGGGACGACACTTTCCGCTTTAATGGTATTTTTTGTTAAAAGGAAGTCCCTTTTACCGAAAATCTAGTTTAAGCGGAAAGTGTCGTCCCTAATTAGCATGTGAGTACTGCACAGGCTAATCTGGGACGACATTTTACGCACATGAATTATGCCCAGTTTTATCAGAACAAGACATGATAAGATCTTTCTCACCATAACGCAAATAAGGTATCATGCTTTTAAAAGAAATGAATTAATGAGTTGATTTAATGTATTGATCGTCACATGCTCAAGTTATTTACTCGAAACAATAATGACACAATATGTCTCATGCTCACGTAATGTTCAATGCCGAAAAGAAGTTAAGCCAAAATCAATTATGTTTGTTAAATAGAATGGAATGGCAAATGCATTTATTCCCAATGAAGCAAATATAGTAAGCCTGCAAATGCACTCTATTAAAGCGTTCATTCTGTAAAACGTATTGTTGGTAAAAGCAATACAACCATTGCTCTATCGGAGACATATCGTCACTTGCAACTATATAATTGCCTATACCTATAACCAAGCACAATCAGAAATACAGTGTCTGAGTTTATAAAATGGCCAGGTAACGATTAGTTACTACTGCAACTGGTTTATGTTAAAATAATGAATTAAACAATGATTTAATGTACAGATAGGAAGCAACCAGAATTAATGATTAATTTGGAAAATATAGAAATCGATTGCAGAGACAGACGCTTGTGTTGATAGTGGAGTTATAATTTTCCTAACTAATTATGGTACTAAAAGTTCTGTACTTTACCAATTACAACTTATCGCATGCATGCTATGATATCGCTGATGAGTTTAAGGGTCAAAGCTTCTCTGAGGTCTCATTTAGCTAATTAATGTCTGTGTTGTTGGTTGTCACAGTGCGTTCATATCAATATTTGCAAAACAATTTACGAAATGTACAATGTCATTATATTTCGTTGTATTAACTGAAGGTTATGTAAGGCTTTGTTTCCCACCTTTTTAGGTAATGTCAAATCATTTGTTAGTTAATCCCAATTTAGTGCATAATAACTGTTAAGGCGAGATAAAACAAGAACATATAAAAACACTGTCAACGTAAATATAATCCATTAAAAGAGAAAATGATATGTTCCTTTAAAAATGAACTATTAACCTTATATATATCATAAGAAATATAATAAATACCATTAAATTACTTATTTAAACCTTTAATGATCGACTTATTGCGAATATTAACAGAATCTTCACTCGAAAGAAGTAACTGAATCCAGCAAATAAAGTAAGGAAAATGTGTCATGGCTAATTCGTTGTTTTGCGATTACCACACGAAACAATGTGTCTGACATTATCGGACTTAATAACATTTCACGGTTAAAGTAAACATGATTAAAATTTAAATAAAGTTCTTAGGAAGTCCACACAACATAAAAAATATTATGCATGTGTTTTGAATTGTGTCTGGCATAATCGCACTTTAATAACGTTTACGTTAGGGATCATAAGAATTACGTACTAGAATTTTTTTTAATTTTCTTGAACCTCTTTTTTCCGCGTTTTCCGCCGTCCTATTAACATGATAGTCTCTTGAAACATTTTCTGAGCTAAAGTCAGTGTATTACATCATACTTCTAATAGTAAGATAAGCTATATAACGCACTAAAATTCTCCTCTCGCCTCTTGTCCTGCTTCAGAAACTATTATTGTGTAGTGTTATGGTACTATTCTGAGATAATAAGATAGTATGTGTACTTTTTATGTAAATTACAAGACCAAAGTTTAGCGTGTTAGCTTTAATCATTAAACGTTCTAGCAACATGTCCTTCAATATACGTTAAAATATCATTTAAAATTAAATGTAGTGCTGCCAGCAAAGTGTGGATTATGCTTACCTTCAAGAACCATTCATACTTCTACGTTGTCACTAATTTTTTACACCATTTGGACCGAACAGAAGTTTTCAACACAAAGTCGATTATAACGATGGGCCGCTTGAATTATCATAGGACTGCGGATAGTTTTCTGTTTCTAAGAAAACAGTTTCAATTGTGTAGTATTTGTTTAATAAAGTATTGGTCACTTGGCTTTAATACTATACATTACTCCAAATGGTGTTCCTGCGTTTATCAAAATTTGCTGACAAACCTATCAAAATCAGTCTCGCAACAACGTTCCAATGTTCCAGATGTTTGTTTTGTGTTATGACACAAAGAAAGATGAATGTGGAAAATATAACGACATGTACTTATTAACAAAATCGAAAAACTATTGCGACAATTTCGAGGTTATACTCTGCAATGTTTGACTGAGTTTAGTGGAACAGTAATTTTTAATGGTGTACAGATCAAACAAATAATTTGCAGCACAGAAATACAGGAATCAAAACATGTTTCAGGGAGCAAATCTTTTGCCTCTGTTGTAGCTTTTAATTCAACATTTTGATTTTTTGCGCTCGTGTACGGCTGTTCCATGAGAATCCAGTAGACAACGTAAACGTTGAAGTATTGTATGACACGTGGAGCCGCCATTGAATTCAATGGTAAACAAGTAAAACTGGTCGAGTACAAGCAATAATATTGAACTGAATTGCCCTATGTAGTGAAAAGACTGATATTATCAAAATCTAATATGATTCAAGCATTTGAATAAGAGTCCTGACCATGTTATCAATACAGATACGCTAGATACGATAACAGAAGACCACAGGTTATTACGAGTTAACATACTTTGCATGGATCAGTTAGATAACCATTTGTAGAAGTAAATATTCTAATATATAGTTGTAATAAGAAACTTGTTTAATAAATGGTACACACAATAATTGCATTCACACCATGTATGGTTTAAGTTGTATATTCCTATTATATATAATAAATAAGTCATGGTCTGCGTTACATTGATGTCTTCTTTTGTTTGAAACACTGGTTCTTTTATATGTATGTGCGATGATCTTACAGTTGATTATATATTATTCAATGTTATAATGAATGTATTTAGGCTGTTGACGTTGTGAACAATACCCGAGTCAGATCAAACAGCATAACTATTTCAAACACATAACTATCTTACAAAACTGTGTAACATATTTGTCACTTTGTGTTTGTGATTGTATGCTCAGAAAACATATTTATGTTGATATACTACACTGTTTTACCCCGTATACATTTCAATTGATAGAACATGTGTCGACATAGGCCCATAATTACTCTTTGTATAATTGTTCGTATCGTAACAATGTTTGTACAGTTTAGGCTCTATATTATCGGTTGTGTAAAGCTGAGTCTTAAAACATGATCGTGTTACGTTTAATAGGAACTGTTCTGATTTTAAGGAGTCAAAATGTGTTTGGTGTCCATTTTATTAGTTTGACGGTTCGCACATTTATTTTTTATACTTAACACGCCGATCGTTGTTTATCTCGTTACGATTTGCGTTATCATTTGGATTACTAAAACGCATCAATAAATGTCACTGCCCGTTTGATCAAGAGGCTATAGCGGTCGCTTTTTGATCCAGACAATCCTCGCTCGTAACTTAATGAGGTCAACACGTTTAGGATATTACATAGGACGTAATTCTATTCGATGCTTTAAGCTGTGGCTTTACTGCACACATTTAAAAAAAATGACCTACATCCGCGAAGAAGTACGTTTAACGAAAGTATTCTTTGATATTGAAATCCCCTTTCTTTAACAAAATCGACTTAAGCAAGCTCCAAGAATAAAGAAGACACTTGTAAGAGAGCCTGCTAGAAACGAAAATATCTTTGCAAATTAGTTTTTGCTATCATTTATTTAATATATTACATTAAACGTTAGATGTTCCTGATCTCGAGTTTTCAGTAGGCCTAAATCTGTTGGCTTAAGTGGTGTTAGCTGTCTCTTTTTTTTTGTAGTGTGATCTTTTTCGTAAGAAATCGTCCTTTAAATTATCGAATATCAGAAAAGCTATGATGACCTTTCTTATCTGTGCTATCAACTATATCAGTTGACAGATACCGGCTATACAAATATTTGATAATGCATTATAAAAGGGGTGTATTCACATATTTAAAAAAATATATCGTTTAATTAGTTTACTTAGAACACATTAATATAGTGAAAAAAAATGACAATACGTTGTAAAATGGACTACTGCAATTAAACCGCATTGGCTTATAACATGTACAGTGTAGTTAAAAACCTAGGGCAGTAATACACACAAGCATCGGTGAAAGACGTTACACACGCTTTACATGTTAACCATTTGTCTTGATGTTTATAAATAAACAAACATATATTTTAAATAGTTTTCATATTTAGGAGTGTTATTTAGCTTAAATATATTTTTTACATTGTTTGCTGTAAAGATTGTTTTTTTAACTGTTGATTTTAAACGTTTTTAAACGCATTTAAGGTTTAATACCATGTTCACTGAAACACGTGTTCTATTACGTTTTGCTAAGTCGCGAATCCAATTCTGAACAAACACGTTATAAAAAGTACATGCGCATTTATTAGTTTTCTTAAAACACGAAACACGTTTATATCAAAAATTGATTGTCAACAGTTTATTACGCAGTCTTAATTTGTCAAAAGACTTACTTTCACATACTCATTTAAGTAGATGTATTATTGTATGTCTTAATAACAAACTATTTATTTTTAAATTACCACGATACAACGTTTTGCATTTCTATGGTGACATGCAGCATTTACAAAAACATATTCATTACAAAAATATTTTGAATATATGAACATTTATACTTATATACGTAACAGTTTTACCGAAAAAATTTCATCTTTAATATCAAATATGTTAATTTGTTTGTATTCTAGCGAGAACTACTCACAATAATGACACAATCAATATTTGATTGCACACGTATACACACGAAGAAAGTTAACATTTTAACAAATGAGAATTCAAATACAAACATTATTACAGAGAACATTCAATCGTGTATAAATAAATCGATTTAAATCCGGGTCTTTGTGCTCCAAAGAGCGGAATATCAAACATTGCACATTCTTGAATACTATGTTCTTTCCGCCTCTTCTAATTGTTCATACGATACAACATTTGTTTAGTTTAAAATCATATTGATATACTACAATGTTTCTTTTCAAAGCTAAATCAGCTTACTCGGAAATATTTGTCTATGTTAATCCTGGATTTCCTGTTCTTAAACGACATGTGGGCACACATCTGAACATGCCTAGTTTTCGGATTCGACGATGAATGTTTTGCGTTTATCCAGCACTGGTTCCCGAAATAGATTGATTTAAAGAGAGATCGCTGGTTGCACGGGCGGAGTCTTTGAAGAACAAAATCGTTATCAATCCACACAAAAGGCGCTTAATGGATTTCCTAACTTGGCGATTTACGATACCGTACACTATAGGGTTCGTAGCATGGGAAATTAAATACACATGACGCAAAATAATGGAATGTGTAAACCCAAATATATCCAACCAAAACGGAACCCATGTAACAAAATAAATTACAGTGCACAGGAACAACATCCTCGCCGTACGTCGGTGGTTGTACCGTTTCCTCTTCGTTTTATCCGTATTGCCTGATGCCATTGAAAGTGTGTTTCGTTTTGCAGAAATGGATCGAGTAACATACTCACCTGGTGAATTATTCTGGTCCTGTTTCACAGTAACGAGGTTTCGATTCAGTTGACCTTCAAATGTTACGTGTTGGTCTAGTTTATCAGTGTCTGAATCGTGACTTAGCTGTTCAGATCTGTTATTGAAGATATTGATAGGCTGCCCAATGCATGTTTTGAGACTATGATTTTGACATATGCATTCCGTTTGAATCGCTATTGAACACAGCTGTGGTTCGTTGTACGAATTGCGCTTGCTTACATAAGAACCATCAATTGGAGAATTGTCCATGTCTTGTTCTGCATTATAATCGACAGCGTTCGATTCCTTGCTCGACGGACGACACGCTGTTTTAAAAGACACTGATTCCCCTTCAGCCATTGTATGTTTGCTCTCAAAAGCAAAGGAGCTATCCCTTCTCCCTGTTAACTGTTGTCGTATTTTCGCTTTTCGCCAAAGCACTACATATATTATAATATATAAAACGACTATTGCAACCAATTCTGAAAAATACCCAACAAATTGAGCTATCTGATACACTGTAACGAAATCCTTTCCCATAATGGAATAAGTAAAATGACAAAATCTACCTTTCACACTCTTATGGGGAAAGGTGCACGGAACGTTTGTAACGTCAGTTTCACTTACAACAGCAAATGTTCCTATGGCCGGAGTTGCCATCAAAATGCTTATTACCATTACCGCAGCTATCCCCTTGTTTATTGTTTTGACACTCACACGAGAAGAAAGTCTACATACGGCAATGTAACGTTCTGAAGCTATTGCTACAAGCGTCAAATTAGATGATATCACGGCGAAATGACGTAAAAATTCAAACGATCTGCAAGCAACGTCAGAAGAAACGAGATGATGTTCATAGACCATTGAGTACGGCATGATGCAGACACAAACTAACAAGTCAATAAAGGCTAGCACCTTGATAAATGTGTTACTCGCCTTTTTGTCCTTCCGTTTGTTGTATATCAATAACACCGGTATGTTTCCTAGTACTCCAACAACGGCGAAAATCGCAACCATAACATCCAACACTAAATACTGTAGATGAAATCCATCGCCAACAAGGACACTTTCTTCATTTGTGCTTAAATTTTTGTTATTTAATGTGAAACTAGAATTGACTTCCGAATAATTCATTTTTGACAAATATTGTTCCGAAGTCACGTTTATTTGAAGATCAAGTCATTAACTTAATAAAATTTGAAAAAGAAACATGTTATAACTGTTATCCGTGCACTACTAATACATTTTATCCGGAATTAACATACTTAATTAAATATTATTGAACACACCGTTGTTTATTCATTGCCATTGCTGGAAATATATTTTTGCAAACAGCGATTAGAACGCAAAATAACGCCGCTAAGTTTTCAGAACGTCATATATCAATTATGTCTACCATTGTACAACGGTTTCCCAGCACAACTGCAATTCCTCTCGCAATGTGCTAGCATTCCTTTTATCGGTTTCCTCAGCCTTAGTGACATAAATAGTTCTGTATTAGCCGCTAAAAGCATGTCGAAGTTTGCATTTCAGCAGCCCAAGGACCCTCACAAGGTTTGAAAACAATTTGAACAGATGTTCTAGACGAGATATTGGTAATTTCGGTCGATTGCACTGGTCAACAAGTTTATAAAGAGTCTGTGAAAAACGTCTGCTTCCCCTCAGTCGTGTTTCTGTAATGGAAACAGTTTGATAAGAACTGTTTCACCAGAAATACCGCAAACGGAAAACAAACCACTGTACACATTGACTTACTAAGTCATTAAATTTTATAAGTATAATATTTCTTTCAAAATCACAAACGTACTTAAATAGACGTTCTTAATACGACTAAATTATCATAATCAACACAAACGTGTGCTTTAAACGTTCAAGATTACGGGTAATAAACACGTTATGACACAATTCATAGTGATTATAAGACGTAACTGAAAATGTTAATGTAGTACGTGTTTTAATATTATTCATTTCTATGTTCCTCTAATTGAAATGTCTTTTATGTTCCGCTTTCACTTTGTCAGAAAAAACCCGCCGTTGAGAAAAAAGTGTATTTTCTCTGGGTTTTGACAAGTTCATCTCAAAATAATTACACATATTTGCTTTTCATGACTTATATGTAGAATGTTTTTCCTGAGTTACAACAAATTAAACAAACAATACAAACAAAACACAATTAGAAAAAGTAAATACCTTCTTCATGCGATTCCATGTTAACACTCCATAATTACTTTTTAACATCTTCATGTATTGTTGAAATTTTTAACGTGAGACGAATTATTAAGCTGACTGTACAAATTATTCGATCACCTCGGCCTTAAAAAAAGCTGTGGAACATACGTCCGACATTGCCGAAATCTTGCAACTGCATGAATAGCAAAAAGAACTACTTCTAATCACACTTTATACGGTTTCAAATACCATTTAATTTCGAATTAGAACATGATAATATTTTTAAGCATATTTGCTCTACTTAGAACTTAATTTGGGGCTCAAATAATCCGACGTCTCACTTTTCAGAACACAAAATTTATTTATCTTCATGATTGCATCCTCATACATTCATCGGTAACCGCTTCTTAAACGTCCATTAATAAAACACTATCGTACCAACATGTCACAAAGTCATAAAATGAATGTTTCATTATTGAGAGGATCATCTATTCTAATTCTCTTCTATCTGCTGTCAGGTGACTAATACACATGAGCCGGGTAAACATCGATAATGAGGAGATTGGAGTAACAAATGATACCAGTCTGACAATAACGCGCCCTTTATAAACAACCGTGTGATGCGTGGCGGTTTTCCCGTTAGTGCTTCGTGGTATCGCCTTGTTAATGCTTTAATGTGTATTGTTTCTATTCTAGTTATGGTAAAATTATTGAGTGTGGAATATAACAAATAGGCAAACTAGCTAAATTATGCATTTCTAAATGTCACTCATAAAAAACATGTAACAACAGGTGTACATGGAAGTCAACGTATTTAGTGGTAAGTGTTGAGGATGGCCAACAGAGCGAACGTATTAATACTAGTTTTCTACATATTGTTCTTTTCGTTCGCACGGATCTGCGATTTCTTACTTTGAATGATTAAACCACATTGAGAATTCTGGACATGGGTTTGTAATTAGTTTTAAATTGGTGAACGATATTACGTATTTTGACGTGGATATCCGTAAGGTGCTAATTCATTTTTATATATTTATCTTATGCTCCTATACATGTGTTGTACATGTAAACAAAAACATATATTTCACACATTGAAATTGTTTTATGTGTAGAATGTTTAAAATAATGTACGAACCTTTATTGCCGCATAATATGTACTTATACATAAGCGTTTTTACTGTATAACATGACAATGTATACCAATATCAGGCTAAAGCTAATTTTATATGAGCGCTTATCATTGAATACAATATAATGCTAATTGTGTGTATTATTATACATATAAGTATAGGCAATTTTAAAATCTACATACTTTACAATTTAAGCCCATTTATGTCTTTTAATCCATCTTTCTTATAGTTTCAGCGCGAAATCTCAGACATTAATTATCGACATCGATAAAACTGTGTATGCAACATCTTTAAAAGGCTTAGGCCACTCCAAATTGATTTGTTGGTCTACGGATTTTTTTGAAAAAAAGTTGAAGAGGCGAGCGAAAAAAATATTATTTTTTTGTAAAAAGAAACATTTTCGAGCTAGCGAAGAGCGAAGAATGAAAAAAATCACATTTCGATAGAAAAATATTGCATTAACAAGGTACAGGTTTAAACAGCTATAGTTTACATTCAAATTAATTCTTATACAAAGAAGAGAATGTGCAAACAAGCAATAATATATTATTTATGAGTTACATACTTTTTAAATAAAAATGCACTAAATTAGGTTTCAGCACTTAAACTTTAAAATGTAGAACACATATCTAAAGCTAGTGTTTTCATATCAGGAATAGCATAACTTGCAAGTTTTAATTAAACATCTTCTAATGCAATTAGTAAAATAATGTTTATATTTTTATATTGAATAACTCTTTCATGAAGATTCTGCGCTGTTATATGAATTTGCAGCCGTTAAAGCTTCCGATATGATTTCATGTCGGAACGATGCTACAGTAAATTGACGTTAAACGATATGACGATCGATGTATATCGACCTCATATTTATAGGAGTAAGTTGCATATGACCTTTGACCACGAAAAATAACCATATCATTGAAGTGAGAGACACATGTCTACCTACTGCTGCTTACATTTGCCTACATATAGGGAAATACCGTCCATATGCCCATTTAATAAAGAAAATGCATAAAAAACTTACGTCATGTTTCCCGATGTTGTTTCAAAATGAACATGCTTCAACGGTATCTGCTGATAGTTGCATGTTCGAACGTGAACAAACACATTCAAATAAGTCACAGAACGAAGCAGATGTGTTTATATTTGTAAGGGTTAGCTGCAGCAACTTTGCACCGCAATTCGTTAAAACGGTCACGTAGGAAGCCTTGTGTCTGGTCGTCTCGATCGAATTTTTGAGCGACTACAGTTATCGATTACAAAGGTTACGAAACACTATATTTGGCATTCATATTCAGCATCAAAATCGTTTCTGCGAGAGCGCTATTTTTTCTGTTTTCACAAATTAAAAAAAACGACCAACAAATCAATTTGGAGTGGCCTTATTTGCGCATCGTTGTCAGGTCGTTTCTAGTGTAATGAATTTTTAGAGAGTCATTGCACTTTTCTTATGAATAAGTCATTTTCCGCGCGAAATCGCTGAAACAAATGTTTCAAATACAATTAAACATTATTTGTACATTGAATGTGCGGACATACTGGTATGATGTTCCGTTCCGTAAATGTTTAAATGATAATTTGCACGTGATGCAACTAACTATGCCGACCCTATATAGGATGAACATTTTTTATGTCGCTCCGGTTGAACGCATTTTATGTAGATATTGCACTATGATTATTAAACTTGTAATTGTCGTTTCAGTGACTAATGATTCAAATTGTATGTAACATTAAATGCACGTTTACATGCGGATACTTTTACATCGACCCGCTCTGTTGATGTTTTGAGAATATATGCTCTTTAATAATAGTTCGTTGCAAAACTAGTCTCATTATTTGATGACACTTGGTATACCGGTAATGAGCATATTTTCAGGTTTGGAATTGTATCTGAATTAAATGATACTTTTATACACATTCATTTGGAAAGATAAAATATTAATTTAAATATAAAGGGTTGGATTAGTTTAGATATCGTCATTAACCCTAAAAATGAAATTTGTGGGTGGGGCTGAACTCGGACCTGTTTTTATATACACGTATATTAATTTAAATTGAGGGTTAATTAATCAGCTTACTTTTTATTTATCATTATAATTTTTTATTATCCCTTGGGTTAATTAATTAAGAATCCGTAAGATAGCCCGTAAAATGTGATATATACTGCAATGCGTGTCATAGAATAATAAACAAGAGGAACATGCAAGTTTGATATCCCAAAAATATGCTTACCTTCCAGCCCATTACCAACCATTTTGATACTAAATAGCAAATAAACCATTTTGTTTGGATGATATCTGGTCACAGTGTACTTAATTAATTCATCAAGTCAATGTATTTATTATATGTTATATTTTGGCACTAATTTGATAATTGAAGAGCCGGCATTTTTTTTTACCCAATCAATCAAACCAATTTGCGTAGCTATATTTCCACTTACGGTAACCCTGGTTAAGCTTTGACCAATAAATACAGTGTACATGTTTGAAATAAAAACCAATTATATCAAAGATAGTCACATATATAATAATTATGATAAAACTATTCAATTAGTGGCTGTTAAACCCATTTTGTTCATTAATTGCATATATTTGCGAAAGTAAACAAGCCGCAATTGAACATATATGTAAAAGGAGTGTTAACACATTGATAGTGTTGTAATGTTAAATGTTTCTTTTTTTGAAATAATTCAGAGTTTATAATACTAATTTAGTGTAAGAGTAAATGTTAAACACCAATAATTAAAATAATTAAAAGAGGAAAACCATTGCGTCTGTGTGTATCGTTGTATAATTTTCATCAGGTTTAATCTTCGCAGCCCCAATGTTTGTGTTAGTTTAGGCCCGTATGTGGACGTGTTTATATTATCAGGTTTGTCTTTAAGCATCAATGGTTTCTAATAAATTATTGACATTTAAATACTAGTTTTTTCTTTATGATCTTCAGAACAACACTAATCTAAAGTAGAAAACGTACATGTAGCAAATGCTGGGAATGCACATAATGCCACGACATGACGTTTCAATGTCATTGAAATGAAATTGATCAAGTTTGTTTCTCTTACAATAGTCATTTGATAATGTATCGGCCCTAAGCTTAACATGCATTGATAAAACGCATAATCGGGGAGCACCAACCAATTTCACTGATATTCTGGTTTGCATGACCATCTGTATTGAAACAATCGTAAGAAGACATTTCAGAAAAGAATTCAATCGAATAATCATCGAGTTATTGCTGTATAATGGCCCCTTATCTCCATGTCTTGTGCTTATTTGTCAATACAGTACTCTGTATCTCGAGTATACATTATGCAATCTGGAAAATTGTTACTGATCAGTATGCATTAATTAGAAGAAATTGCAGATACCACAGATCCAGCTTTCTAGAATTCATGGACTATTAATTTGGCTCAATTTATATAAGACATTAATGGAAAGACGATCTATACTGCGATGATTATTTTGCTCTTTGTTTATATAATATTTAGACGAATGCAACTTCGTTAAGGTGTTCTTTAGAATTTGTATTGTCGCATTCACAATTGAGTATTTATTTTTATTTGTTTTCTGATTAGGCGTAGAAAAATTTTATGAGAGATTTCCAGTATTCAGAACGACCCGATGTCTCGTCAGATATGTACGAGTATCGTGTTATAATGTGGGTTACCATTGATTCCTGTGTACAATGGGCATAATTAGAATGTAAGATTGGAAGTTTGACGACTTGATATTTCCCAATCGATACAACTTGTCAAAGCAACAACATACACATCAGAAATACACTGTTAATGCAGTTTCGTTGAATCCGAATATGAAACATTCCTTACTGTTTGATTATTATTTACGCTGAAACGTTAAATAATTAAATAATCTTCAAAATTGCATATCACATTGTTCACATTTGTCAAACGAACAATTATTTTCATTAATGTATCACTTTCATATCCTATAAAACTTGTATAGTTGCATAAATAATTTAAAAAATATATATCAAATAAATCTTTAAAATAAGCTCAAATATACCGGTATGTATAGGTAAAAGCCAATTTTTCCATTACATATATACTTTAAAATAATATAATGTAGCACGTAAACTTAACCCGGCAAATACAATAGGGTCGGTACGGTTTATAGAAACAACCTATGTTTGTATTTGATCTACATAATATCTGCCTTAAATGCACTACTGTGTTCATTCGGATGACATTCTTTACTGCATTTTACAATAAACCTCTGAGTTTTGTTTTGGCATCTTAGAGCCTTAGATATATGTGTTTGCATTTCAAGAAAGAGTATTAGCTAACGCTTGTGTCTGTTTTTCCCGATTCATAGATTTGTTGTAAGAAATTCCACTGCTTAAAAGTAATTGAAAAATATGCTATAGAAATCAAAACATACACCTAAAAACGGTTGACAAATTTAACAATCACTGTATAAATGTATAATATGCATTTTGTTTTTCAAACAAAACCCTTATGTTTTAAATAGGAGACTCGCATACAGGAAAAGCGATTGTAATTACTTAAGCATTAATTTTGTTTTACAAATATTATACAATTGTTTAATATACGATCTTTTAGTACTTTGAGGTCATACTATGTACTTTGATATTGAATAAAGGAGAACATAAATCAAAATCAGAAAGTAGTACGGAGTGTAAGCAGTCTGAATACCCTTTAACTAAAATGAATATATTTAATATTCTTGTTAGTAAACAAACGTATGTAATTAATCGGTTGGCTCGAATTCTTGATTGCTCGAACTTTTGTTGCCCGTCCCGCGGGTGCGAGCTATCGAGTTTCGACGGTACATTATAGCCATGCGAACAAATTTTTGTGTTTTTTTCATATGCAAGTATTTTAGTGTTATATATCTAACGCCATGGTATACATACCAAGCATCATTTAAGGTACACGCATGTTGATTTGACAACCCGTATGCTTTGAGAAATATCAGCTTTATGAAAATGTTTACACCATATGCCTTTTAATAATCATTTCATATGTGTAAGTGTATAACATGTGTTCATATTGCATAAAATACGATTCGTTTAACAGTGTAAATACAAGAAATGAATAACACACGTATGTTTCACTGCTTGTAACTTGAGTAAGTCATATTATTGTTATCGAAGTAGATCAAAAGGATACCTTTCAATACATTACAATGTGCTTCTGCATCTAGATTTATGATACTGTTTGGACGTGGATACCACGCCGACATATTTTATTCATTAATGCAAAGCGTCTAGAAAAAAGGCCTTGGCAAACGTCTCATAAGGGTCTGCGCTGTTTGCTTACAGGAATTTCTGTAAGAAATATTCTAAATATAGAAATAAATAAACTTGACATCTCTTTGGAAATAAATTGATCTAATTTAGAAGGACGGGAGAGTCCACTAGGCATGAATGGCTTAGTATTAAATGTATTTTAACTTAATCTAACATAACACAATTGAACTAAATATATTGGGATTCGGACCTGAGTACTGTGTACGCCTAACAATCGTTTGTTATCCTTCTCATTTTATAATGACCATAACCACCGTGTTTCACTCGTTCCAAAATGAGTTAAACGCCTGGATTGTCATCAGTCTCTTCGCTTGATACATACGTTTGTTTCATTTCCGAAATTACCGATTTCTGAAATCAGACGAGTAGAATTTCATATCCTGTTAAATGACATATCAGTTTTATTTGTCACGGCCTGCATTTTGTCACGTTAGGGTAGAAGTGACGGCCCGGTTAGCGAAGTGCCCCGCGTTCGAGTCACGCATTGGCCCCCAATTTTTTCACCCTGTTACATATTAAGAGTTTCGGAAAGTACATCTGAATTTTTAACTTATATATGACTTGGAAAATTAAAAACGAGTTAACGAGAAGTCAATGCAAACATATTGAGAGTTGACTATTTAATAATAGTAGCTTATTGTAATTGAGCGGCCATCTGAAAGGGACTTGTTTTGCTATTAGTATGACGTAAACTACTCCGTTGTTGGCTCTCTATGGGCAGTGTACATTATGGCGGACACACGGTTAAGTACATGTAAAACGTATGTTTAATTCATCATTGATACCTAGTAGTACAATTCAGTAGGATGTAACGCATATAATAGTATTTATTTATGAATGAAACAAGAACGGTTAAAATATGTACTAATTTCTGAACTTTGACCAAAATACATGTTTCGTTTTAGAACAATGCAGCATTACGACATAAGGGTTTTCTGTAATTTTCATGTATAGGACATTTTTCCATCGTGGTGTGCATCCAAAATCAAAGAATTAGAAACAGTTCCCAACAATTAAGGTTTCTCACACATTCTTAGTTACTAACCTTAAATCATTTTATTCGTTTTATAACGATTTTTCAAAAACCAATTAATTACAAAGTTGACTTAAACGTTACAAAAACACGACTTTTGGGGTATAGGTTTATATATTAAAACATAATATGCATTTAAGATATTCACTGAGATGTAACGAGTATAATAAATAAAAAATAAGTCCTTACGTGTTTTTATCTTTCCCTTTAAAACTAAAAATGTGTCAACCTGTTGCCGTAAGTTTCTTTTTTAAAATAATAAAAATACAGAAGGAAAATACTTTCAGCATTGTTTATGAAATATCTTTGACAGGAAAACATACATGTAGTTTAGTTCATCGCACACATTTCAAGTTCCAGCTTCAGTTGCAATCACGTCAATTTAGTGTTCCAAAACCATGCTTCATTGCAATCACGTCAATTTAGTGTGCTTGCAATCACGTCAATTTAGTGACCAAAACCATGCTTCATTGCAATCACGTCAATTTAGTGTGCTTGCAATCACGTCAATTTAGTGCCAAAACCATGCTTCATGCAAATTGTAGGTGTTACAGCAACTTACAAGATAAGTATTGATGCAAAGCATCAAAGGGCGTCGAGAATTTCAGTGTTAAAAGGCACTCAATGAAATTACATGGAACGATTTTTTTCTACTGTAAATATTAATATATTGGCCGATTATTTTAAACAAAAAAGAAAAAGATGCTGGTATAACCAGTATCTATAATTTTGTGTTATTACCCCCCAAATAACCATATTTATGATGTTGTGTTATAACCCCCAATAATAATCTATGATTTTGTGTTGTAACACCCAAATATTTCATAGTTCATTTTATTTACATTGGTTTCCTTTTTTTACTGGCTTCCGTGTGCAGTTTTCATTAATGGAACAGAACGGTGTAGGTTTTAAAAAATCTGCTTCATCTTCTAAGCGTAATTTCATATTTTTCTCAAATTCAAGGGGAGACGATTCTGAACTTATTCTTACGTTGCTCATTTACGATAGGGGTTGAGTACTCATTGATATGAAAACACTGTACACATTTAAAAAAAATTGAATGAAAACTGTAAATTGCATAAACAAGCTGCTTTTCACAATACTTTGAAATTCAGTAAAAGATCATAATAGATTTATTGCTCCGATATTCATCATTTTCAATAGGGTTCGAGTAATACTGATATAAAAACACTTAACAAGTTTGGAAAGATTCAGACGAAAGTTGTGAAATCTTTAAAACAAGTGGAAATTGTTTATTTTGTCACATTTAATAGAGAAAAAAAATTCGGGACTTTTTGTCCCGATGTTTCTCATTTAAATGAGGTTAAAATGCTCATTGATATGAAAACTCTGTAAGTTTGGAAAGAATCTGATGAAAAATGTTGACAGTTTTTCACTTTTATTTTTAAATTCAAAGAGACATAATTCTGGACTTATGTTCCGATATTGCTCATATAGAGAGTTTGGGTTGGGTCCTCATTGATAAAAAAACCTGTGCAAGTTTGGGAACAATCGGATGAAAATTTTGGACTTCGAACAACGATTTCAAAATTTTTCAACTTCTAAGGAAGATAACTATGGACGTAATGGTCGGATAATGCTTAAGGCCCATACCACCTGGATAGTAATACGTGTCGCGCTTCGCGCTCTATATGTGGTTCTTAAAAAACTCCGAGGAGTGCTTGACTCTAGGGAAACGGGTTGCTGGGACACAGCTCCTGCTTGATAAGCGGCTGCTTCCTTTATCGAAACTCATTGTTACAATCAATAATACGTGTCGCGATTCGCGCTCTATATGTGGTAGGGATAGTACTTAGGGCCTATGATAGACAACCATAAAAATATATGGATAATAGATGTTTTGTTTGCATTTATTTGTTTATATAAAAACACGTGTATTTTTTTTAAAAAGATATTTTTTTTAATAAGAAATTTTAATTAACGTTGTCACCACGCGGCATCCATTAATGTTAATAAAAATGTCCAATTGTAGTAAAATGCATTTTAAAATGTCTACATAAAATAAAGCTTTAATCTATTTATTAACCTGACTGAAAACAATTGTCAGCCGCCGAACTGTTCCGTTCGTGCCGGAACCCGGGATTGAACCGGGGGCCTTTAGATGATTGTTGCGTAAACAACTTCAGTCTAACGCTCTCCCAATTGAGCTATTCCGGCTGACATCATTTATGTACTGCTATTTGGTGAAGCTGTGTTTAGCGATCGTTATTATATGTATATTAATAAACTAATACATTGTACGTTTTCGTACCACTACGCCTTCCGATAAACCTGCTTGCGCGATAGGTCGTCTAATATCGTACTACATTGATTCTCCACTAAATAAGCAAATTAGAAAAACCACAAAATAAATATATTTTGATTATGTTTTGTTTTTATACAAAACCAGAAAGTTTCGCGTTTTTGCCCAGTCCCTGTGATCTTTCCCCTGTGATCAGTTGTGGATCAGTTATTAATTAAAACAATAAGCTTTGCATTATTGGCAATAAATGTTGTAATAAATGTAATAGGCACAAATGAAGTACTAATTTACACTAATTTTCACAAAATAATCACCACTATGCAAGATATACTTTAAACAAAAATATATACATTGATTCTTAAAATAACGCCAATGTAACACATTGCAATTTTATAGAAGTTTTATAAATTGCTAACAAGCATGATTAACCTTTGACTGGCCTTTGGCGTTTGCGTGTTAGGGCCCGTTACTTGTTTTAATTTGACCAAACTTTCTTTTTTTAAACAAAGACTTGTTCTAGTTACGAACATGTACGAAATATAGGAGCTATTCCGCAAAGATCATTTCACTTTTCAAACCTTAAAATGATATACAGAAACATAATAAGCATCATCGTTATTATCATGCATTATAAGCATCACCGTTGTCATCATGTATTATACGCATCATCGTTATCATCATGCATTATAAGCATCATCGTTGTCATCATGCATTATAAACATCATCGCTGTCAAGGTTACGTAACATTTTACTAATATAAACACGAATATCACATGTACATCTTATTCGGCTGATATCCCTATGGAGTTTTGCGACCAAACAGTTTTTTCTCTGGCGTCGCCCACAACTAACTTTTTATTCAAAAGCTTTCAACATTTTTCTTAAAACCATTAGTGTCAATATGTATCAAAATAGCCAATACGACATAACGTTTTTAGGGAATAGCATCCGCAGTAAAAATTCAATATCACGTAACAAAAACTATTGTTTAGTTCTAAGATAAATGGATCTTAAAGTAATATTTTGAGCATTTTCTCTGTTAAATTGAGCTGAAAAGAATTAACATGTCAAAAGAGTTAGTTAAACTATAGTTACTCACCAATATCTGCAACTCATCTTGCTTCAAGTTGTTTTTAAAAACTAAAAAGTGGTTGATGGATTTATGCACGGTTTTCCTATATGCTACACAGGCCCCCGTGTGTTTCGTGAATCTAAGAATCTTCAGTCAGCTGTTTCAAGTCCTGATATTATTAAACATAAAATAAGTGATGAAGTTTTATTGAAACGTGTAGCGGGGCCCTTACAGTCGACCCCATTTCAGAACATGATCATTTCACCAGTAGGTTTAGTTCCAAAAAAAGTTGATGATACAGCAGTACCTGAACATAAACAATTTCGAATGATACACCATCTTTCATGGCCTGATGGTATGTCAGTAAACAATTTTATTGAATTGGTTGACTTTTCAGTACACTATTCTAGCTTCGATCAAGCAGTCAGTATGATTCCACGTTTGGGAAAGAATTGTAAGTTATTTAAGGCTGATTTTAAATATGCTTTTAGACTAATACCAATAAGGCCTCAGGACTTTGAACTGCTCGGTTTTTAATTCGAAATTCAATATTATTTTGATATAATGTTTACCATTTGTGCAGCAAGCAGTTGTAAAACATTCGAAATGTGCTAATCATTGTTTTAATTTTGTGTCGAAAAACAGATACCATCTGGGGAGCTTATGCATTACCTTGATGATTACCTTGGGGGAGATCATTATACTGCTTCTTGCGCTAACCTACTCAAAATATTTCTAAGGGTTATGTCTGACATGGGCGTACCCATTTCAAAAGATAAATCACAGGGTCTAACGGAGATTCTTTTTTTCTTGGCCTTGAACTTGATTCCAACAACATGTCGGTACGCATACCACAGAAAAAAATTGAGGAAGTACTACTAACAATAAACAGCGTTTTGTCTAAAAAAAAGTCTACACTGAAAGAAATGCAGATTTTGATTCGTTCTTTGAATTTTTGCTGTAGAGCTATACCATTAGGACGCCCTTTTTGTCGGAGATTAATAGATTCTATATGTGGCTTGTCAAACCTTACCACCATATAAGAGTAAAACAGAAGATAAGAAAAGAGTATTTAAGTATCTTTAATGGAGTGTCAATATGTCATGACACATTTTAGGTGTCTAGCGAGGATCTTGAGTTGTTCACAGACAGTGCTGGTGGTTGCGGCCTTGGTTATGGGGCATATTTTCGAGGAAAATGGTTCAATGGCAAATGGCCAGCACACTGGCGCACGTGTGGCTTGTCAAAGGATATAACATTCCTGGAGTTGTTTCCCATTGTTGCTTCAGTTTTTGTGTGGGGGACATGCTAAAAAATAAGACGAGTTAACTGCGATAATATGGCAGTAGTGGATATCTTAAACAAGCTATCATCCAAGAATTCAAATGTTATGCTCGTATTTCGCGTCCTCACGTTACAATGTTTAAGATTAAATATTATGATAAAAGCTGCTCATGTTCAAGGTAAATCAAATGTGATATGTGATGTATTGTCTCGTTTTCAGTTGGACAGGTTCAGAGCAGTTGCTCCAGACATCGAACCGCAAATAATACCAAACCTTCTTTGGGAAGTCTTCAACAACGAGCTGGGGTCTTATTGTGGGCGGGAACGGCAGTTAACACACTATTAACTTATGAGACTGGTTTAAACGCTTTTGCGTCATTCAGAGGTGAGTATGCATTAGGGCAAATCTGGCCTACAAATACTCATCAAGTTATTTTGTTCATGGCGTATTGCTTCGAAGTGGGTAGGGCACCTAGCACAATCGCGACGTAAATTGCGGGAATTAAATACAACCACAAATTGCATGGCTGGCAAGATTTTCAGAATTCTTTTATCATTACTAAAGCTCTTGAAGGTTGTAAACGTAGGCCACATAGGAAAGATTAAAGGGCCCCAATAACGATTGACATTTTGGTAGCCTTGTGTCTGGTTTTGCCCTAAACTTGTGAAAACCGGTTTGAAACACTGTTATTCCATGCTCTGTTCACGCTGGCCTATTTCAGTTTATTTTGTGTGGGCGAGTTAGTAGCTAGTGGATCTTCATTTAACCTTTTTGTCAGGGATTTAGAACTGACAGAGGACTATATTTACATAACTTTACGGTATTATAAAACCAATCAAAGGGGTAAGCCCGTAACAGTCAAACTACCTAGGGAATCCAGGGCAGAAATTTGTCCGGTGCAGGCTATCAAGGCATACTTAGATTTAAGTGTTTCTGACGGCCCCTTATTCCGTCACAATGATGGCTTTTTAGTAACTAGGCAACAATTTGCCGGGGTGTTAGCTAAATGTTTGAGGCAAAACAAATACTCCACAGGACATTTTCGTTCACATAGTTTCAGAATTGGGCGCGCAACAGATTTGATAGCATTTTCCATTGTCTATATTTGATATAATATTGAATAACATTTTGTTATATTTTGTTACACAGTATCTCCGTTTTATCTGCAAAGTATTCTGTTTAAAACCAATCACCCTAATAGGTTTTTGTTAAGAATGAATATGTATTATTGTAGAAATCTGGGTCCTGGGTGATTCTATCCCTTATTGGACTGGAAAGAAAGCGGTGGAAACCGGTAAACCACACCTTAAGACTCCCAACAAAATTTGCTGAATGGGCGTAAGAGGCCTCGGTTGGCACAGGTTACGGCATGCAATAGAAGCAGAAGTGCTGCTAGGTATTCCCCCTCTATCATAGTGGTCCACCTTGGTGGTAATAACCTGGTTAACCACTCCGTATGGCATATATGAAATATCATGGATAGGTAGTTTTGGTATTTAAGAGCTGCAGTCTCAACTTGCCTCTTGATCTGGATAGATATTCTGCCTCGCCGGACTTGGTCAGGGGCTACCAATTTTAAAGCAGTTGATAACAAGCGTAGACGTATTAATCGGTTGGGTAGGAAGATGGTTATGGCTGCTGCACACGGGGATGTCCTTTCTTGCGGCATTCAACAAGAGGACGGATTTTTTTAGGTCCGACGGCATACATTTGAACGATGTCGGTCTGGAGTTCTATTTGGATTCACTCAGAAACATCATTATTAAGCATTGTTCAAAGGTTTTTTTTTCTTATAGAATTCACAATTGTGGTTTGAGTCATTTTGTTATCTCCCTTTGATTTTACGGTTATACTTTAAGTTTTTTATGTTCATGTGTTTTGTATCATCAGGTGTCCTTGTTCGTTTGATTTTTTTGGGGAAACTTAGTTTCTGTGGCGGGAAAAATTCAACCGGCTGAGAAAACGGATACATATTGTTACTAGTCACGAATTTATGTATGGACAATTTATCACATAAAATTCATTTTATAATATCTTTGGCCGACACTGATCTGTTGATGGGGCACAACACCTCTTTTTACTAGTCACGAATTTATGTAGGGAAAATTTATCACATAAAATTCATTTTATAATATCTTTGGCCGACACTGATTTGTTGATGGGGCACAACACCTCATTCCCGTCAGTGTAGTGTTGGCTACAGATATTCTAGGTATTTTATTCAGGTTTGTTTTGATTATGTCCGTTGTATATGATGCCGTGGTTCATCAATTTTGACGGTAAAGGTATCTTTGAATTCTGTGATTCATCCAATTTAAAAGTATGTATGGATGCTGTGGTTCATCCAATTTAAAAGTAAAGGTATGTGTGGATGCTGTGGTTCATCCAATTTAAAAGTATGTGTGGATGCTGTGGTTCATCCAATTTTTAACAATAAAGGTATGTGCGGATGCTGTGGTTCATCCAATTTAAGGTTTGTGGTTGTGGCCCGTGTTTTGGTAGCAACTTCAGTGTGTCTGGATGCTGTGGTTCATCAAACAAGTTTAACATGTCACAGTCGATGCAATTTAACGTTATCTCAGCTGGTTGGATTTTAGCGACCTACGATACGTTCACGTAGTCCCGTAGTGTCGTTAGCCCGCGGCCTTATTATCTCCACTCTGCTTTTATATTAATGTAAATTTAAATGGGTAAATAAATGTTAGTTAGGTTTGGTAAGTTTGAATTTATTTCTTAATGAAATAATATCACTTTAATTACAAAGTTCCAAGTGATATGGGCATTGTTCACTGTTGAATTGAGCTGAACAGATTTAACAGGTCAAAAGAGTTAGTTAAAATGTGGTAACTGACCAATTATCTGCAAATCATCTTTCTACCAGTTGTTTATAAAACATATTTATTATATTCGATATTTTACATGACTCACCTAATCCTCTTAGCCGAAATGATCCGTAAAACAAAATTGTGTCTTTGTGCCGTATGAACGAATCTGCACTAAAACTAAATGTAGATTCACATCGTAAATCGAATCATTTCTGTCGTCAGTTGTCGAAACGAAAATACGCTTGATATTCAAATGCATTATTGTTCTCTTTTCGGGATAGTGTTTAAGTATGTTGATGCTGCATTAACAAATATACGTGTATATGAAGTGAAAACACCAAAAATAAACAACGGTTGCGATAGAGACCTATAAACATAGCATATACTGTTAGATGTCCATAATATCACTTTTATAGTCGCGTGCGCCTTTTATAAAGTCCCCTTGCCTGGTGTATTGAGTATTAGGCAGACTAATGTGTTACTGATGCCTTATTGTTATCTCTTCAAGATTAATTGATAACACATGTATAATTAAATAAATGCTTCTCTCCATAATGCCGAAGTTCTGAAATAATTCCCTATGTAAATAGAAATAGCATGCATTAGTAACATTTGCAACTGAATGAAACAAAACAAAGTCTCAATAAAAAAGAAGCCTTAGCTTAGACGCTGTTATTGGCGTCGCCCTGGAGGGCTGCGACTAGTATGTTATGCATTTTTTTTTCGCTTATGGGAGGAGCAGTTATTTTACGGATCAATGTATATATTTTTGTTTTAAGAATATCTTGCATAGTGGTGATTTTTTGTGTAAATTAGTGTAACTAAGTACTGCATTTGTGCCTATTACATTTATTACAACATTTATTGCCAATAATGCAAAGCTAATTGTTTTAATTAATACCTGATCCACAACTAATCATAGGGGAAAGATCACAGGGACTGGGCAAATACGCGAAACTTTCTGGTTTTGTATAAAAACAAATGATGTTTTGTATAAAAAAACAAAACATAATCAAAATATATTTATTTTGTGGTTTTTCTAATTTGCTTATTTAGTGGAGAATCAATGTAGTACGATATTTGACGACCTATCGCGCAAGCAAGTTTATTGGAAGGCGTAGTGGTACGAAAACGTACAATGTATTAGTTTAATAATAGACATATAATAACGATCGCTATACACAACTTCACCAAATAGCAGTACATAAGTGAATGTCAGCCGGA
This sequence comes from Dreissena polymorpha, assembly GCF_020536995.1. NCBI lineage: Eukaryota > Metazoa > Mollusca > Bivalvia > Myida > Dreissenidae > Dreissena > Dreissena polymorpha. The sequence continues at coordinate 90,570,699 of NC_068363.1, forward strand.
ATAGCTCAGTTGGGAGAGCGTTAGACTGAAGTTGTTTACGCAACAGTCATCTAAAGGCCCACGATTCAATCCCGGGTTCCGGCACGAACGGAACAGTTCGGCGGCTGACAATTTTACAGTCAGGTTAATAAATATAATAAAGCTTTATTTTATGTAGACATTTTAAAATCCATTTTACTACAATTGGACATTTTTATTAAAATTAATGGATGCAACGTGGTGACAACGTTAATTAAAACTTCTTACATCACTTAAATATCTTATAAAAAATACGCGTGTTTTTCATATCAACAAATAAATGCAAGCAACACATCTATTATCCATGTATTTTTATGGTTGTCTTTCATAGGCCTATCCCTACCAAATATAGAGCGCGATGCGCGACACGTATTATTAATTGTAACAATGAGTTGCGATAAAGGAAGCAGCCGCTTATAAAGGAGGAGCTGCATCCCAGCAACCCGATTCCCTAGAGTCAAGCACTCCTCGGAGTTTTTTTAAGAACCACATATAGAGCGCGAAGCGCGACACGTATTACTATCCAGGTGGTATGGGCCGTTAGCATTATCCGACCATAACGTCCATAGTTATCTTCCTTAGAAGTTGAGAAATTTTGAAATCCTTGTTCGAAGTCCAAAATTTTCATCCGATTGTTCCCAAACTTAAACAGGTTTTTTTTATCAATGCGGACCCAACCCAAACTCTATATGAGCAATATCAGACCATAAGTCCAGAATTATGTCTCTTTGAATTTAAAAATAAAAGTGAAAAACTGCTTGGTTAGGTGATTATGTCAACATTTTTCATCATATTCTTTCCAAACTTACAGTGTCTTCATATCAATGAGCATTTTTACCTCATTTCAAACGAGAAACATCGGGACAATAAGTCCTGATTTTTTTCTATTAAATTTGACAAAATAAACAATTTCCACTTGTTTAAAAGATTTCACAACTTTCGTCTGAATCTTTCCAAACTTGTTAAGTGTTTTTATATCAGTATTACTCGAACCCTATTGAAAATGATGAATATCAGAGCAATAAATCTATTATGATCTTTTACTGAGTCTCAAAGTATTGTGAAATGCAGCTTCTTTATACAATTTACAGTTTTCATTAAAAAAATTCAAACTTTTACAGTATTTTCATATCAATGAGTACTCAACCCCTATCGTAAATGAGCAACTTAAGAATATGTTCATAATCATCTCCCCTTGAAGTTGAGAAAAAAAATAATGAAATAACGCTTAGAAGATGAAGCAGATTTTTTAAAGCCTACACAGTTCTGTTCCATTAATGAAAACTGCACACGGATACCAGTAAAAAATAGGAAACCAATGTAAATAACATGAACTATGAAATATTTGGGGGTTATAACACAAAATCATAGATAATGGTTATTTGGGGGTTATAACACAACATCATAAATAATGGTTATTTGGGGGCTATAACACAAAATCATAGATGGTTATACCAGTATCTTTTTCTATTTTGTTTAAAATAGTCTGCCAATATATTAATATTTACAGTTGAAAAAAAATCGTTCCACGTAACTTCATTGAGTGTCTTTTACACTTAAATTCCCGACGCCCTTTGATGCTTTGCATCAATACTTATCTTGTTAGCTCTGGTATAAATAATGTTATGTGTATTGAATACTTAAAATTGTAGAACAGTTTTAACGATATTTTGATGTTCTGTTAGTGCGTTTTAGATTGCCAGTTTTCGTTGTATTCTTAACCCAAAATCTTAGTTTGTGAAACAATTACTATTAATTCATATATGTTGATATATTCTTTTGCGCGGACAAGTTTTCATGTAACAGGAAATTAAGCAGATGCAAAGCATTCATTTTTCAATGCACATTGTGAAACATGCAGCCCTTCGTATCTATACATATATAGGCCAATCCAATATGTAACCAATAAACACACAAACCCTATAATAGTTATTCGAGAATTTCAATGCGGTAATACACGTGCTTATGAATATTCTAAAAATGCGATTCTTATAAAAGCAATTATAGCAACATGTGTCTTTTGAAAATAATGTAAAATGCACTTTAAAAACAAATATGTTGGGGGCATTATATGCATACGTATTTTTTCGCCACAATGTTGACATCATATGAAATAACACAAAAAAACGTTGCGCCAATATAGTATTATCTTTCTTTGAAACCTTTCTTTTGTTTTAAAAAGCACACTTGATATGAGCTAATTATCCATACTTTCACAAGTAACAATCATTCAATAATCTTATGAGAAGTCATGCTTGCTAAGCGAAGATCACATTCAGCAAGTATCATGCTTTAGTAAAAAGTGAATGCAAGACAGGGTATATATTTGTTAATTGATCTTTGTATTACTATATAGAAATGCTGGGCGAAACTCAAATATAAAACGACATAGGTTTTCACAAAGACATATTTCGATGATCGCGCACATAATATATTGGCAAAATGAAACAACCGCATCATCATATGCAATGAAATGTTTGCCCGCCAGTTAAAAGCAAAAAACAAAAACAAATTATTCATACAATATCAGACAATTTAACACTCCGAGATTTAACATACTAGTAACAGTATGATAAACACGGCGGTCAACGCGTGAAATATCATTCGAGCATTGTTTTAGACCGTTTTAAAGGCGCTGAAAACATCACACATGTTTTGTACATTAAAACTGTTATGACTTCGGCCCGAATATCGAAGCTTCGTTGATTGCACATTTAAAAGATAAGTTCATGGCAATAGCAACAAATATGCTTGTCAAAAATCGGCCCTAATGAAGTGTTAACAGTTAAGTTTACTTAAACATTTATCCAGTGAGCATCTCGGGATTGGTTAGAACAAAGATTGCATAAAAAGCTTTTTTTTTTGCAAACATTGTCAGATACAATTGTCGTTTGTCTGTTTTGTGAATCGATACATGATGAATTAAATGTACATATACGATACGACAACATTATTGAAATCTTCGAAGAATATAGACATCGCTTCCAGGGCCAGACGCAAATTTGTGTAATTGCATGTATCATATCTTAACTAAATGTACAATACTATTAACTAGCATAGCATGGGCGATCGCATCCTCTCAGCAGCTAAATTATAAAGTTATTAAGTAATAAAGTATTTTTCATTATGTGTCATACTCGCTTAAGTCTGGGCAGCTGATTGCTGTCGAAGGGGTGTATTTGTACTTCTCCAAGGTTTTTATTTATTGAAACGTTACATAAAAAGTTGAAACCTCGCTTTTTCAATCCACTTACCAGTATCCTCCATGAGTTAACTAACTTAGCATCAACAAAGGCTATCGATTTTCAATCCCATTGTCAATAAAAAGTAGTTAAATGCGCCATATCAACTTCCTGTTTTGTCTCTAAGAATATCACAACCGTGCGCCCGACTTAAATTAAAAGTATTTATTTTAGAAAAAGAAGAGAAATGTCATTGCAAACTATCATGTAGCAAATAGTCGATAATCCATTATAGAAAAATAACCTGGTTTGCAATAAAACGAGCAACACCGAAAGGTTTTGTTGTGTATTTTGCAATTAAAGTTAAGCACGATCTAAATTGTTAAATAAACCAAATGAGATTTAGAATCTTCAAACGTTTTAAATCTGAAATCATTTGTTATTCTCGTAAACAACAAGCTGAATTTAAAATGTATCCCTAAAACACTGCAATATACACACACATATCTAGACCAACGTTTATCTACAGTGTATAGGGTGACATTGTGATAACTGTTATAAGTTCGGGTGATGACGTTTATGTTTGGTTTATCTATAGTTTCGTTTAAAGAAAGTCTCTTCTTTGCACAACACTATTTTATGCTGAAGGTGTCGCCCCTGATTAGCCTGTGGGGACTGCACACGCTAATCTTGGACGACACTTTACGCAAATGAACTAAACCCCCTTTTAGCAGAACACGGCTCAAATAACCGACAATTTTCGAATTGTGATTAGAAGTGACATTTCTAAATGTCAAAAGGCGCATGCCTTGTAGTCAAAGACCCTTGACGGATCACATTTAATTCTTGTGCGCTTGCGTGAACTATTTACGATGCGTCTGAAAACCCAGCTCAGGCCACAACAAATGGATGTTCGTCGGATTAGCCACACCTTAAATTTTAAAACGATTATTTTGCTGCTCACATATTCGTTTAATGATTTAGTTTAATTACGCCTACGTATTTTACGGCATAGAGTGCTATATTAGATTGGTTTATTGTAACAGCAATGGCGGCATTTGTCTGTCGAGTCGTTTCGGCCAAAGGCACACATGAAATGTAATTTTTGCCCGATGACAATGAGTCATCGCATCACAGATGATTTAAGTAATTTAGTTATCGCAGCTGCATCTACATCAGGATGTAAAATGTCGCCTGTACGAGTCCGTTTTGTAAAAATCTGTAAAACAAAAAAATTGGTGTTATTGATGAAATTAAATACCAAACATTAATATGCAAATGAGTGTCGCCGATGAACTGGACAAACATATTGTCGAGTATGCTATAAATTCTACACGCACCCCCTCTACTAGATCAAAATATGACTTCAATGCGTTCAAGGTGTTGATGTTTTAATCCAAGGTGCACAATTTGCCCCAACAACATGAATTTAACATAAGGGTGAAACTTTCTTGACCTCAACAACTTAACTGGGATTTGATTGCCGTTTTTATATTAAAATACAAAACTTTTACTACCCATTTCTTATTTTTCTTACATTTGGAAGATGTGGTGTTTTTTCTAGACGAAACTTAAACTTATCATTTCTAATTTGACATCGTTAAAGTGATATTATGGGCATCTAACAGTGTATATGTGTCTATCGCAACCGTTGTTTATTTCTGGTGCTTTCACTTCATATACACTTATATTTGTTAATGCAGCATCAACATCGAAAACAATATCCCAGAAAGAGAAAAATAATGCATTTGAATATCAACCGTACATTCGTTTGACAACTGATCATGCATGTACGATGTGAACCTAAATTTAGTTTTAGTGCAGATTCGTTCATACGACACTAAGACACAATTTTGTTTTACGGATCATTTCGGCTTCGAGGACTGGGTGGGTCACGTATGATATCGAATATAAAATACATTTTTATAAACAACTGGTAGCAAGATGAGTTGCAGATAATTGGTCAGTAGCCACATTTTAACTAACTCTTTTGACCTGTAAATTCTTTTCAGCTCAATTCAACAGTGAAAAATTCCCAGAATATCACTTTAATCTAACAAAAGTAATGCAAAAATGATATTTTTATCAGTGAATTTATTTGGCAAAACATAACAGCCTTTAACAAGATGTTCCCCATTTGCAAAAAGTAAAAAAGGCTGTTTCCCAATTGCAAAAAGTAACTTTTTTTCAAAACTCTGGCAAAAATTTCCAAAAAAATAAGCCAAACGTTTTTAATAAACTCCCTAATTGGTTTATTCAGTTTATCACACAGCAGTTTAATGCCCTGGCACGTAATAAAATTACTTTTAAAATGCAGATTAATATGTTTAATTTCCCATTTTTATGGTCTATCGCTTTTTTTTCACAATAAAAAAGCACAGGTTGTAAAATGTTAAGCGAAACAAAATCACTGCATATGTTCACTGTATTATTTATTGTTTCATGTTTTCTGACTATCATTGACAGAAGACTGAGCTTCTAAAATAACTTTGATAATACACATTACAGTGTGTGTACCACGTTAACATTAAGTAATCACTACCTGGTGTGAATAAGCATAACAACTACTGGATACTATTTTGTTTATTTTTCAAACATATAGTTTTCGTCTTTCGCTTGAATGTGGTTTTGTGCGGCTTAAATCCGTAGAACCAATTTTTTATTTGTTGTGCCCTCATGGTGAATCAGAAATAGCACTTGTTATGCTTTGTACATTTACCAGCTGTCAATTTGTAGGATCTAATAACATGTTGTCTGACATTCTATATGCTTCGATTCCCGTGTGAATTCATTTCTGACTTGTAAATAATACTCATTTTTTATTTTGTCCAAATGGGATATGATCAATAATTATATCTCCGTGTTATGTTTCGAGACGTCATTACAAAATGTTCTACCAATGTTTTATACAAATGTATATCCTATTTCTGGCCTTAAAATATCTGACAAACAGGTCCATATTTCAAATTGACTTGGTTCACATTCGATGATTTAAAAAATATCCACTTACATTTGACCAATTTTTTCAATTATTGTTTGTGTGTTTGGCTTTCTGTTTTTTGTATTGGTCAGTCAGTCTTGATATCTTGTGTATGTGTGCCTGTCTTTAAGTCCAGGTGTTCTTGGTTGTGTGTGTATTTGGATGTGTGGCTTTATGTTTTTCTGAATATCTCTATGTGCATCTGACTGTCTGTCTGTAAGTTGCTTGTCCTAGGTGTAGCATTGTGTGTGTTTTTTTTCGAACAGAACAATTCATAGAATTAAAGTTAAAGTCAATTTGTATACACTAAACACTGATTAGAAAAGAAAGATATTTCTTTCATTCTGAATTGTTTTTGGCATTTTAACTACGGTAGCGAATATCACAGACTTCTTGCAACTTACCTACAGCAGATGCAACACTGAGCTTTTGAACCGAATGCTCGTACGTGTTACTATGAGCAACCGTATATAAGTAAAGGAGGCAAACCATTTCAAAACTGACAAATCAATTTATTTTTTTTAATTAATCCACAATAAACAGAATCTAGCACAGCATCTTATTTTATCTATATCTATAAGATGCTATTTTGAAATTGCCGTGCGCTATCGAATGCTGAATTTATAGACCGGATAAGATTTCATACGTTAAGAGGAACGTATAACGCAACAGTTGTGTTTGTCCTATTTCTTAAAATGTGGCTCTAGATAGAGACGCACCTAAAAAAAATCTCGAGACATGTGGGTATCTGCATATTATAGTATTAGTCTTACCCATTGTAGTAGCGATATCTTAAAGCTTGTTAACGATACGATTTTTATGAGCAGTATCCATCATCATTATAATAATTGCAAAAACCTTTTAGCAACTGTGTTTGTGGGTGTATGAAAAGTAACTAAAATGTTTTTTTATTCATCTTTAAGTCGTAAACCCATTCGGTAAAATCAGTATTACACCTGCATAATAACGGATTGAGAATGGCATTTCCAGTGCGGCTTTCATTTAAAAAAAATAAGTACATTATATACCAATGAGAATATATTTTATATATCATCCGTTGACTTGTTACATTGACTTTGAATTTCTGTAAAAATTAAAAAGAATTTTACTGATTAGTTTAGTAATGATACATCGACCTGAATGAACATTTCTTTTTTAATAAAAATTTGATAATCTGGGGAATAATTGAAATACGGTGGAAATATTACAATCGAGGTTAAAGGAATACATGAATCTTAAACTAAATTACACATAACGAGTGGTAGTAATCACACGACAGTAAAAATTGCGACGAACATTTTCGACGTCCAATAAAAATAAATCATCATAAGCTTTTCTGAAATGTATTTGATTTAAAATTGTTGAAAGTAAATGAGATTTAACATTCGTAAATGTTTCTTTAGACGCCATTCCAAAATTCAAATGTACAGTTTTTGATATAAAAAATGTTTAAGGGCCCCATACACCAAGCACGTTCTTAGACAGTTCGACCACGTTTTGAAGAAAATGCAGAACGGGATGTGAACTTGCTTGAACGTGTAGTTTTGGTCAGAAAAAAATCTGCAATATGACTAAATGACGTTCATACACAGTTAGCGCTACGTGCAGCTCGTTCCTATCCCGTCTTATCCCGTTGCCAGTTCGTCTTTATCCAGTTCCAATCGGGTCAATTTCCCAATTGTCCCTGTTGGTATACCGTTTCCAGTCAGACCGAGCCCGTCCTCAGCCAGTTCTATTATGTTCGTACGCAGTTCTTCTTAATTCGTTGTGCAGTGGTAACTCGTTCAAAGACAGTTTTCACTCCGTCCTACTACGTTCTTATTACGTAGTTGTAGCCATTTTCTGCACGGCGATTATAAAACCGACTACGTTCCTGCCAGTTCTCATTAATGTTTCACGCTTTGAGCCGACCAGACGTACATTTGTAATGCCTCCAAGAAATAATTCCGCAAAATTTCTCACCCAACAAGTTCTGTGTCGTCTCCGCCTTCTTTCTCGGCCCAACAAAACAGTATATTGCTGCTCTGTTTCTAGCATAAATTGCACGAAGCCAACCTTTACAAAATTAAGATCACCAAGATTGTCCATGTTTCAAATTAATATCACAAATGATGAATTGTGAGACAACGACCTCTATTTATATGCACAATGTCTGAACGTATTGTATTCACGGTTTGAACGTTGTAACAACTGCATTAAACGAGTACAACGTACTTAGAACCTACTGCGAACTCCTTAAAACGAGTACACCGTACTATGAACGTACTAAGAACTCGTAGAACGTGTTGCAAACGTTGTAAGAACTTATCTTTTAGTTTCTATTTATTTTCACGAAACAAGATCGTACTTGAGACGTAGTGCGAACGGGGTCGGTCTGTCTGAGAACGGATTGGACGGACCAGAAACGGACTCGATCTGTGTGGCATCGTACAGGTAATTTTGGTCCGATCGCACTACGTTCTGACACGTTCCTAACTCGACCTTAATACGGCCTATCCGTTCCTAGTACGTCCATTCCGTTTCCAGTACGTTGTTACTACGTTTAATTGTAGAACGGGATGATCGGAAGAAAATTTTGAGAAGGCTCGAAGTTCTGAAACACCTCTCCCGTTCAACCCCGTTCCAGGGCGTCCACAAACTTCGAAGACAGTTCGTAACACGTTGCTACCACAATCACTCCGTTCTCACACAGTTCGAGCCCGTTTAGTCACATTTTTCAGAACGTACTTCGAACGGAGTCGGTGTATTGGGGGTATAATAAACAATAAGATAAAGCAAGTACGATAATTTTAGTGCATGCATCTACCCCTGAAAAACCAAATAATATAAAGAAGTGAACCTTCAACGGGAATAAAAACACAACAAAAAAGAGCACGACCGTTGGTTCTCAGTAAAACAACTTCACATGAATGTTAGAATAAACGTGATATTCTTATTACTGATATCGGAAATACAGGACTATTTTTCAATGTATACCATGTCCGTGACCTAATGTATCAGCAGATCGGTCCACGACTATTTGCGGTTTTGTCTATAGACCGCATTCGTCATAATCATGCAACATGTTATAGATTGTTTAATACGAATCTATTAAATTTTGGAATTATGTCATATCATATTATACTTTCATCTTGAATCTAGCAAACACACACTGGTACAAAATTACAGACATCACGGTATAGGAAAGTGATTGCGTTGTCGCTTATTTCGCGTTTAACTCCTATGTCAGCTTTGAACATTTGGTATTCACTATAAACTGTTCCTGTAGTAAAAACCACGAGAATCAAATTAAGTTCTTTTTTATGTTTGACGCGGTAGCTATGTAGAGAGATAAACAGTGGCGCCAGTGATTAACGGTCGTGTTCACTGCTTCTTTTTTAATAACTGATAATTATAGGGTATCAAATCATGCCAGAATATAAATCATACGATATACATGATAAATATTAGACCGTTTCTCAACTAAGTTGTGTAGTTTAGATCTTTATTTTTAGTTTGCAGGCCGTATAAATGTACTGCGAAATTATGGGCAATGTCTACGGAATACCGGTAGGGACATCGTGGTTACACATTAAAATTCAGAGGGCGAGAATGCGAGAACGCGATAGTACGATGGCAACAATACGATGCCGACAGTACGACAATGAGATAGTACGATGGCAAGAATGCGAGAACGCGATAGTACGATGACGACAATGCGACAGTGCGATGACGACAGTGCGACAAAACGATGTCGACAGTGCGATAGTACGATGGCGACAATGCGAGAACGCGATAATACGATGACAACAGTTCGACAATACGATGACGACAGTGTGACAATACGAAGGTGACAGTGCGATGGTACGATGGCGACAATGCGAGAACGCGATAGTACGATGGCGACAATGCGACAATACGATGACAACAGTGCGATAATACGATGGCGACAATGAGATGATACGATGGCAACATTACGATATGACTATCGCATTGTTGCCATCGTACTATCGCACTGTCGCCATCGTATTGTCGCACTGTCGCATTGACGTCATCGCACTATCCCGTTCTCGCATTCTCGCCATCGTACTATCGCATTGTCCCCATCGTATTATCGCACTGTCGTCATCGTATTGTCGCATTGTCGCCATCGTTCTATCGCGTTCTCGCATTCTCGCCCTCTGGATTTTATTGTGTTACCACGATTGCACTTACGGTATTCAGTAATTGTCTTTGTTTGAGATCTTGAGTATTCTCTTAGAGTTGGGTTACAACTAAGGTCTTCCCGAGCGCAAGAGGCCGACATATCGACTACAGAACCGCGACGTTACGATACATTCACTAAAACATATATGGCCGTTACAATATTACCATACGATGCGTATAATGTTAAAATAAGATGAACTGTACATTGCACCCATTAGGAATCGGTTCGGTATAATAATAATAATAAGCTGACACATATGAACATAAGTGACATTAGTTAAGTGATAAGTTTGTTGTCGATTTCAATACAAAATTTCGTTGAAAAATACAACTTAATAGATCTACCTAAAATGATAGATTGTGTTAAAGCTAGAGTTTAATCGCATCTAAATAGTATCAGCAAAAAGCTACTTTTTAAAATTCGATTCTGAAAATAAAACGTAAGAAAAGAAAAGTAAAAAAAGCCGTAAACTTGCTATTGTATTGAAAACCCATACTTTTATTAATTATAGAGACTTCAAACGTGAATCACCGGAACATACTCAACATGTAACACGTTTTGATTTTTAACGTCGCTGACATAAGAGTGCACTCAACCTTTCAAATATACCATGGGCAATATTATTTCACAGCCGTGATTATTTTTACCATTACGAGGCGACGTCTGCGTAGCTTAATCAAAGCGCTGAAGGCACTGAAGTTGTTCGCGGTTGTCGTCCTTGATTAGCTTGTGCGCATTGCACAGGCTAATCAGTGTGCACAGGCTAATCTTATTTGACATGCATTAAGCCCCGTTTTCCCTGAAAGCAGCCAATATGTACAGATTTCAATGATAAACACTAGACTGGCCTATGTCGACTTACAAGCTGGTAAATAGACCCACTGCAATAGTAAAGCAGACGCTCCTAAGCATTCGTCGTCTGCAGTGCAGACAGGCAGCGGAAATCGTTCCTAACATAGTGAGTTACAGTCCTTAGCGTAGCTAAGATAGCTAAGCACATACTAATTTGACAAACATGCTCTGTAAATTTAGTCGGCCGCTAACACGACCAACTTAAAACCACCCATGCGTTGCATCGAGCGTCAAAAAATGATGACTCAAGATCTTCAAACTGCCCATGATTTCTTTGACCGGTTTATTGAAATGACTCAATGGTTTAAACCGCCAATGCTTTCTATTGATCGGTCCAAGGCGATGACTCAAGCGCTTTAAACCGCCTATCCAATCTATTTCCCGGTTCAAGGAAATCACTCAAGTGTTTTAAACCGGCCTTGCTTTATATTGACCGGTTCAAGGAAATGTCACAAGAGCTTTAAACCGCCCATGCTTTCGTTTTCCCGGTTCAAGGCGATTGCTCAAGAGCTTTGAACCGCCCATGCTTTATATTGACAGGTTGAAGGTTATCACACAAGAGCTTTATACCGCCCATGCTTTCTATTGACCGGTTCAAGGCGATTACTCAAGAGCTTTAAACCGCCCATGCTTTCTATTTCCCGGTTCAAGTCGATCACTCAAGAGCTTTTAACCGCCCATGCTTTCTATTTCCCAGTTCAAGGCGACCACTCAAGTGCTTTAACCAATTGCGTAACCATGTAATCATCGTAGGTAAAAAAATCCTTTCAAATTCGAACAAGATTTAAAGTAACTTCTATAAGAATTTCAAATAAGTAAGACAATATAGAATAAACAAAAGTTAACATATGCTATAGTCAGCAGAACGCTATCAATGGAAAATGTAGCTGTATTAGGCTTAACAAACCCCCAAGGTTGCATAAATAAGCCTTTCATAGTCGATATACACATCGAAAGTATGAGTCCTTAAGTTTATTTATGAATATTGTGTGTATGGCAATTTATGACATATGACAAAGTTAATCAGGATAGAAATTCAGAATTGTTTAGGTTTCGATGTTGATTAAATAACCGAACTGAATCGATTTATAAAATATTAAAACCATATGTGAAAGCAACGAAACATGTTTTCTTTCGTACATAGTAGCGAGCATTATGACGACAGTTTTCATATAATAATATAAGCATGTACAGATATGTTTTTACTTCGCAAACGAAGATGACAGTTTGTATGTAAGTAAACTAACGATTTTTACATAAAATTATTTATATGTTGTGGATAACAAAGTATTATATTAAGTAACAACGGTGGTTTGTGGTTTTTAATATAAACACGAGCAATTTATAGAGTACTTAAGTCCATCTCGAGTTCAACTAGGATATACATCGCTTTGATTTTAATTATGAATCGCGGTGATGGTGCTTTAGAGTCTGGCCTATATGTTCAATTATTGGACTTGAATATTTAAAAGAACTCAAAAGTTACTGAAGGTATCTTATTAATAGGAGTATTGTGCGGACTTGTTAAGTTGCAGAATACAATCCCAATGAACATTCCATCTGGATTCCTTCAGGAATCAATTTACTCCCATGTCGAGCGACATAACGATGTCTTTGCTGCTAGCCTGGATCAAAAGGGTGCCTTCGATAGTGTCTGGCACAGTGCTTTGTTTTTAAAACTAGGTCAAACGGGCTTCACTGGTAAACTACTCCCAACATTGAAAGCGTCATACGATAACATAAAGTGCAAAATACGCGTGCGTGGCTCCACATCGGAACCTATTAAGGTAGTACGCAGTGTGAGGCAATGTGGGGTACTGTCGACATTTTTCTACCTGGCCTATATAGATGAGCTATTACGAGAACTACAAGCAAATGCTTGTGGGGCAAAGGTACTAGGCATAGATGCGGGTAATCCGGCGTTTGCCGATGATGTCACACTGGTCGCGCTTAACCCTCTTCTACTCCAAAACCTCGTAGATATCGTGTATCGGTACTGTAAAAAATGGAGAATTGATATAAACGTCGAAAAATCAAATGTTTTAGTTTTTTAGAAACGCCGTCATAGCCCGCAAACAGGTATCCTATACGGGGGCGAGTACATAGAACAAATTAGGTCTGTCTCGCACTTAGGCATATTACAAGAAGCTGATCTAAAGTTACATAACCGCATCGAAGATAGACTAAAGAAAGCTAAAAAATCTCTTTTTTTTTTAATGGCAAGTCAGGATCTCCATCCAAGTGGTGTCAATCCCCTAGTTTCAGTAGAACTATACAAAAAAATTATTATACCAACCGCTTTATATGGCGCCGAATTATGGAATGACATGACACAAAACGACATACTTAGAAAAAATCGCTTTCAACATTTCATCGCCAAGCAGATTCAAGGACTACCCATAAGAACACGCTCAGATATGGCCGAACTAAAAATTGGTCTCCACAAATTATCAGCAGCTAGTGAAATAAAGAAGTTAATGTTCCTACATAAGATATTGTCACTACCCGATGACACAATCACCCATAAACTCTTTATTAATAAATTCATATTGTATAAGTCTGATAATAAATTGGTGCAAATGTGTTTTGTTCCAGATATTTGTAGTCTTTTAAGAAAGCACAATCTGTATTGTATTGTTAATGAATGTATAGAACATGGATTGACTTTGCCTCTTAAATCAATTTGGAAACGCGTTGTAAAGCACTCTGTTCTAAGGCTTAAAAACAAATGTTTAGAGCAACGACTCTCCAGCGACAATGAATTTCTATTTTTTCGTGTTCTGCACCCGTTATTTAAACCGGCCGTCTTATATTCTGTTTCAAAGACATGTAGCTTTAGAGATACGCTACTAACTATAGCAAAACTATGGTGTAGGCCCTTTCAATTGGCCATGAACACATGTGATCTATGCGACCACATATATTACGACCATCTGGCACATATTTTGTGTGAATGTGAAGTATCGTCCTCGTTGAGACACAGTTACTTCGACCATGTAGACACAGCACTTGGAAATGGCGTTAAACATCAACTCGAATCTATGGACAGTATAGACATGAGCTTGAGAATGCTCGGGGCTCCAATAGAACCCATACTCGGAGTAAGAGAGAACAATGTATTTCTGAAACTGTCATACATTTTTATTGTAAAATGTATAAGATATTGCTTGTAAAATATGTTTATGATAAACATCCTGTAACAAGTACTTAATTTTGTAAATAGTATTCATGGACTTGAAAAAAACGCACTGTGTATCTATCATACATTTAAATTGTTTCACATGCAGATGTATATTTATAATGCACTTATATCATAATTTGTAGATAACTGTTATTATAACATGTTCAAAATCTCCATTCTGGAGGAAATAAAGAATTTGATTGATTGATTGATTGTCGCACCTTGCAATTTCCGAAAAACAGACCAATTCAAAATACATACCATTCGTTAATGCACTCGTCATGCAAATGTAATGCACCGCATAATATGCTTGCATAGTTTGTGCACATATATATGTTACTGAAGGCCATGCATATATATATTATATACCTTAATCTAACGTTTTATGTATTACTTAACACAGGTACATTGATATTGTTAAAATGGTATTATATTATTATAATCGTCTGATAAACGTGTTGCTTGCTAACTTACAAGTAACTAACGTAGTCTAAACTCTTTTTTACGTCGGAGTAAGACAGATTACAAGTGTGTGCGTGTGTATGCGCGCGTGCATGTGTGTTTGCTTGCGTGGGTGTGTGGTTTGTGGTATGTGACCTAGAGAGCTTTTTTGTTTACATTTTTAAAATATTATTATTATTTTTTATTGAAAGACAGAATTTCCTTGTTCGTCAAAAAGTATCACAGCGTAAGATGAATTTACTCAAGACCTTTTTAACACTGTTATTGTATACTTCACGTCTATATTATGAACCTTCCTCAAGTATTTCTGAAGTGTACGAGTACTCGGATGGGAGAGACTGTTTATTTACTTTCATAGTGTACCAGTGCTCGGATAGAAAATGGATTTCGGATTCAGTTGACATTTCGCCTGTTCCATACGGGCAACTAACTTTTTATAATCATTTTATCAACCTCAATGTAAGTCGAACCAGTAAAAACAGTAATTCATGGTATTTTCAAGGACACCTCATAGTTTTATGACTATCTGTTTACTACTTTGTGGTGATGTCATCCCTGTCATGGACCTAATATTGACAGTTTTGCCAGTACCAACTACGATTCATTCAAGAAACGAGGTCTTCATTTCATCCATATTAACACTCGAAGTTTATTACCTAAATTGGATGAAATTAGAATCATTGCAAGGCAGACTCGAGCAGCATGTATTTGTATATCTGAGTCTTGGTTAGACGTCTCTGTTCACGATAGTGAAATTTCCATCGATAACTACTCAATACAGAGGAAAGATAGAAATCGTCATGGTGGGGGAGTGTTAATTTATATCTGCAGCGATTTAGTCTTCAATTGTCGACATGATTTAGACCATAAGGATCTGGAGGCTACCTGGTTGCAACTTCTACTACCAAAATCCAAACCTATACTGTGTGGAGTGATCTACCGACCGCCGAAGCAATCTGACTTTTACAGTGTTCTTGACAGTGTATGTTCTTCGTCTAGTCATTTTAATGAATACGAAACTATTTTATTAGGAGATTTTAACACTGACGTATCAACAAATTCTAGGACAAACACCCTTGTTTCAGCTTTTAATTCTTTTATTGAAATGTTTAATTTTAGTCAACTTATACATGACTCTACAAGAATATGTGAAACTACTTCTACAACTATAGATTTGATTTTAGTGACTGACCCTGATAAAATATCTCAATCCGGTGTAATTGAAACGTTTTTCAGTGATCATTGTATGATTTTTTGTACGCGAAAGACACATAAGTCAGTCATTGGTGTTCACAATAATATTTCAACACGTTCCATGAAAAACTATAGCAAAGAGGATTTTCAAGCAAATTTATTAGCTGCTGCATGGACACCTGTTAATCTTAGTGATAGCTCATCAGATGCATGGGAACAGTTTAAGTAAGTTTTTATGTTAATTGTAGACAATATTTCTCCTGTTAAGAAATTGAGAATTAAGCAAAGGACAGAACCTTGGATTTGTTCAGATATTTTAAATTCAATAAATGAGAGAGACACAGATTTTTCTAAATATAAGAAAAACAAAAGTGATGAAAATTTTAATCATTTTAAAAAGTTACGTAATCAGACTCAAGACCTAATAAGTACAGCCAAGAAAAATTTCTTTGCAGAGGCTCTTGAAGAAAATAAAACTGAATCCAAGTCACTTTGGAGAATTCTAAAAAATATTGGCTTACCATCAAAGAAAACTGTGTCTTCCTCTATTGCAAATATTTGTCTTAATATTGATGGGAACATTTGTTTTGACAAAGAATCTATAGCTAAATCTTTTAACACATTTTACACTACTGTTGCCTCAGTGCTTGTTGAGAAACTACCAGCAAGGGTTAATAAATTTGGCAAATCTTTTGTTACTGCTTTTTATACAAGATTAGGTGTTACTTTAAATAGTTATTCATTTTCACTTGTTACTGAAAGTCAGGTACTTAAATACTTATCACAACTCAGTGAAAATAAAGCTACTGGTCTAGATGGTATTCCCTCCCGATTTATTAGAGATGGGGCTCCAGCTATTTCTTATCCGCTTACACATGTTATCAATTTGTCTCTTATACAGGGTGTGGTTCCAGATGAGTTAAAGTCTGCTAGGGTCATTCCTATTTTTAAGAAAGATGATAAAACAGCTGTTGGCAATTATCGCCCAGTTTCTATTTTCAGCATTTTTCCAAGATCTTTGAGAGTTGATGACCAGGTAGATTCCTATTTCAAAGCCAATAAGTTGTTTGATAAATTTCAGTCGGATTTTCGACATGGCTATTCCACTGATACATGTCTTATCCATCTGACGGATTATATAAGGTTGCAAATGGATAAAGGTCACCTTATTGGTATGATACTTTTAGACCTTCAAAAGGCTTTTGATACAGTGGACCACTCAACTCTTCTTATGAAACTTAGTGCAGCTGGCCTTGGTGATGATATCTTGAGATGGTTTAGGTCATATCTTTCTGATAGACAGCAGCTTGTTGATGTCTCAGGCACCTTTTTATCAACTGCTGGTATTTCTTGCGGGGTTCCACAAGGGTAACTCCTAGGTCCTCTTCTGTTTTTAATACATGTAAATGACATGTCAGCTGTGGTAAAAAACAAGTTATTATTATATGCAGATGACTCAGGAAATTTAGTTTCAGGTAAATGTAAGACTGACATTGAACATGCCCTTAAAGAAGACTTACGTTTTGTTAGTCAATGGCTAGTTGATGATAAATTATCACTTCATTTAGGTAAAACTGAGTCAATCTTAGTTGGGTCTATACACAGACTTAAGTCAAATTCATCCATTGATATAACTTGTAATGGCACTGTGATTAATCCAACTTCTTCGGTCAAATATCTTGGAGCTACCATAGATCAATAGCTGTCTTTCGATACTATGGCACGGTCTCTTTTGCAGAAGGCTAATGCCCGGTTGAAATACTTGTATCGTAAAAAGGACTTCCTTACCCAACATACCAAGAAACTGCTTATTATGTCCTTGATTCAATGTCACTTGATTATTGCTGTTCAATATGGTACCCCGGTCTAACTCAGTTGCTTAAACATAAGCTTCAGGTTACTCAAAATAAGCTAATTAGGTTTGCTCTTAATCTTGACGCCAGGTCACATGTTGGTCCACAACACTTTCGCTCTCTTAATTGGCTACCTGTCAGTAAACGTGTTTACCAGATTATCCTTTGTCATGTTTTCAAGGTCAAAAATGGTAAAGCTCCTGATTATATGGGAGAGTCGTTTATCCCCCAGGATTCCGTCCATTCATATAAGACAAGGTCATGTAGTAGGGGTGCTTTTGCAATTCCAAAGGTCAAAGGTTTTGGTTCCAAGTCCTTCTGCTCTCTTGGTTGCTCCTTGTGGAACAGCCTACCTGCTGACATATCCAGTATAAGAAGATTACCTTCATTCGCAATAGCAGTTAAGAAATACCCGATGGACAGTTTATAATTTTATCATGTTTATATCATTATTATCTATGTATCGTTTTTGTTTCGGTATAGAAATATTTTAATCAGTTGATCTAGATCTAGTCATTTAATATTATTTTAATTGCTGAAGATGTGATATTGTATCTATCAGCTTTCTTTTAATTGATATTAAATTCTTTTTATTAGGTTTTAAGGACGTTGCGTTATGTGAAAATTTGTGTATTAATTTCAAGTATTTTTTTAGCTTTTTTGTAATCCATAAATATATTTCTTTATATTCCTTTATAGTCTATTCCCTACTGTGAATACAAAATGCAAAACATAGATTTGTACTGTGATAATATAATTTGGCCAATTATATGTGATATCATTCCATTTAACAATGTGTACTCATATGAACTTAATTATAAGGTCAATGTTTAATAACTACTTTTTTTAGTTAAAAGCTCTCTATGTCATGCCACCAGCACAAAGGACCACAATGGAAATAAGAGTCGCTCTTTTTTGTGTTATCCTTGGTGTTTGGTGTGCATGTCATGGTTTATTTATTCTTATGTGTTCTACTATTCTGTATTATTTTTTTTTATTCAATATCATACATACAATGTAAACATGTATATGATCATACAACATAGTGAGTGTACAAAGCAATATAGTTCAGACATGTTATACAAGATATGCTAATATATATTTTTTTTTTGAGAGAAAAGAAAAGAACAACAGAGGAATAGTTATGAAATATGATGAATTGTATAAAGTTGAAAGAAAATATACTGGACTTGTGTTGTTTGTTGTATATTCACAATGATCTTGTCTGACTGAAAAAATAAGAATACAAAAAAATAAACAAAACTATTTTAGAGAGATAGACTAACATTAGAGTGAAATGTATATAAGTGGACAAAACATTATGAGAATTTAATCCGATTCCATTTTTGTTCAAAGATGTGTAATGTGTCATTACTGAGGGCTATTTCTTTCTCAATTTGAATTTTAAGTTTAAGACTATGGTCAAAACAATTAAAATTTGGTACTTGTTTTTTGTACTTCATGTTTAAGATAAAATATTTCATTAATGTAACCATACAATTCACAATATTATTATAGTCTATTGATTTCATTGAGTTAATTCCGAAACTTACATTTAAGAGAGATAGCTTAACGTTTAGTTGATGTTGTTCAAGAAAAGATATACATTGATTCCAAATAGGCTGGATGTGTTTGCACTCCCAAAAAAGATGTTCTATAGTTTCAATGTTTTCACTGCAGAAGTCACACAGATTTGAGTTAGATAATGTACATTTAAAGAGATATTTATTTGTAGCTATAATTCTATGGATGTATTTATATTGAACATTTCTCATTGTGCTTTCAATAGTTGCTTTATATGGCATGGTAAATATGTGTTTCCAATTAAGTTCATTTTCTCCAAAAAGAACTTGCCATTTATTTTGGATTTTGGAGTTTTCTGTAGGGTTTTTAATTTGTAGTGTGTAAAATATTTTATTTGTTTTGTTTTTTCTTCCAAGTATGTTTTCTACAAATGTTGTTTGAGTACATGATGTATTATTTGTATTGGTTTCCGATTTAATATGTATGGGTATGCTTTTGATAAGTGTGTAGTACTTCAAAAAATTATTTGAAGGTATTCCGTATATGTAGCATATATTATCAAAAGAGTAGAAATCCTTAATTCTGTAGTCATATATTTGGTCGACATATTTAATGCTTCGTTCAAACCAGTCTTTATAGAAAAACGTCTTATTGTTTGAAGTTATGTCTTTATTGTTCCATAAAATTGTTTTACTGCTGGTTTGGGTCTCTAAGTTATGAGTGACATCACTCCACGCTGATAGAACATCAGACAGAAATATGTTTTCGTTTGCAATTTCACGTAAGATATTATTGCTGATGTTACATTCAAAGAGTAAGGAGTCACCATATTTTTTTAGGATTTTCTGGTAGAATAATCTCCATTTACTCGTATTGGTATTATCTAGGTATCGTTTAACCCAGCTGCATTTGATTGCATTCAAGAATGATTCAATGTTCGTTAATTGGATATCTCCATTTTCTACAGATTGAATTAACTGAGTTCTTTTTATTTTGTCAGGCTTACCGTCCCATATGAAATTGAATATTGCTGATTTTATATCGTTAATAACATCACTTGGTGGATTTGGGAGAACTGTTAATACATATATTAATTTAGAAAGTGCAAACGTTTTCAATACTGTGTTTTTTTCCGATAAGTGTAAATTTACGATGATGCCATGATTTTAAGCAGTTTTTAAAATTCTGTAATTTAGGTATTATGTTTTTAAGAACTGTATCCTTTTCATTATTTGTGAATGTAATTCCTAACGTTGTGGCTTCATCGGATGTCCAATTAAATTTCATTTCTTTTTTATATTGAACATTACTTTGTTTAAATTTACCTACTCGTAGCACAGTACATTTACTTTTGTTTAGTTTAAGACCCGATGTCATTCCGTAAAGGGTTAGCGACTCTATTAGGTTATGGAAAGAATCGCTATTGTTATATAAAAAATAAGTTGCATCATCAGCAAATAGGGATTGTTTGATTTCTTCGTCAGGTTCTAGTGATATGCCTTTTATGTGTTCATTTGATAAGATGTGATGTGATAGATACTCTATGCAAATAATAAAAAGCGATGATGAGAGTGGACATCCTTGTCGATGTTAAAACTGTTTGAAAAGAAGCCATTGTTGATGATTATAATGTTAAAGGGATCTTTTCACGCTTTGGTAAATTGAAAAAAATGAAAAAAGTTGTTTCAGATTCGCACATTTTCGTTTTAGTTATGATATTTGTAAGGAAACAGTAATACTGAACATTTACCATGGTCTAATATAGCCATTATATGCATCTTTTGACGATTTTAAAACCTAAAAATTATAAAGCGTTGCAACGCGAAACGATTGAATAATTTGGAGAGTTCTGTTTTTGTCGTTAAATTTTGTGAAACTACGAAGATTGCTTATATAACGTATTAAATACGTCAAGTATGTGTACTCGGCGGAATAGCTCAGTAGGCTAAAGCGTTTTTACTTCAGGACTCTGGCAGGACTCCAGGGGTCACTGGTTCGAAACCTGCTCCGGGCAATGTTTTTTCCTTTTTTTAATTTTATTCTTGATTTTTTACTGGAGCTTTTACGATCCAATGTTTACAGTTATCAATATAAAGCATTTAATGAATAAGTTAAAAAATGCCAAAATCTGTGAAAAGGCCCCTTTAATATCGGTATAGAATAGTTTGACCCATTGAATGAGACTTTCACCAAAGTTCATATTTTCTAAGCAAGAAAACATAAATGAATGATCAAGCGAATCGAATGCCTTTTCAAAGTCTGCAAAGAATATTAGACCAGGATTATTTGAATTGTTGAAATAGTTTATGCATTCTTGGATAAGACGAACGTTTTCACCAATGTAACGTCCTTTTATGAAACCAGATTGAGATTTTGAAATGATTGATGGTAATATTTTTTTTATTCTGTTTGCTATACTTTTAGTTGCAATTTTGTAATCATTGTTTAGTAAACTAATCGGGCGCCAGTTTGATAAGGATTCTAAGTTTTTTCCAGGTTTTGGAATAAGTGAAATAATACCTTGTTTTGGTAGCGTAGTTAAGTTTTCGTTGTTAAATGAATAGTTAAGTGAATTAATTAGATGTGTTTTTATATCATTCCAGAATATTTTATAAAATTCGATTGTGATGCCATCAGATCCTGGGCTTTTGTTATTTTGCATTTCTTTTAGGGCTAATCCACATTCATATTCATTGAGCAATCCGTCGCACAGTTCTTTTTCTTCCTGGTTTAAAGCATGATGTGTATTTTTAAAAAGAGTGTTATTTTCAACATTTTTTCGTTTATAGAGGGTTTCGAAAAACAAACGTTGTTCTTCTAGTATTTGAGTTCTGTTTGTTATATCTTTGCCATTGACTACTAATTTGTGTACAGTTTTTTGTTCACTTCTACGTTTTTCAATGTTTGCGAAATATTTTGTATTCTTTTCATTGTGTTCAACATGCTGTGCCCGCGCTCTTAGTATTATTCCATTGAGATGTGTATGATAGATTCCATCTAATATTTGTTTTTTAATGTTATTTCATTTTCAATGTCGGTGGTGTCATTTGTGTTTGTTTGATGCAATTGTTTTTCAAGTGTTTCAATGGTTTTGATGGTTTCAGTTTCAAGTTTGTGTGTTTCTTTTTGTTTAAATGATGTGTATCTAATTGTTGTGTTACGTATATTTCCTTTAATTACTTCCCATAAGGTGTTTGGGTTTGCATCTTTATTATTTTGAACTGTATTTAATATTTCCTGTTTTATTTGTGTTTGATATTGTGTATCTAATAGATGTTGTTGTTAATTTTAAAGTATCCTGGGCCTCTTTCAGGTTGTATATTGTGCAGTTTAAGTTCAACTAGAGAGTGGTCAGTCATAAATCCTGGTTTTATTATACATGTGTCAATAATGTTGCAAAGAGATTCAGATATTAAAAAATAGTCTAATCTACAAAATATTGTTGGTTTTGTGTTTGAATGCCAGGTGAATTTGCTCTCGTTTGGGTATACTGTACGCCAGATATCTATCATAATGTAGTTTTCAATTATGTTGTTTAAAATGTTTCTATTTTAGTATGAGTATAAAGGTTTCCATTCTTTTTATCTATTAATGGGTTCAGGACCGTATTGAAATCACCACCGATTATAATGTTTTTATCTTGGTTATTTATTATAAAGGATTGTAATGTTTCGTAAAATGTGGAATCGTCTATGTTTGGGCCGTAGACGTTGATTAATGTTATATGTGTTTCGTGTATTTTGATATCTATACTTGCTTGTCTGCCAATTATTATTTCCTTAAAGTTATCGACTGTGACACCTATATTATTTTTTATCAGAAAGGCAATGCCTTGTTTATTAGTATGTTCTCCACTGAGATAGATTTCTCCGTCCCATTCATCTTTTAAGGTTTGTGCTAAAGTAGGTGTCAAATGACATTCTTGTAAAAGGCATATACTTTTTTTTTTCGTCTAACCATTTGAAGATTTTTATGCGTTTGTCTTTATTGTTTAATCCTTTATCATTTAAAGTACATAATTTAATCATTTAAGTAGATGGAGGGTGGTGTGAATCGTAATTTGTATGTGCTTGTCCAGTAAATTTTTATTTTAAAATGTGTCCACTTGGTTTCTCTTATAGGACATAAGATGTCCATACATACAAACAAAAATAGAAAACAAAAATTAAGAATACAAAAAGATAAATATTCCATAGACTTGAAGAAGTAAAAAGAGATAATAACACAAGTAAGAGGAAAACACAATAAAAGACGTGTCCCTAGTAGAGACATAGAAAAAAATAAAATAAAATAAAACATATGAACAACCATAAAAAGCAACATGTGACCAAAAACACAAGCCAATGTGTTTATGCATAATACTCATGTATATAATTATACAACACAAATTGTGCGCACCAAAAAACACTATTCTGTATTATACATGCTGTTTTAAATGTCCATGTATGTGTATTCCATACCGAAATAAATCAAGCAATCAATCAAGTGGTTTAACATTCAGTTACGGCTACTTTAAATATAAAAAACAAAAATAATCGTAGCTTAGAATACCACCATGGGAGGGGTATAGACGATGTATTTGCTCTTACTATCTATACATTTTATGTGGATCTCAAAGGAATAAATAAGACGATGCTTGAAAGGCTAACGATAGGTCGATTCTGTTTCTTACAAAACCAATAAGTTAATAATAAAACGCATATTTTGGCTAAATGATAACTTCTAGTTAATAGCAATGCGATAAACCGTTAATACCTGTTTTCATTATATACGATCTGTAATTGAACTAATTAATTAGCTCAACATGTTCAACAAGGGAACTCGTATAGTTAATTGTGGTATGGGGTGTCGCATAGAAAGATGAGATATCGTCGCGTTAATTAATTTTAGCCACGCTATTCGACGATACTTCGCTCTGTTGCATTCAGACTGGTTTTCCCAGAGAGCAACTTTCTGTAATCAGAATGAAGTAAGGCAAATACGGTCAATGTGAAAATATACGCTCACCAGTTTTCAAAATTATAACATATAAAGTGTATATCTTCCTTCTTTATAAGGACACATGTACCGATTTATTGAAATAATACTGATATATCTAATATCGCTGTAATAAACCAAATTATGTTTGGTCACAGGCTGTTGTCCGATGTCCTTATTCACTTATGTTTAGTGAGTTCAAGAAATAACCTGATCTAGATCAAAAATTAAAAAAATACGATCGAAATGATTTGAAGAAGTGGATCAAGTACATATAAACTATGATTTCGCTCTATGTTTGTTTAATATTCCTAAGTTAAGGAATGATTCAAACCGTAACAAGCAAATTCGTTGAATTGATATCCCCCGCCAATATGCTTCTGGACACAAAAATGTTATATTTGACAATCAAAAAAGCATTTTTTCAATATACAAAAGGCCATTACTCCTTTATTATCCAATGGTGTACAATGCCATTTGGCGTGCATTATCCTCTCATCCATATATATACTCACACCAAGTTTCAATGAAATCCGCCAAAGCACTTTCACGATATGGCTCCGGACACAAAAAAGCATTTTTCCAAGATACAAAGGGCCATAACTCTGTTATTAACAGATGGTGTACAATGTCATTGGGCGTGCATCATCTTCTTATTCATATATATACTCATACCAAGTTTCATTGAAATCCGCCAAAGCACTTCCAAGATATGGCTCCGGACACAAAAAAACATTTTTCCAAGATACAAAGGGCCATAACTCTGTTATTAACACATGGTGTACAATGTCATTAGGCGTGCATCATCCTCTTATCCATATATATACTCGTACCAAGTTTCATTGAAATCCGCCAAAGCACTTCAAAGATATGGCTCCGGGCACAAAAGTGCCGGACGGACGGAAGGACGGACGGAAAGACGGACGGAAAGACGGACGGACGGACAACGCCAAAACAATATCCCTCCGCCTATGGCGGGGGATAATATAATTTCAAAATCACGCACAATAAAACAACATTAAACGCAAACAATTGTAAAACGTGTATGTTGTTATTTTATTTCGTAAAGCACATTGTTTGTTAGACACGCATAACATATGTTATAAAGTTAATGTGCGCTATATATAATGGCTTCATTAATGATGTGTTCAACGTCTAAACGCTTAATTCTATACTTTCTGATGTATTAAGATATGATGTAGAACGAATGCTGTAACTCCTTGACGACAGTTCTCTGCAAATTACGACAAACGGTATGGAATTAACTAGTAAATTGATATCGACCATTCACCGAAATGCGTCTTTAATAATTGCCATGCGCAAAGTATTTTATTTTGTTTGAATTCATTATGATACAAAATTTCCAAAAAGTAGTTGACATTTCACGTTTTTAATTTTAGACTCCACAGTTCCGTTTCGCAATGCAAGTTCTTTTGATATTTATAAGTAGGTGTGTACGGTATAGTGTCGATAGTAAATTTAATTTATATCTAAGGTTCACAAACGATTAATTGATCGCTTCGTAACCATATTGTTCAAGGTCAACTTTACCTCTCGACGATCGCTATAAACAATGAGAAAGCAAAAACATATAAATAAATCTGCTTTACTGCGTAATTCTTTGATGTGTCCTAGACTAAAAACAGCGTCAAACTGACGATCTCCAGAACAAAATTATGATTTAAATTTCGTATTTGTATTTATGACTAATGGAAGATGACAAATGGTTTGCGCAAAAAATAAACTTCTTTATCATAGAAAGCGATACATCATCAGAGATAAGATCGTTGCAGATATGTCAAAGAGGAAAATTATGCTTGTTGGAACGCAATTGTAAGAAGAAAATGATAGCCATAGCAAAGAAATTTCATACGGTTATTTGTTATGATCGGCATACCATAATAAAACAAAAACATCACTGGTTTCGATAATATCGCATAGTTAATCACGAATCTGGTAATATATGCAACATGTTATGAGTTTATAACATGCAGATATACAATAGATAAACATGCAGATATACAATAGATAATTATGCACTCTTGATACATAAGCACATTAGCCGAGTATAGCACATAAAAGGGGCTACATGTTCGAATGAGTATTCAGGGGAGGTATCATACACATGTTTGTTATTGTATAATTGGAAGAAAACATTAGAAAAAGAGATTAAACACATTATAACGCACAAAAACAGTTTGTCGTTTTATTAATGTACATTACATATGTTATGTATTTTTATTAACGTACCGGACCTACCCTTCGGTGCTTCAATGACACTTTCAAATGTTTTGACGAAGGGGTCCTTCCAATTCGTCGCTTCAAATTTATATCGATTTCATGTCACAAGCAATATGGCAGTTTCGTGTAAAATTATAAAGCCACTGGGCGTTCAATTCCGCGTTAGCTTTTCGATTCGAATAGGTTGAAATTTCTTAACTGTTAAATGTCGAGATACTTGATATGCTAAAACACCCCCTGTACGTCGATAATCAAAACTCAGTTGGATAATTCAAACTGAAGAAAAAACTGTTGGCCGAAACTGAAACTGAAAGGTAGATGACTATTTAATCATTTCTGCTAATTTAGTAACTACAATGACGTATTTTTTTCTACATATGTGATAGTGAATGTCTGACACACACACACACACACAGGCTTTTTGAATTTTGCAATGATTTAATAGTTTTCTAGTAAAAAAACGATAAAATTGTCTTCGTTAAATGCTTATTTACATGAAATGCGACCTATGTGTTGAATTATTTACACGTTAATTGACAAAAGAGCGAACAAAACTGTAACAGAGGTATGCCAAATTATATCAGGAATGTCCTTTAAAATTTTCCTGTTAACACATAGTGTGTTTCTGTGTTAAAATCATGTGTTTGCAGGACGGGTATTAAAATTTATGGATAAATCCAAAGTGTCATAAAGACATCTGGCAGTTTGGTCATTATCCATCGACTTCTTGATGTTAGTTTGGAATTATCCATACACTTGTTTGGTCATTATTCAATTTGTATATTTTTGTCCCAAACAAATACGAATATATTGCGTTTTCGAGCATTAACGCCAATACTTTTCTTTACATACATACATACATGAAAGGTAGATACATTTAAGTCCAAGCATTAAAACATTAAAACCTTCGATTACAATTGTTTTTGGCCTTAACCTTTCGACAATTTCATTTACTTTTTCAAGATTTTCAAACATATTCATTTTATTTTGGCGTAAATGTTTTTAATTGTTATGGGTTTATTAGCGCATTGTATCCGGCAAATAACATTTTATAAAAAAGAAACGTTTATCATGTCATAACTAAACATAAATAAACGTTTTCTTAGAAATAAATGACTGAAGTCTTTATTTCTGTCGCCATTTGTTTCTTCAGTTTGAATTACCCTACTCAGTTTGGATTATCGACGTACAGGGGGTGTAAAAGGGCATGCAGATATGTGTGCATTACCATAACTTAACATTTATAAAAGGTCGTTTTCTAATAATGACGTTAGCTTTATATAAATTGATATGTGGTTCGATTCCTTTTGTTCTAATGTGTTGTTTCGCTATTACATTTTGTGAATGGTTCATTATGACGTTCGGTTTCTTTACTAAAATATGTGCATGTTTTATGATGACAAGTTGGTGCCCAGTGCAATTATTCGCCTTGCATGTTATAATGATTGGTCTCATTCTTATGAAGCGTGCTTTCAATATCAAGACTGACAGTGTCTTCTTCACGCAAGTTTATCATATTATGTTGTTGTCTTATTGTGATGTGTACGTTTTTTATTTTGACGTGAGCTCCATTCATTTTGAGTTGTACTTGACTGATTATGATAAGTTGAGATACATTAGTCTTTTTTAAGATGTTTATTTTAGTTCATGTTGTATATGCATTTTTATAAATTCTTTTAAAGTTTTCTCTTCTGGATATGTGGTTTCTTTTATGTGTTCGTCACGTGTTATGACTTACAGCTAACTTATGGCGGCGTCAGTTTTCTAAATGATGACTTCAAGTTGTTTATTTAAATTTAATATGTGTATTTAATAGTATTTTCCTTATCCTATATACTTAAGTGGAATTATGTTTGCATTCTTTTAAACAATTAGTGGAGAATGCAGTATGATGGAATAAAGAATGACACGTGTTGCCTTTGTATGCTGTGTTTCCTCTTCAATGTGACTTGTTGCTTCCGAATTGAAATGTATTCATTCGTTTTCGCGACTAGTGTATTCTTAATTACCAGATGCGTTTTCATAATCATTTATCGTGTCTTCGTTATCTTACATATGTTGCTTAATATGATGAAAGCCTTCTCTCATATTACTTTTGTATTCCTCATTGTGAATTGTTCATTTATTAATAATGATACTCGACATTAAAAACAATTTTGCAGATTACCGTGTGTATAAACACGTCACATGTTCACTAATATAATCATTATTCAACTTTTCAATGATTTAAAGGGATCTTTTCACGCTTTGGTAAATTGACATAATTGAAAAAAGTTGTTTCAGATTCGCAAATTTTCGTTTTAGTTATGATATTTGTGAGGAAACAGTAATACTGAACATTTACCATGGTCTAATATAGCCATTATATGCATCTTTTAACGATTTTAAAACCTAAAAATTATAAAGCGTTGCAACGCGAAACGATTGAATAATTTGGAGAGTTCTGTTTTTGTCGTCAAGTTTTGTGAAACTACGAAGATTGCTTATATAAGGTATAAAATACGTCTACTAAGTGTACTCGGCGGAATAGCTCAGTAGGCTAAAGCGTTTTTACTTCAGGACTCTGGCAGGACTCCAGGGGTCACTGGTTCGAAACCTGGTCCGGGCAATGTTCTTTTCCTTTTTTTAATTTTATTCTTGATTTTTTACTGGAGCTTTTACGATCCAATGTTTTCATTTATCGATATAAAGCATTTAATGAATAAGTTAAAAAATGCCAAAATCCGTGAAAAGGCACCTTTAAGATATATTAGAGTGATATTATGGGCATCTAACAGTTTATATGTGTCTATCGCAACCGTTGTTTATTTTTAGTGTTTTCACTTCATATACACTTATATTTGGTAATGCAGCATCAACATACTAATAAAATATCGCAGAAAGAGAAAAATAATGCATTTGAATATCAACCGTTCTTTCGTTTGACAACTGATCATGCATGTACGATGTGAACCTAAATTAAGTGTTAGTGCAGATTCGTTCATACGACACAAAAACACAATTTTGTTTTACGGATCATTTCGGCTTAGAGGACTGGTTGAGTCATGTAAAATATCGTATATAAAATATATTTTTAATAAACAACTGGTAGCAAGATGAGTTGCAGATAATTGGTCAGTAACCACATTTTAACTTACTCTTTTGACCTGTTAATTCTTTTCAGCTCAATTCAACAGTGAACATGCAAATAATATCACTTTAAGTATCAGGCAAATATACGTCCACATATATGTTATGTGCTTTCAACATAAACGATAATTGCCAACTGAATATTAAGTATAAAGAGACCAATAGAATGTGTGTTCGTTTAAATACTCCTAGTTGTCGCATCATCTAGGGTGTTGGCCGCTGATAGCAGTAATGTTAAAGTGTGATATGGATTCGTAGTGGGGAGAATGTCAAACGCTCGTAGGATTGTAAGTCTGGATTCTCTCAGTATTTGACAAGAGGCCACGGCATGAATGTCGCTGTGTAGGATCAAGATTATGAGACCACATTGTCTAAATTTGTAATCAAAAGTGTTTTTTCGGTGTGTACACTAGGACACGCACAGCTGCCGAGGCTTCCGTTGTTTCACGAGGTGTCGTCGCCGCGGTCAAGATACCAAACTTGGTGCGCAAACTTCACGTCCGGACGTATATTTTACCATCGACTATGTGTTAATGGAACCATAGTTTACTACGATGGGTTTCAAGTAGCTTTTTAAAGTACTAGTGTAAGTCAATTAATACGACTGTAGATGGCTATATCACTTTCACTATTCATGTTTACATCTGGTAGTCAATTTGGATGGCTATGACCGTAGATATTTGCTTTATTTTCAATATACATGTTCACGCCTGGGCTTCGCGATGGCAGCCAAACTACTGAATAAAGATATAGAAACTTCTAGTCATAATACGGTATGCACCCACCAAATAAATGAAACTCTTGCAAGTAAATACATGTATGTAACTTATAGAATTAAACCTTATCTGCAAAAAGTTATTAACACGGATCAAGCAGGATTCATTAAAGGGAGATATATTATGAAATATATATATATTTCTTAATTAAGTCATTTATAAAGTTAACGATTTAAATAAAACAGGATTGCCATTTTCTCTAATTTTCAAAAGGCTTATCATAGCTTAGACCGTAATTGTATGAACAAATGTTTGAAAAGCATGGGCTGTAGTCAATCTCTGATACAGTGGATGAGACTGTTTTATAGTAATGCAAAATTTTGTGTAATTTATAATGGGTATTTCTCGGATTATACACTTAATTACTGGCTAACTATATAATAAAAAATATATAGACAGGACTTCAAATAGGCAACACCGAACTCAAATAAACATTTTTTGCAGATGTTGTCTGTATTCTTCTTGACGGCAGTCAAATGTCATTTTATTTTTGTATTATTACCCTTGGCAAATTTTCCACTATATCCTGTTTAAAATTAAATAACAATACATGCTCTGTTATGAATAAAGTTGCACTTATAAAGAGAAATTTAACATTGTGTCCACATAAATTTTTTTATTGGGACTGTGAAAGTCCGACCACATTTGGAATAACAATATACATTAATATATTTTTACTGTTCACTGATAAGCAAAATCACATTTATCAAAACATGTGCATTACCAAAACTAATATACCCATTTTCAGTTTTAGAAAGACCAGATGAAAGTAAATTGAAAACTTTTAAAGCAAATATCTTTTAAGTTTAATGGAATGACAAACCCGACAGGATAAAACGTTATCACATTATACAAGAATATAAAAATGGCGGTTTGCAAATGCTAGATATATGAAGCTTTGTGGAGGGTCTCAAAGCTGCTTTGATTAAACGATTTATATATCAACCTGAACAAACAAAACAAACAAATCATACAGTATTTTTCTGGAAAACTATGGTAAATATTTCATTAAAAATCGTATCAAACCTGATGATATAAAGACACTTAACATTCGATCAGTGTTTTAAATGACATGTTAAAGGTCTTGAATAAGGTTAACGCCCACAAATCGGAAAAGAAATAAATTGGAATTATTGATTAATAAAAATTGTACAGGGTTTATTTTTCTACAAATAATTCCATATTAAAAGAATCATCGTGTAGAACAAATATGCGACAATGGAACAAGGCGATTTTATAGTTTTGAGCAATTGCAAAACCGGGTTAAATGCAAAAGATTTCTTGAAATACTTTAGTGTTATAAAAAGTGTGCCACTAGAATGGAAAGAAAAGTGGAAATCTAAAAAGATACGTTATCAACCGCCAGAATATTTAGTCTCATCAATTTCAGAGTCAACACAAATTTGCAAACTAGTATACCAAAAACTTGTACTGACGAAATAAATCAATTACAAAATGGGAATGAGTTTTTAAGACTGGAAATAGAAACGAATGAATTGTTTATAAAATCTTTTAGACTGACACATGATACCAAGCTAAGAACGTTCCAGTATTTTAAATATATTACGCAAATTATTCCAAACAATAGCTATATATTGCTATGTTGTTTAACACAATTCAATATTGGTGATTTTTGTTGTATGTCAGTAGATTTGAATGCCCATATGTTTTGGGAATGTACTGTAATTGAACAGTTTTAGAACGATGTTATATCGAATATCGAACATAAGACAATGATCCTTTTATTTCATACTTTTGATTAGGAACATATAAGCTTCTGTGACGTTTCAGCAGGTCATTCAAACATGTCACAGATTGCTAATTTTATCATATTGTTGGCAAAATGATATATTTTTAGAGATAAGTACCAGAACAATATGCCCAATATTAATCATTTAAAAATATATCTTAGAACAGGCTCAGAATGGATAATTGCTTTCAGTATACCTGTTTGTAATAAAATCATTAAGCATGTATCAATTATTTCAAATTGATTAAACGTCAAAAGGAAAATTTCAAATTTCGTTTTAAAATATTATTTTTAAAAAGACAAAACTGAGTTTCTAATAAGAACTAAACTGCATTGAGTGTGATTATTTTGGTAATTGAATACCATAACAATTAAAAACAATTCGGATAGTAATTTGAACTTATAATCGTACAGAATACACTAATTGTATTGAAATCCCTGTTGGAGAGTCTTATTGTAATGTGATGTTTGTGTAGTTCAGAACAAGCTTAAGCGGCTTTGCCAATCGTCGATGATAATTGTGGACTTTCAATATCCTTTTCGGGTGATGTGTTTCCATCGAGGAAAGTGATTTTCTTGGTATGGAATAGGGTGTTTTGACAAACTAGTGCATTTCAAAAAAGCGATTATTATTAAAGACTCGGCTTAAGTCGTTGCATAAGCTGTGTTTAAAACGAGATTTTTAGGCAAGGCTAGCATTATTCATAAAGAATTATTAACAACAAGATACGAAACACACACACATATCATAGTTTTAAATTACTAACGTAATTATGTTTTGCATTTTTAATAAAAGTCGATCATTTTTCATACAATGGAAACAATTAACTTGTGTAGAATCGAACATTCCGCCATTGTTAGTTTAAATTTGAACGTATATGAATAAATAAAAAATAACACGTTTTAAAGAAAACGAGCCTTTATGTAGATAATGAATATGAAAACTTCAAAATCATAATATAATTGTAAAATATAATTCTAAATTTAACAGATTTTTAATCCATAATGAAACTGTCTTCTTGACGTAAAACATTGTTACAATGCTACACATGTAAGTTTCATGAAACGAAAAGGACCACTCATGTTTTTAGTGTATATAAATGACATTATTGCTGACATAAATGCACACATACATTTGTTCGCCGATGATACCAGTCTGTTCATGGTCGTAAATTCACCTAACGCTACTGCAACCGTATTGCAATCAGACATTGACAAAATTTCCAGCTGGGCTGACAAATGGTTGGTTTGCTTTAATCCCTTAATCCCTTAAAATCAGAATCAATGCTTATTTCTCGCAAAATAAACAAACCAAGTCATCCACCATTGAATATGCAAAACGTTAATATTCCTATTGTTGATGTCCATAAACATTTAGGCGTTTTTATGTCCAATGATTGTACATGGCATGTACATATATCTTTCATAAAGGAAAAGGCATGGGCACGGGTTCATATAATGCGTCGATTAAAACTAATGCTTGATAGAAACACTCTCGAGAAAATATATTTTTCGTTTATAAGACCACTCATTGAGTACTCGGACGCTGTTTTTGATAATTGTACGCAATGTGAAAAAGATGAACTAGAAAAAATCCAAAACGAAGCCGCGCGAATAACATCCGGATGTACACGTCTAGTCTCATTAGAAGATCTTTATAATGAGCTGGGATGGGAAACTATCAGTCAACGAAGACGAAAACATAAATTAATATTAATGTATAAAATGAACACGAACAATGTCCCAAACTACTTACAGTCCCTTTTGCCCGCAACAGTTGGGTCGAGTAATAATTACTCATTACGAAATGCATCACATCTCCAAACAATTCAAGCGCGAACATCACTTTATTCAAATTCATTTCTTCCGTCCACTGTTTCTGAATGGAATAATCTTCCCGATAACGTCAAAAACGCTGAATCAATCATTTCCTTCAAAAGGCTCATTAACACAAATAGACCGATTCCTAATATTCTATTTTCATACGGCGAAAGACGATCTCAATTGTTACACACGCGCCTAAGAACAAATTGTAGTGCCTTAAACGAACATCTTTTCAGACGTAATATTATTACATCCCCGCTATGTCTATGCGGACGTCATGAAACGACGTCACATTACTTTCTCGAATGTACTCACTATGTACATATTCGCGGCGAACTTTTTAACTCAATATCCGTATATTCCGTCCCTTGCATTGAAACTATTCTATATGGAGACAACACTCGCGACTACTTAACAAATACTAAAATAGCTGATGCAGTTCACAAATTCATTATTAAAAGTAAGCGATTTGATTCGTAATATGCTACAGAACAACCCTCAATCCTTTTTCTTCTTGTTTCGCTTATCAAGTCTTTCACAACTTCTCTTGTTTTCTTTCTAGAACTCTGCCAGTCTCTCGTCTTTTTCTCTTTTCAAATGTCAACCTATAACCTGCTGTTCACAAATGAAACACCATAATCGGAGTTTCTCTTATTATTCTATTTATTTCCGATATTTTAATATTGTGTATTAAAAAACCCAACTATGTTCGTCTGACAACATGTAATTGTATTTGTATAGGGAGAAGAACTTTATAAGACAATGTCTTTCGTTCCAATCCTATTCAAACATGTTAACTGTATAAATGTTGTATGTAATTCTGTGTAAAACAATGTGTATTGTTTGAAATAAATATGTTTAAACTAAACGAAAAGGAAATTCACGTTGCATTCAAAATGTATTCATATGTATGAAAGGTAAGTTAGCGACACAATGTGTTCCGATGCTGGCCATACTATCATCTCACATAAAAATTAAGAATGGTTTTTATTTAGAGCATATACAACGTCTTTATTAGGAGTATCGTAAATAATTAACGAACATTGACATTTAAAAACTTTGTAAATCGAGATTTAGATGAGGACTCGTTACATCATTAGCAAATAGTTAAATAGTTACTTATCCCGGTGATTTAAGGAAGTAATAACTATTGTTCCGACCTCCTTTTTCAGCGATAATAAATGTCAATTAATGAATCGTGTAAATGTTATTGGTCCTGACGTATGTCAGTCTAAACTAAATGAACTTGTTTAATGCATATTTTATTATAAGTCATTTGCGACAAAGTTGAAACTTCTGTTATATTAAAATGTTTACTGTATTCTACCGCTCTGTAATAGTTTGTTGAACACCAGACGTAGCTGTCTTAAACCAATGTACGAATGATACGAATATCCAATTTCGGCGAGGACCGTCAAATCCACATATAAATTAAAATAAATGCTTCAAATTGCTAACACAGTCCCCAATATAGCATTGTGCAATATTTTAATGGGCAACATTGTCATGACAACAAGAGATTTCTGGACCAATTCGTGGACAAGAAAAACGTATGTACATTTGCTGTAAGTTTGGGCTTGTATCACTTAAGGACATTAAGTAATATATGTCTCTTTAATGATTTGAAAGTGGAACAAGGGCTATGATGATATATAAAATATTATTTTATGTGAATGGTGCTTTGTGTATTGAAAGTTACCAGTTGAATGAAACAGAGTCACAGCCTTTGAAAACTGTATACAAAACAGAACTCCTGCCATTGCCATGCTAATTCAGAAGTTAATTAACTTTGTATTATTTTGAGAAAGCAGGTTAAAAAATGTATGCGGTGGGGAAATGTTATTAAAACAGCTTTGAGCTTGATTTGCTCTAAGCATGAACTTACTGTTTATACATGTGTGTGATTTTTAATGGAATACATTTAAAATCTCTGAAAATACAAAACAATTTACTATAAGCGAATATTAAAAAGAATAATTACGTGGAAATAGGGAAGCATTAGTTTTTAGTTATACATTCATTGTATATTAGTGTTTGTGTTTTACAAATACAGACGGAAAGGTTGTCCGTCTTGGTCTTTTAAACACATACTCAGAACAAAAACCTAAAATACAAATAAAGCAAGGGGCAACACAGGATAAGCAAATACATAAATACGATGCACAATATGATTTCCTGTACATTTAAACAATGGATGGTACATGGTTCGCAATTACAAAGAATTGTTCTGGACAGCCTTGATGGTACTTGACAACGGGCTTCAGACAATCATGTATTGTGCAAAATAAAATTCAAAAATTAATAAGAATCCGTTCTTAAGCTAGGCTGTTTCTTCAAAGGATTCATGTATGAATTAGTCTTAAGGTTCTTAAATCGAAACATAATAGACCTTATTCTCATATACTGTAATTCATGAAGTGAGTTTTCGAATTCCGCCTTAACACACCGTGCAATCGACAAACGCATCGTCTGCGGTTCATCCATCGGCTGCGTAAGTGTATTGTCAAGATATTGTGAGATTGTCAAATGTGTTTGGCATGCGTTGAACTATATGATTTCCTTCTATCCTTTTGTTAAAATAGCGATAATTATGGCAACACTCTTATTACGAGCTAACTTTCGATATATATCGGTTGCGGCATTCTTTCAAGATTATACTATTTGGAATTTAAGGACCATGGATAATTCATATGTGATTTGTCGCGGTACGACTGAAAATAATTTAAACTGTATAGAACTCACACATTCAAATAAATTAACAAGTTTAATGTTTAATAATCACTCAGATACGGAATTCGGATAGTGCCATCTATAATCTAAACCTTCTTTCATCAAGGGCGACACACGACACACGAAGCAATACACGATATTTTGCGCGACACACGAAACGACTCACGATGTTATGCGCGATCCTCAAAGCGACTCAACACATTTTGCGCGACACACAAAGCGACAAACGATATTTTGCGCGATACACGAAGCGACGCGCGAGAATGTACCACGAAATATCGCCCTTGTGTAGGTAGCCCAAAAGGCGACATATCGCGGTAAATATCGCGTGTCGCTTTGAGTATCGCGCACAATATCGTGAGTCGTTTCGTGTATGGCGCAAAATATCGTGTGTCGCTTTAAGTATCGCGCAAAATATCGTGTCTCGCGTTCAAAAGGCGACACACGATATGTTGCGCTATACACGAAGCGGCACATATTATTTTGCGCGATACTCAAAGCGACACGCGATATTTACCGCGATATGTCGCCTTTTGGGCTACCTACACAAGGGCGATATTTTATGGTATATTTCGTATTAAAGTACAACGCATGCCAAACACAATCTCATTCGAAGTA
Organism: Dreissena polymorpha; assembly: GCF_020536995.1. Lineage (NCBI taxonomy): Eukaryota > Metazoa > Mollusca > Bivalvia > Myida > Dreissenidae > Dreissena > Dreissena polymorpha. The sequence continues at coordinate 90,608,176 of NC_068363.1, forward strand.
CAGTGGAATCTCGAAAAGTTCATAAACCATACTAATTATTTCGAGATAAAAGATATTCGAGTAACCCGATTTATAACACGTACACTTCTGACTAGTTATAACTAGATACAGGTGACAAACGATTCTGAAAGCTCTCCAGTAGGAAATTCCAACATTTTTGCCAACCTTCATGTAGCTGTCTTTAAGTTTGTAAATTCATTCATGTGTTTCAATTAAGGAAACCTTGTATCTCAAATTTGAGAAGGGAATGAACATTTATGTTCGAAGTTTCCATTACTTCGATATATCCGTCTTCGGCATAGCGAGGGTCAAGTGTACTCTACATGATGTGGAGACATATTGCTTGTAAATGACTTGTTTTAATAATGTCAAAGTATGAATTATTTAAAACGAAATCCACTCACCCATCCCATTTTATTTCAAAATACGAATGAAAATCTTAAAACTGTTTTTGTGATCAAAATATCTGATAGTTCTATCGAATATGGTCAATGAGTAACGTCCACATCCCATCATGCCAATTTTCATTGCCGCAGCCGATGGCTTGAGCATAATTGTATTTTCGCAGCCAATCTCATGACCATCTAATAAGTAGCCGCGGCCGTTGTCTTGAGCCGTTTTTCCAACCCCACTCGAATTTAAACGATGATAAAAATGTTGTGTGTTCATGTTGTATGCTGTTATTTGGAATAACCGAAGAGAAATGATTAAATATTTCAATAAAATGTTGTTCATATTTATCTTTGGTCTAAATCCTGTGTAATTAGAGTTTGACAGAAAGAGTGGTGAATTTTGTTTGATTTTTGACCACATTCTAACGGATTTCTTTTAAAGTAAGCAGCTAGGAAGGTAAGGATTACGATCACAAAGTCATTCTAACTTAGTCTCTGAAAGAACACACGCAAATCTGCTCAATTCAATACGTAAAATATAAAGAATAGGGGAATACTTACACTCCGCTTTTAACCGACATGTATACACTTCCGCAGCCGATGGATAAACCGCAGACGATGCGTTAGTCGATTGCACGGTGTGCTTAACGACGCAGACGAACGTGAATTCTTGCGGCGTTAAGCTTAAATGGCGTGGTTAAACGACGGAGATTTTCTACGACGCTAAACAAACACCAGTAAGATTACTGGTTCGTGAACACGTACACATACAACTAAAACGTTTTCAAAGAACACAACTTTAATGGAATACCTTGTAATATTTGCAAATATTGTTTGATATACTATAAAAGGATACATTTGTTTTGTAGGTTTTACTCTTACATGTATTTGTACAAGGGTTTGTGTCGGCATATGTTCAGGACATCCATTTATTGACGGGATATTCAAATCTTAGATTTCACCAAATATAGGTAATTTAATTTATTGCATATACTCGGTGTTTTGATTAAGGACAGGCTTTTCTTTTAATTTTAATTGATCGCTTTATTTCAAAGGTAACTGCCGATTAAGACAATATTTAGTAAATATACGCGTGCAAAAACATTAATTTGATTGAAAATAATTTTGTTCTCTAAGTATAACAGTGATTATTTGATTAGAAATCTTTGAAACAATATCATATATGTTATTGTTTAATGTTAAAAATGAGTATTCTTACCAGCCTCAAAATTTTCCTTTTTTAAGCGAACATAAAGGTACCCGTCAAGGTGATATAAGCAGCCCGTTGCTGTTCATTCTCTTTATTGATGACCTTAATACACTTCTCAGGAACACATGTACAAACGGCATATTTGTAACTAAAGATATCCCTGAACTATTAACTCTTATGTACGCAGATGACGTTGCTAATCCTGCCGATACAGTTATCAATTTACAACGACAAATTAATGTGATAAAGACATTTTGTGAAAATTCTGGGATGGCTCTGAATATTTGCAAAACTGAAATTGTTGTCTTCAGAAATTGGTGGACCAGTTAAATGCATAGAACAGTGGAATTATGGAACAAGCCCTATTAATATAGCCTCATTTTACAAATATATGGGTCTAATTTTTACTCCTAAATTGTCATGGTCGCGATCGCAAAGAAAACTTGCATGTCAAGCAACAAAGTCTATAGTCTGTATTAGAAATTATCAAAAACAATATGGATATTTTCATTTTCATGAGTGTTTTAAATTGTTTGATTCTATGGTTAAACCTATTCTACTCTATGGTTCAGAGATATGGGGTTTTAAATTTTCGCCTATAATTGAACGTGTTCAAACGCACTATTGTAAATTGTTTCTTGGTGTTTCACGCTCGACAAACACAGATATGGTCTTAGGTGAATGTGGCAGATTACCTCTTTATGTTGATTATGTAGGTCGTTTTATCAAATACTGGTGTAGAATACTCCAAATGAGTTCCAATAGGTATCCTAAACAAACCTATATTATGTTATATGATCTTGACTCAGTAGGTAGGCATACATGAGCATCAGAAGTAAGAATAATCCTTTGTAAGTACGGTTTTGGACTTGTTTGGCTTTCTCAAGACATCGGAGACATTGATAGTTTTATACATTGTTTTAGGCTTAGAGTATCAAATTGCCTTATACAAGACTGGAGAAATCATATTGACTCTTCTCCTAGATGTGATCACTATAAACATTTTAAATCTTTATTAGAGACTGAAAAATATGTATTAATGGACTTGCCTTTTTCTCTTCGGAATAGCTATGCCAAGTTTCGATGTTCTAGTCACAAATTTGCAATTGAAACAGGAAGAAACTTTGGTATATCAAGAGCTGAGCGGTTTTGTACATACTGTTTAAACCACAATATCGCTGTTGTTGAGGATGAGCACCATGTTTTTTTTGACTGTAAAAAGTACTCAGATATACGCTCATTCTATTTGCCTATATACAACCTAATTATTTTACAGTTGGTAGATTTTACAATTTACTAAACTCTGGAAGAAATTATGAAATTTTAGCTGTTTGTAAGCTGATAAATAATATAATGAGAAGATAGTATTAATATACTGAAGATAAGTAATACTTATGATCAAGTACACCCTTCGTAGTATGTCAACTTTGTAACCACTTTGTTTGCATTTGAACCATTGTTTAGTTATATATAAAACTGTTTATTTGTTATTTTTTGTTCCGACTCTGTCAGATAACAATTATTAATGTATGTACATATACGCTTATATTCAAGTCTGTATATATGCATTTTGTTATGGGCCGGTGGCATTGAATCAAAGACAGAATAAACTTAAACTTAAACTATTCAGGAAGAAAAAGCTAGAAAAGCGTTCATTCCAATCTAGTTGGTTTTATTCGATCACATGGCTACGTTGAGGTATGTATATTAGTATTAAATTTGCGACCGTTCTTACATTTTATGAACCTAACATCGATCTAAATACAAACGAAATTTAGAAGAAAAAAAAATACAATATACAAATACAATTCGTATTGTTTCTTAATAATGTTTTTAATTATTATCATTAATATTCAACACAAAATTTATTACATTAACAATGTTATTCTTTTCAGAGCCGGGATCTTAAGTCCGCCTTCCCAATGTTTGGAGGTTATCTACGCCCCTGAAACATACGTCCAGCGCGATATTTTTTATTATTTCAAAATAAGAATACATGTTCTCGTGCGGCATTAAATCTAAAACGCGGTAAATAATTCAAAAATCGTACACGTATCTCATCCAATATCTTGGATAATCTTAAATTCCCTGAACAGAACATTTCATACTGGTAGCATGTCACTAAATGTAAAATACAATTCCAACGAATATTTGCAGATTAAAATTATACTAAACTGATAATACATAATAATACTTTAGTTTTTAAATGATTGTGACAATTTCATTAATGTATAAACGGACAATTATAACCTATTAAAATATAATACTGCAACAGTAATTAAAGATATTGCCCTTTCAAAGAAATACAAGTATTCCAGTGAAATTTTTAAAAGAATAATTAACAGAAGCCGGCAATATTGTGCTGGTTTCATCACAACGCGTTTTGTATCAGTGAAAACACAAGAGATGTTCATTAGCTTTGACTCAAGGGATTGTAACCCATTATTAGCAGAAGGGCGATGCAGCAAATATTATTAATTATAGAGGCACCTTATAAAACGTGATGAGAGGTGGTTGTGTTGAAATGATTAAAGAGACTATTGCGAACGACTGTACATAAGTGGGTGTCATACTAAATTTTACCTGGAATGTCAATCTTTATCCAAATTCTGCGTCATAAGGACCTTAAAGCATTTAACATATTCAGGGTGAATAATCAACGTTTTTTTAGGGTTTTACACACGGGCTGAACAGAATGTAAACACACCGTTAAGTACTTTTTTTAGTATTTCAAGTTATTTAAATACATTTGCAAAATCTTTAGTGCATTCTAGATAGTTTTTCTTGGAGTTTATGTCGATATCTTAATATATAAGAATAATTCCTCGAATACTTCTAAAATCTGGGACAAAAAATCACGTTGTGTGAAGCATAACCCTGCAATACACAAGGATTTTTGGAAGAAGAACACATGCTTATTAAATAAAGTAATTATGGTGAATTTCAAATTACTATAAGCAGCATAACAATCTGTATTTTATGCACTTGTTGAAATTTTGAATAAAAAAATGTTGTAAAAAGTTATTTGAAAAAAAAACTTACCTGAGTGTTTTCATCCATGAACGTTTTGTTGGGAACCCCACAAAGTAACCTGATCCTGCACATTGGTATTGCGTTTAAATGTGAGCACTTTAATGTATAAACTAAAGAATACTCTGATGTTATTGTACGCTTTCATTTGTTCAAATATTACATACTCGCGCAAAGTATGGGATTTCTCGATGTTCAGCAAGTTAAAACAATGCAATTAAACTGATAAAAAGCTGTTCTTCGAGTCAAAAAATCAACTTGTAGCCGCACACGTAAAACTCGTAAGATATCAGTTATATGTTTTCATATATAAACGAATCGTAAAATATTCGCTTAACATAACTTTTATTGGCAATATTACACTTCCTTTAATATAGTTAGATTTCGTTATTGACTAAAATGATAATAACTTACTTATCAGTGAAGTTAATGTGTGTCTTTGTTACCGATGAACACTGAGATAAGTAGAAACGAGACTAAATGTGTCTTGTTCTGAAAAAACTGGGCATAATGCATGTGCGTCAAGTGTCGTCCCAGATTAGCATGTGTAGCCCGCACAGGTTAATCAGGGACGACACTTTCCGATTTAACTAGATTTTCGGTAAAAAGGGACTACCTTCAAACAAAAAATATCATAACAGCGGAAAGTGTCGTCCCTGATTAGCCTGTGCGGACTGTACAGGCTAATATGGAACGACACTTAACGCACATGAAATTTGCCCAATTTTCTCAGAACGCGACTCAAATGAACAATAGCATACGAAATAACTGAACATACGGTATTAGCTCATAGTATGACTTTGTAAGACGAATGCCACTTTTCGTTATTTGTTTTAATTTGTCAAAATTAGAAAAAAGCAACATATTAAAACTTATTATAGGGTGAAACTTAGTATGTTTTAATTCACACATACCTGCAATAAAAGCGAAATGTTCAAAATGAGCTTCATTAAAATAGACGATCGCAATGCAGTATTGTTTGTTTCTTTAAAATAATAATAATTTATTATATTGATTAAAACGACAACGGTTTAAGGACTATATATATATATATAAACACTGTTGACTTGTTTGTTTAAATATATATATATATACAGTTCATTCAATGCCACAGGTGGTTATAGCGTGTGGCTATGTTATTAATTGGTGAAAACATCATTTGTAATGATACATAATCATATTATAACGAACAATCAACTTTTATGACAAAAATATTCACTGTCAAATATATATATAACAAATGACCCAGCATTTGCAAAAATATTGCAAGATATGTATATTTCCAGAAAGGAAATTCATTTATTCGTTGAATAAGACCGAGATCGTTTAAATCGCTGCACAATTGATGAAGTTATGGCTGCTCAGCATTAATTGTTATCATGCTTGTAGCATAATGGTTACAGAGGAGCAACTAGCGCCCAAGGTATTTGTATGAGCTGTAAAAATTATAATGTACACAAGTAATGCTTTGAAACCAGTGCTACAGAGCAATAAATATCTACATTTCTCTCAGAGTTCAACAAAGATCGTGGTTTTAAATTATTTGTTTTTATTTAAGTCGTTCAATATAAATGTTTTAATTGCTCTCTGTCTTCTCATATTGCATCAAAGAGTCAGCATTGGCACGAGGTCGTCTAAAATCCTGCTACACATGTTTGAAATGTCAAACAGTTCTGGATGCATGACGGCCACGTGCTCTGCAAGTCACATGATAAAAAAAATAAATATTTAAATTGATTGTGTTAGAAATTTTATTAACCAAGTTCTATTTTGGCATTGTGCACATTCACCAACCGTTGTTTTTTTTACCGGATTATATGTTGTGTATCTATGATGTCAAATAAATGCAATTATCTCGTATCAAAGAGACCATTGTAAAGAAACATTTTTTTTTAATTTGTTGGACTTTGGTGTTTAAAACATGTGTGCGAAACCCAGCCTTTTAATAGCATAATTATTTTTACGCAAGACACACACTGTGGATCTTCAGAAAGGAACAGCCCACAGGTTTATTACATGTTCACTTTACTGTTTGAAGTAATTTACAAAGTGATACTTTAAATACATAAATACAGTATGTAATCATGCAGAATCAGTTTATATCTAGTATTTACCACAGGTGGTTAGCGTGTGGCTACGATGTTAATTGGTGAAATTATCATTTTGAATGATAAATAATCATATTTAAACGAAAATCAACTTTTCTGAAAAAAATATATTTCACTATCAAATATAAATATGCATTGCTTTGAACAGCCATAACTTCATCAATTGTGCAGCGATTTTCACGATCTTGGTCTTATTTAACGCATACATGAATTTCCTTTCTGGAAATGTACATATCTTACAATATGTTTAATAATAAAACTTTGAAATAAAAACAACAACTGTTTTACTTTATTTCAGGTACGACAAGAATATGTTTTCGGAAAAGAAGGACGTAATAACAACGCTGACGACATTGTTATTTTAAATATTAACATTTATTAAAATACACGATATTGTTAAAATATGAATTTTGAATACATGTATTTCTTTTTATTGTACATGCCCCGTATTACAATATAAATTAAATGCTTGTTTTCATACAAAATAATAATGCGAAAAAACGATATCAATATCATTTAACAAAAACGCAAATTTAGCAAATTATTTAATAAAAGATGGAGAATTTGATGGTAACATCCCTTTACACAAAACAAACCTGTACAGGTGGTGTTTGCACACATTTTCCAACTTCTGACTGTATGTTATATTATAATCATAATATATATTTAAAATCTCACCTACTCGCTAAGTTGGCGATAAATATTGATAGTAGGTTAATTGATAAATAAAGAAACTCTGGTTTGACATCTACTTGGAAACCTACTACAAACCGACAGATATTTAGAATTCAATTACGTAATTATCCGCTCTATTTAATTGTCAACTCTAACTGGGAGACGGAAGACATAAAGGTGCAACGTTAATTGAAATATAAAACACTGTTGTTTTTGTTTTTCACATAAATTGATATCAAAGGAATAAGATGCCTTTAAAAATGTAAATACAGACATTTATCACAATATTCGTTAGATTACTTTTTCTTTTTTATTTGACGAAAAAAACTTGTTTCTGCACAAAATAGGTATCACCATTGTCACTCGCCAACATAACAACCGATCTGTTTGGCATAACCATATCATTGGATTGAATACTCACTGACTGGAATGTATATTCGAATCAATACATGTCACAGTAGAAACCGGAAATCACTTAAATAGTATGTTATCAAATAACATGTACATGCAAAATGTTTATATGTAATTATTGGCAAGCGATACGTACACAAACAAACGAGAAATCATTATCGAAATGTTAACACAAACAATTATTTAAATAATCAGCAAGTAAAACTCTTAGCATAAACTATACATTTACCTGTATTAAAACGGGAGCCACCGTGGCCGTTGCGATCCACGGCGATCTCGGTGGTCAAACACGAGATCGATTTCCCGATCACGCCCGCAGTGCTCACTCACTCTCACCGCTATCAATCAAGATGGAAACACCTTCAGATCACGGTCATTGTCCACGAAGACGAACACAAAAAAAATCGTCCACGGTGGGACTGTATTTTAGGCAGAAACACGCTAGACGTAGTGTTTGTTGGCAGAGTACCCACAAAATATTCCAATTAGAATAACTGGAAGGCAGTGGAAACTGGAAGAAAAATGGCAGCACGATGGCCAGTTAGGATATATTACTGCACAAATTCGTAAAGGCAAAGTAAACACATCTGAAGATAAAACTGAAACCTCATCATCATCATCATTATCATCATCATCATCATCATCATCATCATCATCATCATCATCATCATCATCATCATCATCATCATCATCATCATTATCATTATCATCATCATCATCATCATCATCGTCGTCATCGTCGTCGTCGTCGTCATCATCATCATCATCATCATCATCATCATCATCATCATCATCATCATCATCATCATCATCATCATCATCATCATCGTCATCATCATCATCATCATCATAATCATGATCTCTATCATCATCAGCAGCAGCAGCAGCCTTATCATAGTCATCGTCACCCTGATAACCACAGCCAGTATCCGTCGAGTAGAATATGATCGTAGGCCAGCTAGTGAAAGGAGTTTGCAAATGGAAGTTTACAGACTATCAGACATATACAATCGTTATAATTAAACCTCATGGTAAAACCATAGTTGACCATGGTACAAAGGCGGCAATAAGCACCGAGATCTATGAAAAAGGTTCAGAATTGTAATTATAGTCATGGTCAAAAGCTAACGAACGGCATAAACCAGTGCTTAACGTGATAAAGCATAGTCATTTTAATGTAAACCATGTTCGTTGACTGGGTAATCGTGGTAGACCCTGAGGAAAACATGGTACTACATGATTTTACTGTGTTCATTTTACATGGTTTACTTTATTTTGAATAAATATTAGCATTTATATGTTAACACATGTAGTTGAATTGAGAGGTAAATAAAATTGCGTTGGATAAAAAAATTAATTTAACATACGTGTTCATGCAGAATTTTTAATGAGTGATTCAGCTAAAAGCCGTTTAAGCACTGTTGTTTTTCGTACCAAACAATCAACATTCCTATTTCCAGAAGTCAGATTTTACATCTTACATTTTACATTAATCGATTCGTTGTTTACAACAGAAAATGAGTTACAGCATTTCAAAGAATAACGGCATTAAACGCTTACATTTATATCTGTATTTTATTGTCAGTATTCACGAAGAAAAATCAGGGCTGTAACCAAAATGGAACAATATATTTAATTATAAGAGTATGTCTTAGGAATCCTTTATTACTAAATAATTATATCTATATCATTTGTTATAGTTCAAATTCGGACCCTTTATCATGTTTTGCTGCTTTGAAAACTTTACAATACATCCTTAATGTTATCAATACGGAACAATGTCCTTTTTATGTTCAATGCCACATCTGAGTTTGTTTAATGTTTCTCGACTAAAAGATATCCTTTATATAAATGAACATGGAACTAAACAGTTGTCTTAGATTAGAACTCGCATAGTTTATGTAGTGCTCAAAATACGTTTTAACATGCCAACAGATCTATTGATCATCAATATTGTAAATATAGGAAACAGTTTGAACATTTCATTGCAGATTGTTTTGCATGAAAAACATGTGGTGCATTACTTGTTTAGCTTATGATTCAATGCGATGGCATTAAATGAATACCTCCAAAATATTCTACATGAACACGCTCAAAGTCACAAATTAAAACCGGTAAAAGGCCACCAACAAACCATACTTAAATTGTTTATCTATTTACCATATATTTGTTTTATTAATCTATCTAATTTTATATGTTTTCTTCCTATTGTAAAATTATAGGTTCCACAAACAATAATGGTAAAGTATTCTTAAAGTGAGTATGAACCATATTTCCTAATATTGGCTTCGTCAACTTACAAACAAACTGATTGTAATATACAATTGATATGAACTTAATATGAACTTAATTATAGCTGCGAGGCATTGTCTAATTCAACTTTTTGAATTTGATATAAATTGGTACACGTATTACGGTATACGATTCATGTCGGTCTAAAGCCAAACATTGTTTGGTGCTTATGGGAATAGTCAAATAATATTTCTTACCCGGCTAAATATCGCACGTTTTTTTTGCATTTTGCACTTGAGAAGAAATGCGCAGAACATGTCAATTTAGTTCTCAAAGTTATATTCATGTACATTAAATGGCACATACAAGTATATTTAGCAGATTGTCTATAGCTTGGTATATATTTCCCTGTTTCGTATTTTCTCATTTCAAACTTGCAACGTCCAACTTGATCTGTGTAACAAATAAAATGTCAGAAGACAATGCTTAACATTTTGTAGTACTATTTATGAATTATAAATTATTTATGAGTTATGGGCCTTGACACTGATCCTACATTTTAACATTAAAAATAGTTAAATATGTTGCTTTTGTTACAACTATGTTAACGGACATGTACACCTTGGCCTGAATCGTATTCTGAAAAAGATGAAGTTACTTGACTTGGTAAATTACTAAAAATAATGGCATCAAATAAACCAATATGTACTTGTCTCCAATACATCTTAATCAGAGAATCGGTCAGCGATGTTGACAATAGAATTAGTTGTAAAACTAGTTGTAAAACTTGTGCTTTACAGTGAAAAGTCAAGTTGAAATCGGATGAACAAGTATTTAGTTTACAAACGTACCTTTACAACTGTTCGTTGGTCATAAAGTGTTTACTTTTCTGCAAAACCCCGCAATGTTGACAAAATATCTGCATTGTTTACACACATGTAGCTCCATAAATTATGAGTTGCACTAGACTTAAATACAATTTCGTAATAATTTCTCTTAGCCGTCGCTTAAGATGTCATATATATTCTTTATTAATGGCGAAAAAGGGAAATGCTATTTGTGATTTCCTGTTTCACTGACGTGTTAATGGACAAATACGAGGCATGAACGCAAAATGTATAAATGGGGAAAACAAATTGTGTCATAAACACATTTTATCACGAATTGTTTCTGATGTGCTTGAAAGTATGTGATAACACTATAGAACTTATATGAAAAGCCCAAAGACTAGGCATAATTTTTAATTTGCCAGTAGCATATTACAAATATAGTATTTAATATTACCATAAAATATCGAGAGAATTTTACAATACACATACATGAAACTTTAGTTGAACAAGCAGGATAAAAAATCTTAATATGCAATATACAATACGGTAATGTATTTATGTTTTGTCACAATTGCAAAATTGGTAGACACAAAACAAATTTTATTTCAAAGACAAATAAGTACATTATCAACGCACAACATGAACAAAACTGTGCTCACCGTTATGGACCGGTTAATAAAAAAGCCACCAAGCAACTATGATCCAAAAGGAAAAATTACGTAAGAGCTGTGTTCTCAAGTTTTCTAAATAAATTTGACGTCTGACCTAGATGCGTTACCAAATGGCGAAGGCTTAATCTTGACCGGTAAATTATCCGAAACAAATGTTTTTACCTGTTTTATCTGCATGTCATCATGTCAGTTTAACAAGCAATTCGTATATTTAGCCAATACATGAATACTTAGTTTTGTTGGCACATGAATTAAATATATATATTAAAATTGAACATTTACTCATTATCAAATCAGGAAAATTTGTTATTGTATGCATATTCAGTAATAATCAACTTATTGACATGATAAAAATTATTTGTAAAACTTAAAATCGTAGATATATAAACAAAATTGCTCCTAGTTTACTATTTTGAATGCTATCGACTGGAAGAAAGAGGACATTTGTATAATGTAAATGCAATTCTTCGAAATGTAATGCTCTACAAATGTAACTCAAACGATATGAGTAAACATGCCCTATTCGTCATAGTGGCCACGTGTTTCTAGATATCGAATTCTTACATGGCTGAGAAAAAACAATCTTGAATCTTATTAAGTTAGTTCTTTTCATTATAATTAAGAATATGAAGCGTACGCAGTTTGACGTAAATGGAATAAAACTGTAAGAAAAAAATCGTAATAATGGGCAAACAACCTGAAAACAATTACAAGAAATAGACAAAAAACAATTATGACTCTATTAACGCCCATTCAAATATTCTAACCTAACACCATAATTGTAATGTTCGTGTGCCTGTTAAAAGATCTATACACGGACGTTCCACTTGCTTAAAGCATTTTATCGTAAACAAAGGTTTATTTGGAAAATATTATCAAGATATGATATATTAAGACTTGATAACAAAGAGAGAATGACAGCTTTTGTGATCGTTTTGTAATGCATTTAGATTTTGTACAAACGACAAAATTCTTTACATAAATATATATCGATAAGCAAATTTTAAAGAATATCTGCGTAAAAAAATATGATTTGTTTGAATAAGCTTATACAATATTCTTTACACATATATGTATAATGTGTATATATTGAAACAAACATAAGGTGGTACCTCTTTTTCCATACGACCTGTCAAGTTCCGTAAATTTCGATAGAGGCAATTGATAGTAAATGGAGCGGTTACAATTTGTTAATATACAAAATAATGACTCATAATGTTTAAATCTGAAAATACAATTAATTTCAATTTAGCTTTTTCAAACATTGTGTATATCAAACATATTTTAAAACCAGAATATTGTGGATAAACACTTATTTCGAAGGTTATATGTTCTTTGTAAAAGATACGCATAGCTGTTAATATCGTTTTTTTAAATTGTAGATAAACAGTATTAAAACGTTTGGTATAAACTACAAAACAAACAAATTATTGGAAAAACGTCGTAATATATACGTGCAATTTTTTTGTCATAGTGATGTTGGTGTTTTCTATGTCTTAACTACAACAGACCATTAATATTTCACCACAATACACTTAAGATTCATTTTTAAATTCCATTTATACTATGCCATTCACAAACGCAAATCATCAATAAAACAAACATATCATATTTTCAGCAAATTCATTGACTTATGCATTGTTGTGCGAAATATATACCCAAGAAACATGAACATTTAAAAAAACAGCACTGTGCTACTGTGTTCATAGAAACTAGGAAAAGCAACATGAACTTTATTGCATACAAACAAATAAACATCATATATTACCTATTCTATCAGTAGTACAGATGTATCAAACATCAGCAATGGTTGAAAATAGTTCATATTTGTCTCACAAATCTGGTACCTTACTTATGGAATACTTAAATTAGTGAGCATCCGTAAATACCGTCCAGAAGAACATATTTCCTTAACCTCAGTTACTATGGCTTTAAGGATGCACTTTAACAACTTCATACGACGCTTCACATTTTTAACTTTTATATATTTACGCTAAATATAAAAAATCGCGACTGCGGAAAATGTTATTTCTATGGTATTGGTCTCAAACGTGTCCGTTGAGATATTCGTGAGTTCATTTATGGGCAAATTAGTGTTATAAGTCAAACGTTCACACAGAAGTTTTCAATATATATCACGTTAAATTATTGGAACCAATTTTAGAATAAGTATTTTATAAATAATATGTCTTTTCTGTCGATGTACGCAACATTGAACTCTCATTGAAATAAAGCATTATTGCGTGCACACTTGTTTAATCAGCCGAGTGCTCTAATTGCATTGTGTCAGATTATGATTTATTCTACCCCAGCGTTATGTTAATGATTAGCAAAATTGACATCATGTTTCATAAACAGGAAGAACTCTTTAAGAAAGCACAATGTCATTTGTTTCAGACAAGTCCTTATCGGTATTGGAGTAGATAATAAACAGATCAATCCGATTTTTTTTTATTTCTGTCATTTTCCCTTAAGGTTAAACTAGAGTTCTAGGAAACACTTTGACAATGATTTGTATTCAGAACTAAATTTATCAGTAATTGTTATAGTCATTTGCGTTAACTGTAGTATGTTGAAACAATATTGTTTGGACCATTGTATTGATATTCATTTTTAAAGAATAATATTTGTCGGGGAAATGAAGCATTTATTGATTTATTCACTTTCCGCAATTCATTTGATGTAAAAAAATGAGTCTGCGTTTCAATATAAACTCGTCATTCAATAGAAAATGAAAATTTCCTATTGCCTATATAAGTTGCCTATAATGCATGTGTATTCATTTAGAAATTCCAATATATCCGTATAGTGCATAACAATTGTATGTTACGATATTTTTGGATAAGAAACACGTTACAAGATTGATAGACGAAATATTTCGATAAGTAATATTCACTGATTTATGGAACGTATAATAATAATGGAATTACACCGTGTCTGAGGCTCAACCATGATAGCCGTTTGATCAAAATAAAGTTTGCGTGTTTGACAGAAACAGTTTAAGCTTGTTCATAAAATAAGCTTCATATTGACCCATCAAATTGCTTTACAAGCGACATAATCACATGTTTTTGTGTTTTTGAAGAATTACCGTTTTATTAGTTTTTGACAAAACATATGATGCAAACAATATAACGATTGTGTTAAGGTGAAGGTTGTTTGTTTACCGTTTTTTTAATGTGTTCGCTATGGCTTTTTGAAACAGTGGCTTACGATTAAGAAGAAGCAACACGTAATAATTGAAATTATCAACACAGCTACTTTTATAACTGACAATTGCTTGTTGATTAATGGTTAAACAAAAGTAAATTATTCGAAAAAATCGTAGAACGACATATTTTATATGATTTGGGACTAAAGAATAAGCAAATGTATTCCCCGATAATTTACAAAATATAAACCGTTCACTTATAACAAAATAAATGGTTTGCTGTATACGCTTTCCTTATTAAGACACACATACGAACATATTCGTCACTCAATATTATGTAACAAATACTTGAAATGTTCGAGACATTGTAATGCGTAACATCGTTTTATAACTTCTATTACTTTGAATGTAAATCATCTTTCATATAAAGGATTAAACTTAAGAGCTTATTCATACTGTTTACCAACGTAGGCTTATTATTCCAATATTAAAGCATCTTTACATGAGCATAACAGAAAGTTTTGTCATTTCAGTTATGAAATAACCGGAAAGAATTATAAACGTAAACATAATTTGTGTCATAATTTCACAACAAAATATTAAGTAAAAACATCTAATAATCACAACATTTTTTTTATTTCACATTCTAAGAACGCTCTCCCGACGGTTGTCAAAATTAAGGCAATATATTTGAACTTTCAAACGAAAAAAATCATAAATGCTGAAGAAGCTGTCCTTTCATAGCTTAGGAAAACACTTTTTCGCACATGCATTTATCCCCGTTTTTCCAGCACAAGATTCATTATTTGAATGCCAACATCTTTCTCAACGCTCTGCATCAGTTTAATTTGATATTTATGTATTTCTGAAATAGCAACAATTTTTTAATTTGTGGAAGCATTGTTCATAACGTCTTAAACATGCATGTGCCCATTCAATTAATAGAGGCGGTACTCCATTTTGTTCGTCCAACCTCTATGCGAACATATGATTACTACACACACATTTAGGCTAAATATGCATCAAAGAAGATATAGTTTGTCGAAGAGTAAAATAGTTTAATAATTGTCAATTTATTCGTGTATTAGTATTTATTTTTTCGGAATCATTACCATTCTTATTCAATAACTTTTTGTATTTATACATACATTCGATACATTTTTCGGAACAATGCTTATCAATGCGTTCGCTTCTATCTTAGAAGTTGGCCATTGCATAGTGCAAAATCAGAAAATTGAGTTGAAAAGCGACACCTCTGGACGCACGACGGAACATTTACATTAACCAAGAGTCAATGTCCAGACCTGGTAAACATCATACAGTTTAGTAAATGCAATACATATGTTTAAATATATTGTTGATTCGTGTTGTTTAAATATTAGCAAGTAATTTTGAAAATAACCGTATATGGTTTTTTTGGTAAAAGCATAAAAGGAAATTTTCATTGTGGCATCAATGAATGAATAACATAATTATTAAATAATACTGTGTCAAACAACGTTTGCAGAAAGCCAGTAACTATATTGATTTAATATATATACTTGTTTTTGGAAATTTATCCGGACTGTTAGTGTCAATATATATATATAAATCATATTGTCGCTGTTCTTCAAAAACCGCGTAAGTCAATTTTTACAACTTTTCAATAGGCAAAAAAAAAACATTTTAAAAATATAATAATTTACATAGTCTCAAAAAGGAAAAAAATATTAAAGAGAAAACTGCGTAAGTCCATTTTTAGAATTAAAATGACAACACCAGGCCTTTATATTTTCATAAATAAAAAGTAAGCCCATTTTGACATAGACTATCTAAATTAATATATTTTAAAACTTCAAAAAATATTTATTTATTTTTTTTAAAATTGGAAAAATTGACTTACCCAGTTTTTGCAGAAACAATTAGTGCACCAATGAGTGTTCAGGATTTTCTCACGTGCTCATAACTATGCCTTCCAATTGGATATTAAATCCAGTATTTTCGCAGAAAATGACCCGTGAACCGGCCGTTCTTATAAAAACAAATAACAATTTGCGCCAAATTTGACTTACGCGGTTTTCGAAGAACAGCGACGATATGCTTGTTGCATTAACCTTTAAATAAATGTCGACACAAGTGAAACAAATAACACTTAAAACAAAGGCCTAAATCAGAACATGTCAAATATTTTAAGATGTTTTTCTTATGTTTTTCCTACTCATTCATTTTAAAGACAATTACATATGATTTATGTGATGTCAGATGTTTTCAGACATAATTATTTTCTTAACATATTCATAGATATTTAGGGAAAGTTTACCAAGAACTTAAAGCCATATATTCAAAAATTGTATGAACATTATTAATAATATAAAGCAAATATGGTGGATGGGTATATAATCAACAGTACTTTTAGTGTTTTGAATAGTCCTTTCAGACATATTTATTTTCCTAACGACAACAGTATTTTAGGAAAATAAAGGTCAAGTAACATAAGCTTGAAGTCAAATATTCTGTTTTTGTGTTCAAACTACAATGATGATATGAACCAGCGATGGTGATGTGTATATATATTACAAATTGCATAATTAAAAGTGCATGCCTTTACAATAATCTTATAGTAATTAAAATGGCATTGAGTTGGACATTATAAAGCAAATATTTACAGTTAGGTATTGTTAAAAAGGCAAACTGGTTTTGATGAATACACTACAATACGTCTAGCGTGATTTCTGCCTAAAACACAGTCCAACCGTGGGCAATTTTTCGTCAGCGTTGATAATCACCGTGATTTGAAGATGTTTCCATCGTGATAGATCTCAATGACAGTGGGTGAGCAACAGGGGCGTTATCGATCTCACGGTTGACCACCGCGATCGCGTTGGACCACCGCGACCACGGTGGTTCGCGATTAAATAAAGGTAAAATAGTTTCTGCTATAAGACTTACTTGCTGTTTATTTAAGAATTGATTTCGTTAACTTTCCAAAAATGCGTTTTTTATCGTTTGTGTACGCTTAGCTTGCAAAAAAATATACAAGAACATGTTACATGTAATTGGATATCAGACCATTTAAGTGATTTTCCGTTTCTATTGTTACATGCATTGATTTTAATATAGATTCGAGACTTCGACAGTTAGTATTCAATTCAGTGCTATTTTAATGTAAAAAGATGAGTTGTTTTGTTTGCGAGTGACTTTGTCTTTGCCTGTTTTGTTAATTAACAAGTTCATATCGCCGCATCATTATAAAGGAAAACGTTATAGAAGGAATATTGTGATTAATATCATTAATTTACATAACGTGTAAAGACATCTTGTTCCTTTGATATAAATGTCTGTGAAAAGCAAAAACAACGGAGTCTTTTATTTCAATTTACACGACACCTTTCTGCCTAGCGTTTCCAGTGAAGAGTTGATAAAACAAACAAAAAATATATCTGAATGTACCTGTAGTTCACCGCAATTGAGAGATTTGAATTTTATTTCCCGATAATTCCCGAGCTTTTCTCAACATACTTCATCGAGCCTGTCATCGCGATTCGTCACTGCGACATCACTGCATTCCACGGTGTATCACGGTGACGCAAGTATTTGTCACGCTGGGCTGAATAACGATGATGCGTGGCGGAAGGCAGAAATCGCGCTTGACGACAAATTACATTTGTTACATGCAAATATGTAATAAAACAATTATGTTTCAAAATGTAATGCACACTGTATTATTGCAATCTTTGTAATATGGCTTCGTTTTATTAAAGGGTCTTTTCATGTTTTGGTAAATTCACAAAATTAAAAAAAGCTGTTTAAGATTTGCAAATTTTCGTTTTAGTTATGATATTTGTGAGGAAAAGGTAAAACTAAACATTTACCGTGTTCTAGAATAGCCATTATATTTATCTTTTTGACGATTTAAGAACCTGAAAATTATAAAGCGTTGCAACGCGAAACGATTTAATAATTGGAGAGTTCTGTTGCTGTCGTTATATTTTGTGAAACTGCGAGGATTGCTTATATAAAGTATAAATTACACTATTTAGTGTATGAGGAAGGGTGACCGATTGGTCTAAATGGGTATACTTTTACTCTAGGACTCCAGGGGTCAGTGGTTCGAGCCCTGTTGAGGGTTACTTATTTTTATATATATTTTTTTTAAATTGTGTTCTTGATTTTTTACTGGAGCTTTTTTAAGATCCAATATTTACATCTATCAACATAAAGCATATAAAGGCAAACTTCAATACATGCCAACATCTGTGAAAAGGCCCCTTGAAAACACATTCGTAAATATAACTGGCGGTTATATGTTCATATTTAGACATTTTCAATCACAACTATACAATAACACGTTTGTTTTTGCAAAGTCATTATATGAAACCCAACAACCGAGAAGTCACATGCTGATTTAATTATCAATGACCTAATACGTTAGACAATATTAACGTTTTCGGAATGTAAATAAATATGCCAGCTTACCCGAATACGCTATACCTAAACAAAAGTTAAATGGCAACCATGCTACTTAAGTTGTAGCTTCCGAATACCATGATAAGATCTTTCTCACCATGACGCAAATAAGGTATCTTGCTTTTAGAAGAAATGAATTAATGAGTTGATTTAATGTATTGATCGTCACATGCACAAGTAATTTACTCGAAACAATATGCTACAATATATCTCATGCTTACTTAATGTTCAATGCCGAAAAGAAGTTAAGCCAAAGTCAATAATGTTTGTTAAATAAAATGGAATGGCAAATGCATTTATTCCCAATGAAGCAAAATGACAAATGCATTTATTCCCAATGAAGCAAATAAAGTAAAGCCTGCAGATGCACTCTATTAGAGCGTTCAATCTGTGAAACGTATTGTTGGTAAAAGCAATACAACCATAGCTCTATCAGAGACATATCGTCACTTGTAACTATATAATTGCCTATACCTATAACCAAGCACAATCAGAAATACAGTGTCTGAATTAATAAGATGTCCAAGGAACGGTTGATTACTACTGCAACTGGTTTATGTTAAAATAATGAATTAAACAATGATTTAATGTACAGATGGGAAACAACCAGAATTAATGAGTCATTAGGAAAATATAGAAATCGATTGCAGAGACAGACGCTTGTGTTGATAGTGGAGTTATAATTTCCCTAACTATTTATGGTACTAAAAGTGCTATACGTTTACCAATTACAGCTTATCGCATGCATGTAATGATACCGCTGATGAGTTTAAGGGTCAAAGCTTCTCTGAGGTCTCATTTAGCTAATGAATGTCTGTGTTGTTGGTTGTCACAGTGCGTTCATATCAGTATTTGCAAATCAAATGACGACATTTACAATGTCATTATATAGCGTTTTATGACCTGAAGGTTATGTAAGGCTTTGTTTCCCACCTTTTTAGGTAATGTCAAATCATTCGTTAGTTGATCCCAATTTAGTGCATAATAACTGTTAAGGCGAGATAAAACAAGAACACAGAAAAACACTGGCAACGTAAATATAATCCATTAAAAAGAAAATGACATGTTCCTTTAAACATGAACTATTAACGTTATATCTATATAATAAAAATATAATAAATAATATTAAATTATTTTATTTAACCCTTTAATTATCGACTTATTGCGATTATTGCGCACAACATAAAAAATTATACTGCATGTGTTTTGCATTGTGTCTGACATAATCGCATTTAAATAACGTTTACGTTAGAGATCATAAGAATTACGAACTAGAATAAAAAATAATTTTCAGGAACCTTTTTTTCCCTCGTTTTCCGCCGTCCTATTAACATGATATTCTCTTGAAATATTTCCTGAGCTAAAGTCAGTGTATTTCATCATACTTCTAATATTAAGATAAGTTATATAAAGCACTTATATTTTCCTCTCGCCTCTTGTCATGCTTCAGAAACGATTAATGTGTAGTGTTATGGTACTATTCTGAGATAACAAAATAGTATGTGTACTTTTAATGTAAAATTACTCGACCAAAGTTTAGCGTTTCAGCTTTCATCATTAAACTTTTTAGCAACATGTCCTTCAATATTAGTTAAAATATCATTTTAAATGTAGTGCCTGTGCAAAGTGTGGATTATGCTTACCTTCAAGAGCAATTCCTACTTATACGTTGTCACTAATTGTTTACACCATTTGGACCGAACAGAAGTTTTCAACACAAAGTCGATTATAACAATGGACAACTTGAATTATCGGAGGACTGTGGATAGTTTTCTGTTTCTAAGAAAACATTCTTTATTTTGTTGTATGGGATTAATAAAGTATTGGTCACTTGGCTTTGATACTATACATTACACCAAATTGTGTTCCTGCTTTTATCAAAATTTGCTGACACACCTATCAAAATCAGTCTCGCATCAACGTCCCGATGTTCCAGAAGTTTGTTTTGTGGTATGACATAAAGACAGGTGAATGTGGAAAATATAACGACATGCACTTATTGTCAAAATCGACAAAACTATCGCGACAATTTCGAGGTTATACTTTGCAATGTTTGACTGAGTTTAGTAGAACAGTTATTTTAAATGTTGTACAGATCAAACAAAATCATTTGCAGCATAGAATTACAGGAATCAAAACATGTTTCAGGGAGCAAACCTTTTGCCTCTGTTGAAGCTTTTGATTCAACAGTTTGATTTGTTTGCGCTCGTGTACGGCTGTATTACAATTTACTCAATATAAAGCAAATACATTATTTTGATTGTTCTATGCGAAACAAGTAGACACAGTACCCGTTGAAGTATTGTACGACACGTGGAGCCGCCAACGCATTCAATGGTGAACAAGTCAAACTGGTCGAGTACAAGCAATACTAGTCAACTGAATTGTCCTATGTAGTGAAAAGGCTGATATTATATAAATCGAATATGATTTAAGCATTTGAATAAGAGCACTGGCCATGTTAGATACGATAACAGAAGACAACAGGTTATTACGAGTTAACATAATTTGCACGCATCAGTTAGATATTCTTTTGTAGAAGTAAATATTCTAATATTAAGTTGTAAAAAGAAACTTGTTGAATAAATGGTATACACAATAATTGTATTCGCACCATGTATGGTTTGAGTTGTATATTCCTATCATACATAAGACATAAATCATGGTCTACTTTACATTTATGTCTTCTTTTGTTGAAACATTGGTTCTTTTATATGTTTGTGCGATGATCTTACAGTTGGTTATATGTTATTCAACGTTATAATGAATGTATTTAGGCTGTTGACGTTGTGAACAATACCCGAGTCAGATCAAACAGCATAACTATTTCAAACACATAACTAGCTTACAAAACTGTGTAACATATTTGTCACTTCGTCTTTGTGATTGTATACTCAGAAAACATATTTATGTTGATATACTACACTGTTTTACCCCGTATAAATTTCAATTGATAGAACATGTGTCGACATAGGCCCATTATTACCCTTTGTATAATTGTTCGTATCGTAACAATGTTTGTACATTTTAGGTTCTATATTATCGGTTGTGTAAAGCTGAGTCTTAAAACATGATCGTGTTACGTTTAATAGGAACTGTTCTGATTTTAAGGAGTCAAAATGTGTTTGGTGTCCATATTATAAGTTTGACGGTTCGCACATTTATTTTTTATACTTAACGCACCGATCGTTGTTTTTCTCGTTACGATTTGCGTCATCAATTGGATTACTAAAACGCATCAATTAATATCACTGCCCGTTTGATCAAGAGGCTATAGCGGGCGCTTTTTGATCCAGACAATCCTCGCTCGTAACTTAATGAGGTCAACTCGTTTAGGATATTACATAGGACGTAATTCTATTCGATGCTTTAAGCTGTGGCTTTACTGGACACAATAAAAAAATGACCTACATCCGCGAAGAAGTACGTTTAACGAAAGTATTCTTTGATATTGAAATCCCCTTTCTTTAACAAAATCGACTTAAGCAAGCTCCAAGAATAAAGAAGACACTTGTCAGAGAGCCTGCTCGAAACGAAAAGATCTATGCAAATTAGTTTTTGCTATCATTTATTTAATATATTACATTAAACGTTAGATCCCCCTGATTAAAAGCATAGACAATCTGGTTCAAAACATCAAGCTGGACATCAATCACAAAATCAAAACATTAATTTCAATGCATTTTCATATTTTGGATGTTGGTCATTTTCTGATTTCTGAACATGTAAATTACGCTTAGATATATCTCAATAGTTTTAGAGAACATCGTCCATATCATTTAAATACTACTGACATTTGTTACATATTTTTGTCTGACCATAATGCTTTAACCATTTTATGTCTACACGATTTATTTATGATCCAATGAGAGACGAATTTTTCAAGCCACACATTGTGAGAAGAGACTCGTTGGCTTTGCGATATTTTGAAAACCTACAAATGCATTCTGGGTAAAAAACTATAAAGCGATCTGCAATTTACAAGCAAAACGAAAAAAAAGTAATCAAACTATCGCCATGGCTTTCTTTTGACAAATATTTAAAGAAATGAATATTGTTTTTGTTAAAGCCTATTATTTATTAAAATATATTACGTACAGTAAAGACACATAGGACATAATTCGCTTAGAATGGTATTTAAGTGCATATTAATATATGAAATAATTTTTTTTATTTTTTATTTGAGGTAACGTGAATATAAATAAATAATATTTTATTAGCTGCGTATTAAAAGGCATTCTTTTTCTCTATGACTTAAACTCAAGTTTTCAGTAGGCTTAAATCGGTTGGCTTAAGTGGTGTTAGCTGTCTCTTTTTATTTTGTCCTGTGATCTTTTTCGTAAGAAAACGTCCTTTAAATTATCGAATATCAGAAAAGCTATGATGACCTTTCTTATTTGTGCTATCAACTACATCCGTTGACAGATACCGGCTACACAAATATTTGATAATGCATTATACAAGGGGTGTATTCACATATTTAAAAAAAAAATCGTTTAATTATTTTAATAAGAACACATTAATATAGTGAAAATAAATAAATAATGACAATACGTTGTAAAATGGACTACTGCTATTAAATCGCACTGGCTTATAACATGTACAGTGTAGTTAAAAACCTAGGGCAGTAATACACTCAAGCATCCGTTCGGTGAAAAACGTTACACATGCTTTAAATGTTAACCATTTGTCTTGATGTTTATAAATAAGCGAACATATATTTTAAATAGTTTTCATATTTAGGAGTGGTATTTAGCTTAAATATATTTGTTTACATTGTTTGCTGTGAAAATTGTTTTTTAACTGTTGATTTTAAACGTTTTTAAACGCATTTAAGGTTTAATACCACGTTCACTGAAACTCGTGTTCTATTACGTTTTGCTAAGTCGCGAATCCAATTCTGAACATACACGTAATAAAAAGTACATGCGCATTAATTAGTTTTCTTCAAACACGAAACACGTTTATATCAACAATTGATTGTCAACAGTTTATTACGCAGTCTTAATTTGTCAAAAGACTTACTTTCACATACTCATTTAAGTAGATGTATTATTGTATGTCTTAATAACAAACTATTTATTTTTAAATTACCACGATACAACGTTTTGCATTTCTATAGTGACATGCAGCATTTACAAAAACATATTCACTAAAAAAATATTTTGAATACATGAATATTTATACTTGTATACGTAACACATTTACCGTAAATATTTCAACTGTAATATCAAATATGTTAATTTGTTTTACATATTGTAATCTAGCGAGAAGTTCTTTTCACAATAATGACACAATCAATATTTTATTGCACACGTATACACACGAAGAAAAGTTAACATTTTAACAAATAAGAATTCAAATACAAACATTAATAAAGAGAATATTCAATCCTGTATAAACAAATCGATTTAACTCCGGGTGTTTGTGCTCTAAAGAGCGGAATATCAAAAATTGCCAATTCTTGAAATCTATGTTCTCACCACCTCTTCTAATTGTTCATACGATACAACATATGTTTAGTTAAAAATCATATTGATATACTACAATGTTTCATTTCAAAGCTAAATCAGCTTACTCAGAAATATTTGTCTATGTTAATCCTGGATTGCCTGTTCTGAGACGACATGTGAGCACACATCTGAACATGCCTAGTTTTCGGATTCGATGATGAATGTTTTGCGTTTATCCAGCACTGGTTCCCGAAATAGATTGATTTAAAGAGAGGTCGCTGGTTGCACGGGCGGAGTCTTTGAAGAACAATATCGTTATCAATCCACACAAAAGGCGCTTAATGGATTTCCTAACTTGGCGATTTACGATACCGTACACTATAGGGTTTGTAGCATGAGAAATTAAATACACATGCCGCAAAATAATGGAATGTGTAAACCCAAATATATCCAACCAAAACGGAATCCATGTAACAAAATAAATTACAGTGCACAAGAACAACATCCTCGCCGTACGTCGGTGGTTGTACCGTTTCCTCTTCGTTTTATCCGTATTGCCTAATGCCATTGAAAGTGTGTTTCGTTTTGCAGAAATGATTCGAGTAACATACTCACCGGGTGAATTATTCTGGTCCTGTTTCACAGTAACGAGGTTTCGATTCAGTTGACCTTTAAATGTTACGTGTTGGTCTAGTTTATCAGTGTCTGAATCGTGACTTAGCTGTTCAGATCTGTTATTGACGATATTGATAGGCTGCCCAATGCACGTTTTAAGACTATGATTTTGACATATGCATTCCGTTTGAATCGCTATTGAACACAGCTGTGGTTCGTTGTACGAATTGCGCTTGCTTACATAAGAACCATCAATTGGAGAATTGCCCATGTCTTGTTCTGCATTATAATCAACAGCGTTCGATTCCTTGCTCGACGGACGACACGCTGTTTTAAAAGACACTGATTCCCCTTCAGCCATTGTATGTTTGCTCTCAAAAGCAAAGGAGCTATCCCTTCTCCCTGTTAACTGTTGTCGTATTTTCGCTTTTCGCCAAAGCACTACATATATTATAATATATAGAACGACTATTGCGACCAATTCTGAAAAATACCCAACAAATTGAGCTATCTGATACACTGTAACGAAATCCTTTCCCATAATGGAATAAGTAAAATGACAAAATCTACCTTTCACACTCTTATGGGGAAAGGTGCACGGGACGTTTGTAACGTCAGTTTCACTTACAACTGCAAATGTTCCTATGGCCGGAGTTGCCATCAAAATGCTTATTACCATTACCGCAGCTATCCCCTTGTTTATTGTATCGACATTCACACGAGAAGAAAGTCTACATACGGCAATGTAACGTTCTGAAGCTATTGCTACAAGCGTCAAATTAGATGATATCACGGCGAAATGACGTAAAAATTCAAACGATCTGCAAGCAACGTCAGAAGAAACGAGATGATGTTCATAGACCATTGAATACGGCATGATGCAGACACAAACTAACACGTCAATAAAGGCTAGCACCTTGATAAATGTGTTACTCGCCTTTTTGTCCTTCCGTTTGTTGTATATCAATAACACCGGTATGTTTCCTAGTACTCCAACAACGGCGAAAATCGCAACCATAACATCCAACACTAAATACTGTAGATGAAATCCATCGCCAACAAGGACACTTTCTTCATTTGTGCCTAAATTTTTGTTATTTAATGTGAAACTAGAATTGACTACCGAATAATTCATTTTTTGACCAATATTGTTCCGAAGTCACGTTTATTTGAAGTCAAGTCATTAACTTTTGAAAATTTGAAAAAGAACCATGTTATCCGTGCACTACTAATACATTTAATCCGGAGTTTACATATTTAATTAAATATTATTGAACACAACGTTGTTTATTCATTGCCATTGCTGGAAATATATTTTTGCAAACAGCGATTAGAACGCAAAATAACACCGCTAAGTTTTCAGAACGTCATATTTCAATTATGTCTACCATTGTACAACGGTTTCCCAGCACGACTGAAATTCCTCTCGCAATGTGCTAGCATTCCTTTTATCGGTTTCCTCAGTCTTAGTGACATAAATAGTTACGCATTAGCCGCTAAAAGCATGTCGAAGTTTGCATTTCAGCAGCCCAAGGACCCTCACAAGGTTAGAAAACAATTAGAACAGATGTTCTAAACGAGATATTGGTAATTTCGGTCGATTCCACTGGTCAACAAGTTTATAAAGAGTCTGTGAAAAAACGTCTGCTTCCCCTCAGTCGTGTTTCTGTAATGGAAACAGTTTGATAAGAACTGTTTTACCAGAAATACCGCAAACGAAAAACAAACCACTGTACACATTGACTGACTAAGTCATTAAATTTTATAAGTATAATATTTCTTTCAACATCACAAACGTACTTAAATAGACGTTCTTAATACGACTAAATTATCATAATCAACACAAACGTGTGCACGAAACGTCCAAGATTACGGGTAATAAACACGTTATGACACAATTCATAGTGATCATAAGACGTAACTGAAAATGTAAATGTAGTACGTGATTTAATATTATTCATTTCTATGTTCCTCTAATTGAAATGTCTTTTATGTTCCGCTTTCACTTTGTCAGAAAAATCCGCCGATGAGAAAAAAGTGTATTTTCTCTGGGTTTTGACAAGTTCATGTCAAAATAATTACACATATTTGCTTTTCATGACTTATTTGTAGAATGTTTTTCCAGAGTTACAACAAATTAAACAAACATTTAAACAAAACACAATTGGAAAAAAGTACATACCTACTTCATGCGATTCCATGTTAACACTCCAAAAATACTTTTCAACATCTTCATGTATTGTTGAAAATTACAACGTGAGACGAATAATTAAGCTGACTGTACAAATCGTTCGATCACCTCTGGCTTAAAATAGTTGTGGAACATACGTCCGGCATTGCCGAAATATTGCAACTGCATGCATAGAAAAAACAACTACTTCTGATCACAATTTATACGGTTAAAAATACCATTTAATTTCCCATTAGAACATGATACTATTTTAAAGCATATTTGTTCTACTTTGAATTTAATTTGGGGCTGAAATAATACGAGTATCACTTTTCAGAACACAACATGTATTAATCGTTATGATTGTATCCTCATACAAACCATCGGTATCCGCTTATTAAACGTCCATTAATAAAACACAATCGTACCAACATGTCACAAAACCATCAAATGAATGTATCATTATTGAGAGGATCATCCATTCTAATGCTCTTCTAACTGCTGTCAGGTGACTTATACACATGAGCCGGGTAAACATCGATAATGAGGAGATTGGAGTAACATATGATACCAGTCTGACAATAGCGCGCCCTTTATAAACAACCGTGTGATGCGTGGCGGTTTTTCCGTTGGAGCTTCGTGGTATCGCCTTGTTAATACTTTTGGTGTGTAGTGGTGTGTATTGTTTCCATTCTAGTTATGGTAAAATTATTGAGTGTGGAATATAACAAATAGGCAAACTAGCTAAATTATGCATTTCTAAATGTCAAAGGGAATTGCGTTGTCAGGTCGTTCTAGCGTGATGAATTGTTAGAGAATCATTGCACTTTGCTTATGAATAAGTCATTTTCTGATGGCTATTTCCGCGTGAAATCGCAGGAACACATGTTCAGAATATAATTTAACATTATTTTAAATTTACCTGGACTTTGTGGACAAACTGGCATTATGTTCCGTTCCGATAATGTTTAAATAATAATTTGGACGTGATGCAATTAATTATGCAGACCTTTATATGGTGAATATGTTAAATGTCGCTCCGGTTGAATGCTTGTTAGGTAGAAATTGCACTATGATTATTAAACTTGTAATTGTCCTTTCAGGGACTAATGATTAAAAGTTTATGTAACATTACATGCACGTTCACATGCGGATACTTTCACATCGACCCGCTATGTTGATGTTTGGAGAATATATGCTCTATAATAATAGCTCTTTGCAAACCTCATGATCTTTATTTGATGACACTTGGTATGACGGTAATGCGCATCTTTTTTGGTTTGGAATTTTATCTGAATTAAATGGTACTTTATATACACATTCATTTGGAAAGATAAAACAGTAATTTAAATATAAGGGGTGTGATCAGTTTAGATATCGTCGTTAACCCTAAAAATGACATTTTACCAGAAGTTGTTGTTGTTGTTTTTTAGGGGGGGGGGGGGCTGAACTCAGACCTGCTTTTTTATACCTGTATATTAATTTATATAGAGGGTTAATCAATAAGCTTTCTGTTAATGTATCCTTTTAATTTGTAATTATCCCTTGGGTTAATATGTTAAGAATACGTAAGATAGCCTGTAAAATATAATATATACTGCAATGCGTGTCATAGAATACTTAAAAAGAGGAACATGCTAGTTTGATATCCGAAAAATATTCTTACCTTCCAGCCCATTTTCAGCAAACCTTTTGATACTCAATAGCAAATAAACCATTTTTTTTGGATAATATTTGGTCACAGTGTACTTGGTTATTTTATCAAAGTCGATGTATTGACTATATGCTATATTTTGGCACTTATTTGATAATTGATGAGCTTGCAGTGTTTTACCCAATACAATCAAACTAATTTGCGTAATCCTGGTTAGGCTATGGCCAATAAATACATTGTACAGGTCTGAAATAAAAACCAATTATATAGTCACATATAGAATAATTATGATGATACTATTCAATAAATGGCTGTAAAACCCTTTTTGTGCATTAACTGCGTGTATTTTCGAAAGTTAACAAGCCGCGATTGAGCATAAATGTAAAGGGAATGTTAACACGTTGATAGTGTTGTGTTGCCATCATGTTAATTTATTCTTTTGATATTGTTTTTTGTGTACTATTTTGAGTTTACAATATTATTTAAGTGTAAGAGTAATTGTTTTAAACACATATAATTAAACAATTTGAAGAGGGAAACCATTGCGTCTGTGTGTATCGTTGTATAATTTTCAGAAGTTTTAATGTTCGCAGCCCCAATGTTTGTGTTAGCTTTTGCCCTAATGTGGACGTGTTATATTATCAGATTGGTCTTTGAGCATCAATGGTGTCAATAAAGTTATTGAAATTTAAATACTAGTTTGTTTCTTTATGAGCTGTTATACAAGAATAATAAAAAGTAGACAACGTTCATGCAGCAAATTCTTGAAATGCACATAATGTCACGACATTACGTTTCAATGTCATTTAAATAAAAGTGTTCAAGTTTGTTTCTCTTACAATAATCATTTGCTGATGGATTGATCCCAAGCTTTACATCGATTGATAAAACGCATAATCGGGGAACATCCACCAGTTTCACTGATATTATTGTTTGCATGAACCTCTGTATTGAAACAATCGAAAGAAGACATTTCAGACAAGATTTCAATCGCATAATGATCGATTTATTGCTGAATAATTGTCCCTTATCCCCATGTCTTCTGCTCATTTGTCAATGCATTACTCTGTATCTCGAGAATACATTATGCAATCTGGAAGATTGTTACCAATAAGTAAGCATTAATAAGAAGAAATTGCAGATACCACTAATCCAGCGGTCGAGAACTCATAGACTGTTCATTTGGTTCAATTTATATAAGACATTAATGGGAAGACGATCTATACTGCGATGATTATTTGATTCTTTGTTTATATAATAATAAATTAATAATTTTCGCATTCACAATAGGGTATATTTTGTTTTCTGAGTAGGCGTAGTGATAGTTCTATGAGAGCTTTTCCAGTATTCAGAACGACCCGATGTCTCGTCAGATATGTGCGAGTATCGTGTTATAATGTGTGTTTCCATTGCACTCTGTGTACAATGAGCATAACTAGTATGTTAGAATTCAAGTTTGTCGATAATTCCCGATAGATACAACGTGTCAAAGCAACAACATACAAATCAGAATTGTATTGTTTATGCCGTTTTGTTGTATCTGAACGGACTATCATGTGTTCCATATGAAACATGCCTTATTGTTCGAGTATAATTGACGCTTAAACCTTAATGATTGAATGCAATGATTCTCAAATTTTAATTGCATATCACATTGTTCACCAATATCAAACGAACAATTTGTTTCATAAATGTATCACTTTCATATCCTATAAAACTTGTATAGTTGCAAAACACATGCCAAAGTACTACCACGTCGTTCCCATGCATCAAATGTATGTACGAGAATTTATAAGCAAACGTCTGGTTGACTTAGATAAGGCAAAACAATTATTTCTTTAATTCTCCTAACATTCCCAATACAAATAGAGTAGGATAGCGGGTACAATGGTGATTTGATTCTTTTGTATGTAATTATAAAGAAAATACCCATTAAAATATATATAAAAAAAATTAAAATAAGCTAAAATATACCGGTATATATAGGTGAAAGCTATTTTTTCCATTACATGTATACCTTAAAATAATGTAATGTAGCCAGACAACTTAACCCGGCGAATACAAAAGGGTCGGTAGGGTTAATAGAAACAATCTATTTTTGTACGTGTAGAACATAATATCTGCCTTAAAATCACTGATGTGTTGATTCGGATAACATTATTCTTTACTGCATTTCAAACCCTTACATTAACCCTCTGAATTATGTTTTGGCATCGAAGAACTTTTGATATGTGTGTGTATTTGAAGAAAGAGTATAAATTACCGCTTGTGTCTATTTCTCCCGATTCATAGATTTGTTCTTAGAAATGCCACTGCTAAAAAAGAATTGAAAAATATGCTACGGAAATCAAAACATACACCTAAAACGTATGACAAATATAACAATCACTTAATAAATGTATAATATGCACTATGTTTTTCAAACAAAAACCTTATGCTTTAAAAAGGAGACTCGAATACAGGAAAAGCGAACGTAATTACTTAAAGTGATATTATGGACCTTTTTTACTGTTGAATTGAGCTGGAAAGAATTAACAGGTCAAAAGAGTTAGTTAAATGTGGTTACTGACCAATTATCTGCAACTCATCTTGCTAGCAGTTGTTTATCAAATATATTTACTTTAAAGTGATATTATGGGCATCTATTAGTTTATAGGTGTCTATCGCAACCGTTCTTTATTTTTGGTGTTTCACTTCATATACACTTATATTTGTTAATGCAGAATCAACATATTAAAGCAATATCCCGGAAAGAGAAAAATAATGCATTTGAATATCAACCGTACTTTCGTTTGACAACTGATCATGCATGTACGATGTGAACCTAAATTTAACTATCGTGCAGATTCGTTCATACGACACAAAGACACAATTTTGTTTTACGAATCTTTTCGGCTTAGAGGACTGGGTGAGTCACGTAAGAATATCGAATATAAAATATATTTTTAAAAACAACTGGTAGGAAGATGAGTTGCACTTAATTGGTCAGTAACCACGTTTTAACTAACCTGTTGATTATTTTCAGCTCAATTCAACAGTGTAAAATGCCCATAATATCACTTTAACGATTCATTTTGTTTAACAAATATTATACAACTGTTTAATATACGATCATGTGGGTCTTCTTTCTGGTCATACTTTGATATCGAATTATGGAGAAAATAAACAAAACACAAAACATATCCGCCGTTTCGTAAACATAAATGTATTACACATATTAAAGTTCAATATATTATTGTATACTTTCTCTTTTTATGTTATACACATTTGCATTAATATAGGTTACTGGCAAAGATAGCAAATATGTCGGTGCGTTGCCATTAGTACTGCCAGAGGTTCTTTATTCGATGAATATTATTGCATTTACTCTTGCAATGTTTCAAACACAAATGCACCCAATTACGAGTGACTGCTTGTTGTATACTTTCATGTTTTATGTTCTTGTTTAAAACACACAAGGATATCATCTGATTACCTTTCGGTTATGCTGAGCAGCCCTTGTATCACTGGTATGTGGTATTTTGTCTTCTCGTTTTTGTCATCTTCAATCGTTAAGATTTATAGTAAATGGAGATGTGTGTTATTGGCAAAAACAATCTTTCACAATGTTTTCAGGTCGAGAAAAGTAACTTTTGACTTAATTAATTATTATACCTTTTCAATTGCAATAGTCCATACATAAAAAAACACCCTCTGAAACTCTGTTTTCGAAATGTGGGTTTTTTCGGCTGACAGGGCTCAAAACACAGGCGAGCGAAGACTTTAGGCAAAGTTATTAATCAGAATAAAAAGTTTATATGTTGTTGTTTTTGAGATTATTTTCAATTTTAAAAGATGGCAATAATGTATTTTTATGCAGTTTACAAACATTTAAAGTCGAGACAAAAGGACATTACAGAGCTGTTTTGTGGTCGTTCTTAATGAAAATAACTTATTATTATTCATTTGACATAGTATATATTCTGTAATATTTTATTATGATGTTAGAATGCAGTTTGACAAAAATTAAAAATCCTTTGCAAAAATCATTAGTCTAGTTTTAAGAAAAGACACATTTCAGTAAGCACAAAGCCAGGACAATATTGTATTTTAGTATGTACGGCTTGTCATAACGAAGTCACGTAAAAGTTTTATCTTCGATTGTATAATTATGTTAATTTGAGTTTGTTTTGAAACGAAACAAAAACTTTAAATTGTTGTTGGTAGACATCAGATTGAATAACCTCATCAAGAGTCAATTAAAATATTAATTAAAGTTGTTGGACTAGAGAAAAAACCTACCCGATAACTCGAACTCTCCTCGAATCACCGATTTTTTTATTGCTATATATTCATATACTTTGTTTGTCGGATGGCTCGAATTCGCGATGTTCGAATTATCGGATGGCTCGAAAAGTTTTCACAGCAACAGTCCCGGTCACAACTTTTACACGTTGTTATTTTTGTTTTTTGTGTTTGAACTCGATTCGGATCGCATTAAGCTGATTAGCAGCGCCATAATTGATGACATGCCGGTTGCAAACAAGCCATCGAATTAATCGTTATTGATTTGAGTGAAAGTACAAGTTTTGAAGACAATTCACCACGAAAGACGTCCGCGAACTCAGCCATGGGAACGGTACATGTAGTCTGAAAATATCACGAGGAGTTCAAAGACCTGTACAGCGCCAACTTGATGAAATAGAAAAATTCGTATCTCGACGCCAAGTCATCAATACAACACATACTGGCAATCATGCCATTCTCTGAAAAAAGGGTATAAATAAAACATTTAGTGCTGTTGAATATTTAGGAGATGTGTTTCAAGTACGTATTCATGTTTTTTTAGTGCTGTGGCTTGCATGTACTCGTAAATGTGCTACGTAAGCACGTTCTGTTATAATTTATTTTAAGATATTTGTTTTATTGTATGTGTTACTGTTTATAAATATTGATTAATACAATTATGAATTAAGTTATGTGTGGCTCTTATTAAATCAAAATCAGAAAGTAATACGGAGTATAAGCAGTCTGAATACCCTTCAACTAAAAATGAAAATCTATTTAATATTCTTGTTAGTAAAAAAACATATGTAATTAATCGGTTGGCTCGAATTCTATATTGCTCGAACTTTTGTTGTCCGCCCCGCGGGTGCGAGCTATCGAGTTTCGAAGGTACACAATAGCCATGCGAACACAATTTTGTGTTTTTCTTTTTCATTTGCATTCTTGATGTCTCGAACTTTTGTTGTCCGTCCCGCGGGTGCGAGCTATCGAGTTTTGACGGTACATAATAGCCATGCGAACAAAATTGTGTGTGTTTTTCATATGCAAGTAACTTTTTACTGCATATTTCTGTTATATATCTAACGTCACGGTATACCTACCAAACATTATTTAAAGTATGCGCATGTTGATTTGACAACCCATATGCTTTGAGAAATATCAACTTTATGACAATGTTTTTATGAAATTCGTGTTCAATGTATAATTTGTTTTGCCTATTTTTTGTAACATATTTTTATCAATATATTACAATTTAACACATATAAAAATCGTATAATCTCGCTTTAAGATACGATTCGTTTAACATTGTAAATACAAGCAATACATAGCATACTAGTCCTTCAGCCAAGTACCCCAAATTGAGGTGGGGTGTACCAGTAAGGGGTGCAACACTACACCTATATATCTTTGAAGATGCATGCCAGTAGCATATGAAAATGGTTGATAACAGTCTGGTACATGGCAGCTTTTTTTTTTTTTTTCTCCTTTGAAGATGAGGCCTCAATCAGCTTTATTTTCATAAATTGTCTAGGAGAAATTGAACCGAAGTAGGGTCAATACACACTTTGACCCCCAAAGAATTGCTACAAAACGTATTTTAACTGATCCTGGTAGGGTATAAGGTCCTTAAAAACATATCAAAAGTTTACCACAATCGGACCTCCGGAAAGTTGTTTTTTTCAAAATGGCTGTCAAGATTGCCGCCAAGACCTATTAATGATCATAACTATGTACCTATCCAATCAAATTTGATGAATTTGATGTATATACCTAGATTTCAAGGGGCAAAGAACACATAATGATCATCAGAAATTGTCTGAGTTTAACTTAAGTACACACAAATTCAACATTGCGTCGAAAATGGCCGCCAACACCTATTTATTGTCATAACTATGTAACTATCAACTTAAATTTGATGAATTTGGTGTCTATACCCAGGTTTCAGGGGGCAAAGAACACATAAATATCATCAGACAAAGTGTAAGTTAATTATGTTACACAGAAATTTAACATGGCGTCCTAAATGGCCGCCAAGATGGCCGCAAAGATGGTCGCCAAAACCTATAAAATGATCATAACTATGTTACTATCCACTCAAATTTGACGATTTTGGTGTCTATACATAGGTAACAGGGGGAAAAGAACACATTAAGATCATCAAACATTGTTTAAGTTTATTATATTACACACAAATCCAACACAGCGTCCAAAATGGCCGCGAAGATGGCCGCCAAAACATATTTATGATTATAAAAAATATCTATGTAACTTTACACTCAAATTTAATGAATTTGGTGAATATACCCAGGTTTCAGAGAGCAAACGAACACATTAATATCGCATTTATATCAGCAGACAAAATATAAGCTAATTATGCTACACAGAAATTCAACACGGCGTCCAAAATGGCCATCAACACAATACGAAGGACCACAAGTCCATAAATTGTTACTCAAACGTTATGGTTGTTATGTACAATGCCATAGTTTAGGAGACAAGAAACACTTTAATCGAATTGAGGTTATCACTAAGGAGTTGAATAATCATAAAATCCTATTTACGAACGATATTTGGAAGAGAGAATGAACCAGCACATAACTTCATGATAGGATCAGGTTTTACTAACTTCTGTAGACTTGATTTTTTACCGTTGCTGAAAATCATTGAAGATTAATTACAGCCTGAATAAGCACGAGTTCTTTCAAAAGGTTAATATTATACACTTTGCGTTCCTTTGACTGTTTATTAACATAAAAGCGGAAGTAGATGGTCTTATTGTCCCTTTCGGAGTAATGCAGGATCAAGATGAGCAAATCTGTATCCTCGCCCATCAACGTTGTGGTGCTACGACGGGATCGTTATACTGTATTTAACAATTTGAACGTCTGCATCCCCTGAAGACAGAACAACATAGCATCCCATTTTAGTCAGAGTTGTTCTGATCAGAGCAATCATGCCGGCCTTGTTTCTGTCACGAGACAAAAAGTCTTCCTTTTTTACATGAGCATTCTGTTTCTTTGCTGACACTCACAATATGATTCACGTTTCCGGTGCGTTTTGTCTTTGTTATGATCACCGTCTTTGTAGCCATCGAACCCCACTGTCGCTTGTCCGTAAAAAATTCACTAAATCTACATAAGACTCGGCTATATGAGTCGCCCTTCTCCATGGTTAACGATGCAGCAAAGTGCCACCATCATGCATCTGTATCATGAATACAGTTCATCACAGCCTCACATGATGTGTCTACAGCATACTCTTAAATTGCCTGAGCGATCTGAGGCTTATCTGCTGTACAAAGTATGTTCTTGGCTTCAAAGAAGGCAGCAGGATGGGAACTCAGTTCATAAGACAATACGACTTCAAGGGAAGGATCTCCATATTTTGACACCACCAGAAAACTCAGGAACAGAAGAGCACGATCAAACGCACTGTCAGAAGCGATCTAAACAGCCAAGCTATTCCAAAGAGATTTGGCTCTGTATTTTCTCGTGAATTTATAAGCAAAGAGCGACTTTCCTATGATATCTCTTATGATCGTTTTCCCAACCGCCTCCATTGCATGAACATTCACATGTGACCCAGCCACTATCCCATTGACCATGTTTCTGAGAGTAGGGTCAGCTGCGTATGGTGATCAGGTTGTAATATGTGTATGCATTTTCTCCAGATCAGAAACATCCCCTTTGATGCACACTTCAGTTGAGTTTTTGTGTTGTGGACTTGTAGTATCGGTCAGGTCTGTGAAATCCTGCATCGCATTGTTGTGCTCGGATGTTGCATATAGAGTCCAAGGGGTTTGCAGTTCCTCAGTCATTCCACTGCCGCGAGTTAGACCACATGTGCTCTATAAAAACATTATCAATGTTTGCTCAATAACAAGATCAAGTCATAGCCTAGCCCAGCACTAATGGCTCCTACAAACAACGTGAAAACCAATACCGACTTTTCGATAAACGTCCGGGTGCGTTTCCTCTAGGTTGCTTATTTGCTGCAGATATATGTAGTAATACGCAGATTGCAGGTAATGTAGCCAGCAGCCGCAAAGATGGATAGCAAATTGGGCACTGCCTAACGCATCAACCAACACTCAGTACGATATACTTTAATCAACACCCTTGAATTGTTAATCATAAGCTAATAATTCAGCCATACTATGTTTGTCTTTGAGGACTGGGCAATTTCATGTTTCAACTTCTCTGTAGCCCTCTCGAGTTTGATCAAAGTCGCATAACATATCATCTGCTAGCGTCGTTTTGCCCCTCAAAAGTACAAATCCTTGGCATGATCCAGCAGCATCTGAATGTCTGGATCTTCCTTGGTCATTTCGGCTGAAAGCTGGCTGTGTATACACTTTTCAACATAAAGATGGTCCCGTGAAGCTCTCTGGACAGCTTTTCGTGTCACAACGTGCACAATTGCATTTCTCAATAGACAGCCTCAAGTATGTTTTTGAGAGCGGTTTCTTCCATGAGGGATCCTTTGCCCATCCAACCCCTCCCCCCCCCGCAAGTTCATACGTTTATGAAACATCCCAAATTCTGAACAACATTTTCAACTACTTTGTGGCGCATCAATGATGATTTCGGCAGCTTTCCAATAAAAGGGTTGGTCAAACGTTACAATGGTGTGAAGGTTGTGGCAAGGTTGCAAACTACGACCTATGTTGACAGAATGCACGCTTTGTCTCCATTGTACATATTAATCATAGGCAAGAATTTGACTGACAACAGCCCAGGGTACTGGCTTTGCTGATGCAAGATACGCATCATTCCCTGCCAATTCAGTGTTGCCTAAAGCTGAAAAATATCGATCCTCTTATCAAAATCCAGAAATTGCGGCAGGTCCAAACTATGGCGATTCACATAACAAGCATCACGTCAAAAGTAATTGACTTGCGGTCCTTCGTATTGTGTCATTGGACGCCATGTGCGATTTCTGTGTAACATAATAAACTAAAACTAAGTCTGACAATCGAAATGTGTTCTTTACCCCTCGAAACCTCGGTATAGACAACAAAATCATCTAATCTGAGTTGATAGATACATAGTTATGATCATTAATAGGTCACATAACCCAAACCCGGAACTCCTGTTTTTAGGGTTACATGCAGTCAGTTTGATACTTAGCACACATTGTTGAGTGCATGCTGCCTAGGATTTTTAAAATACATTGCAAATGGTTAGTTTTGGTATCAACTTGAAGGTATATTTGTAAGCAATAAGAAAATAATCCATTTTTGTGCTCTACGTTTTGTGTTGATGGTTCCCGGCTTTGAAAGTAGGTCATACTATTTGAGCCCAAAATGGTTGTCTGCACAGCTGTCAAAACCGGTTTGCCTATTCTAAGGTAAATATTTCGAGTTAGCACGTATAGAATTTAATGACATGCATTGTTTTCAAAAGATTATGCATTTAACTTTCAAATGATATATATATATTCATGTATCATGATATAGTGGGTATGCGCTTGATCATGTTAAAAATTGATATCGAACTTCAACTATTTTATATGTAATATAGAAGGAAATTAATTGCGCATGCGTAACCTTAATAGGTTTTGGTTGCCATCTTGGCGGCCATTTTGGACGCCATGTTGGATTTGTGTGTAATATAGTAAACTTAAACAATGTCAGATAATGTGTTCTTTGTTCCTTGAGACCAATGTATATCCACCCAAATAATCAAATTTGAGTGGATATTTACATAGTTATGATCATTAATAGGTTTGGGCGGCCATCTTGGCGGCCATTTAGACGCCATGTTGGATTTGTGTGTACTATTGTTAACTTAAACAATGTCTGATGATCTTAATGTGTTCTTTGCCCCTTGAAACGTAGGTATAGACACCAAATCCATTAATGTTGAGTGGATAAATACATTGTTATGATCATTCATAGGTTTTGGTGGATATCTTTGCGGCCATTTTGGACGCCATTTTGGATTTGGGTGTAATATAATAAACTTATACAATGTATGATGATCTAAATGTGTTCTTTGCCCCTTGAAACCCATGTATAGCCATCAAAATAATCAAATTTGAGTGGATATTTACATAGTTATGATCATTAATAGGTTTTGGCGGCCATCTTGGCGGCCATTTTCGACACCATGTTGGATTTGTGTACTATTGTACACTTAAACAATGTCTGATGATCTTTATGTGTTCTTTGGCCCTTGAAACTTAGGAATATACACCAAATTTATCAAATTTGATTGTATAGTTACATAGTTGTTATCATTAATATGTATTGGCGGCCATCTTGAAAAAAAAACTTTCCGGAGGTCCGATTGTGGTAAACGTTTGATATGTTTTCAAGAAGCTTCTACCCTACGAGGTTCAGTTAAAATACCTTTTGTAGCAATTGTTTGGTGGTTGAAGTTATTTATTTTTTCATATATTGACCCTACTATTTTGGAGGCTCGCTAGTTTTTAAAAACTTTTCTTGCAATCTCATTAATATTCATAGATATGCAAATGTACTAATTTGTATATTTAACTGCAGATCATACTAGGTAATAATCATACTCTTCATTTTAACACCAAACCTTTTATTCTAGAACCAATTTTGAAGAAATATTTGAGAATTATATTAGCTAAACTAGCTATTTAGTCAAAGCCTGACGGTTGCTATAGAAACAGCTCAATAATAACTTATAGCTGCCCAACGGAGATTGTTATCACACATTTTGTTTCTTTATATTGAGTATCCAATCAAGTAAGATAGGTGTTGTTTTGCCCCCTTCAGTGGTACACCCCAACCAATCTGGCTGATAGACTATACGTATGTTTCACTGCTTTAACTTGAGTATTTCATATGCTTGTTATCGAAGTAGATCAAAATGATACCTTTCAATACATTACAATGTGCTTCTGCATCTAGATTTATGATACTGTTTGGACATGCATACCACGCCGACATAGTTAAGCTTTGTATTAAATGTATTTTAATTTAATGTAACATAACACAAGTGAACTAAATATAGTGGGATTCGGACCGGAGTTCTGTGTACGCCTTACAATCATTTGCTGCCCTTCTCATTTTATAATGACCATAGCCACCGTGTTTCACTCGTTCCAAAATGAGTGCAACCTCTGGATTGTCATCAGTCTCTTCGGTTGATACAGATTTTTATTTCATTTCCGAACCTACCGATTTCTGAAATCAGACGGGTAGAATTTCATATCTTGTTCAATTACATATCTGTTTTATTTGTCACGGTCTGCACTTAGTCACGTTAGGGGAGAAGTTGTGTGGCGGCCCGGCTAGCGAGGTGCCGCGCGCTCGAGTCACGCATTTGCACCAAATTTTTCACCCTGTTAAATATTAAGATTTTCAGAAAGTACATTTTAAATTTCAACTTGTATCTGATTTGGCAAATTAAAAAACGAGTTAACGATGAGTCAATGCGAACACATTGGTAGTTTACTATTTAACAAGCACTTCCAAGATATGGCTCCGGACGGACGGAAAGACGGAAGGACGGAAAGACGGACGGACGGACGGACGGACAACGCCAAAACATTATCCATCCGCCCATCGCGGGGGATAATAATAGTAGCCTATTGTAATTGAAAGGCCATCTGAAAGAGACCTATTTTGCTATTAGTATGACGTCAACTTCTCCGTTGTTGAATCCCTATGGGCAGTGTACATTATGGCGGACACACGGTTAAGTACATGTACAACTTTTGTTCAATTTATCCTTGATACCTAGTACTACAATTCAGTAGGACGAAACACATATAATAGCATTTATTTATGAATGAAACAAGAAAGGTTAAAATATGTACTAATATCTGAACTTTGACCAAAATACGTGTTTCGTTTAAGAAAAATGCAGGATTTGGACATTTGGAGTTTCTTTTATTTTCATGCATAGGACCAAAATCAAAGATTAACATACAGTTCGCAACAATTAAGCTTTATCACACATTCTTAGTTAATAACCTTAAATCATTTTATCCTGTTTATCACGATTTTTCAAATAAACAATTAATTACAAAGTTAACTTAAACATTACAAAAACACGACTTTTGGGGTACAGGTTTATACATTAAAACATAATATGCATTTACGACATTCATTGAGATGTAACGAGTGAAATAAATAAAAAAATAAGTCCTTACGTGTTTTTATCTTTCCTTTTAAAACTAAAAATGTGTCAACCTGTTGCCGTAAGGAAAATACTTTCAGCATTGTTTATGAAATATCTTTGACCGGAAAACATACATGTATTTTAGTTCATCGCACACATTTCAAGTTCCAGGCTTCACTTGCAATCTCGTCAATTTAGTGTGCCAAAACCATGCTTCATGCAAATTGTAGGTGTTACATCAACGTATGAAACAAATTGCAATATTATAAAACTTGTATAAAATGC
Source organism: Dreissena polymorpha (assembly GCF_020536995.1). NCBI lineage: Eukaryota > Metazoa > Mollusca > Bivalvia > Myida > Dreissenidae > Dreissena > Dreissena polymorpha. The sequence goes on from NC_068363.1 coordinate 90,649,874, forward strand.
CTACAAGCATGAATAACCTTTGACTGGCCTTTGGCGATTGCGTGTTAGGGCCCGTTACTTATTTTTATTTGACCAAACCATCTTTTGTTGAAACAAAGACTTGTCCTAGTTACGAACATGTACGAAATAAGGAGCTATTCCGCAAATATTATTTCACTTTTCAAAACTTAAAATGATAAACAGAAACATAATAAGCATCATCGTTGTGAGGGTTACATAACATTTTACTAATATAAAAACGAATATCACATGTGCATCTTATTCGGCTGATATTCCCATGGAGTTTTGCGACCAAACAGTTTTTTCTCTGGCGTCGCCCACAGGTAACTTTTTATTTAAAAGTTTGCAACATTTTTCTTAAAACCATTAGTGTCGAAATGTATCAAAATAGCCCATACGACATAAAGTCTCTAGGGAATTAGCCACTTATTTTGTTCCAATAGTAAGATATGACATCCGCAGTAAAAATTCAATAACACGTAACAAAAACCATTGTACAGTTCTAAGATAAATGGATCTTAATAGTCGCCTGCGCCTTTAATAAAGTCTCCTTTCCTGGTGTGTTGAGCATTAGGCAGACTTATGTGTTACTGATGTCTTATTGTTATCTCTTCAAGAATAATTGACAACACATGTATAATTAAATTAATGCTTCCCCTCTTAATGCCGAAGTTCTGAAATAATTCCCTATGTAAATAGAAATAGCATGCATTAGTAACATTTGCAACTGAATGAAACAAAACAAAGTCTCAATAAAAATGAAGCCTTAGCTTAGACCCTGGTATTATCTCTGGTATAAACAATGTTATGTGTAATAAATACTTAAAATTGTAGAACAGTTATACGATAGTTTGATGTTCTGTTCTTGCTTTTAAGATTTCCGATTTGGCATTGTATTCTTCACCCAAAATCTAAGTTTGTAAAAATATTGCTACTAATTTATACCTGTTTATATAATCTTGTGTGCGGACAAGAATGTTAATGTTCATGTAACAGGAAATAAAGCAGATACGAAGCATTCATTTTCCCATGCACATTATGAAATGTAAATCATTTTGAAACATTAAGCCCTTTGTATCCATACAATTATACGCTTATGTACGCGCCAATGCAATATGTTACCAATAAACACACAAACCCGTTCATTGTAATTCGAGAATTGTAATGTGGTAATACACGTGCTTATGTATATTATCGAAATGCAATTCTTAAAAAAGCGACTATATCAACATGTGTCTATTGAAACTAATGTAAAATGCACTTTAGAAACAAATATGTTGGGGGCATTATGTGCATATTCATTTATTCGCCACAATGTTGTCATCATATGAAATAACACAAAAAAAACGCTGCACCAATATAGTATTATATTTCTTTGATACCTTTGTTTTGTTTTAAAAAGCACATTTGATATGCGCTTATAATCCATACTTTCACAATTAACGATCATTCAATAATCTTATGAGAAGTCATGCTTGCTAAGCGAAGATCACATTCAGCAAGTATCATGCTTTAGTAAAAAGTGAATGCAAGATAGGATATTTAATAATTAATTGATCTTTGTATGAATATATATATAAATGCTGGGCGAAACTCAAATATAAAACAACATAGTTTTTTTTACAAAGACATATTTCGATGATCGCGCCGCATCATCATCTGCAATGAAATGTGTGTCCGCCGGTATAAAGAAAACTACAACAACAAATTATCTTTACAACACAAGACAATTTAGCACTTCGAAATTTAACATACTAGTAACAGCATGATTAAAACGGCGGTCAACGCTTGAAATATCATTCGAGCATTCTTTTTGACCGTTTTAAAGGCGCTGAAAACATCACACTTTTTTGTACAATAAAACTGTTATGACTTCGGCCCCAATATCGAAGCGTCCTTGATTGCACATTTCAAAGATAAGTTCATGGCAATAGCAACAAATATGCTTGTCAAAAATCGGCCCTAATGAAGTGTTAACAGTTAAGTTTACTTAAACATTTATCCAGTGAACATCTCGGGATTGGTTAGAACAAAGATTGTATAAAAAACTATGTACTTTTTTTGCGAACGTCTGTTTCGTATATCGATACATGATGAATTAAATGTACATATACGATACGACAACATTATTGAAATCTTCGAAGAATATAGACATCGCTTCCAGGGCCAGACGCATTTTTTTGTAATTGCATGTATCATATCTTAACTAAATGTACAATACTTTTAACTAGCATAGCATGGGCGATCGCATCCTCTCAGTGTAATTGCATGTATCATATCTTAACTAAATGTACAATACTATTAACTAGCATAGCATGGGCGATCGCATCCTCTCAGCAGCTAAATTATAAAGTTATTAAGTAATAAAGTATTTTTCATTATGTGTCATACTCGCTTAAGTCTGGGCAGCTGATTGCTGTCGAAGGGGTGTATTTGTACTTCTCCAAGGTGGTTATTTATTGAAACGTTACAAACAAAGTTGAAAACTCGCTTTTCAATCCACTTACCAGTATCCTCCATGAGTTAGCAAACTTTACATCAACAAAGGCTATCGATTTTCAATCCGATTGTCAATAAAAAGTACTTTAATGCGCCTTATCAATTTCCTGTTTTGTCTCTAAGAATATCACAACAGTGCGCCTGACTTAAAAACCTGAAAAGTATTTATTTTAGAAAAAGAAGAGATATATCATTGCAAACTATCATGTTGCAAATAGTCGATAATCCATTATAGAAAAATATCATGAGCAACAGCGAAATGTTTTTGGTGTATTTTGCAATTAAAGTTAAGCACGATTTAAATTGTTAAATAAACCAATTGAGATTTATAATCTTCAAATGTTTTTTTAATCTGAAATCATTTGTTCTTCTCGTAAACGACAAGCCGAATTAAAAATGTACCCCTATTACACTGTAATATACACACAAATATCTAGACCACGGTGACCGTTTATCTACAGTGTACATGTATAGGTAACATTGTGATAACTGTTATAAGTTCGGGTGATGACGTTTATGTTTGGTTTATCTCGCTCTGTGATAAGGGGGGTTTTATGCATGTGCGTAGAGTGTCGTCACAGGCTATTCAGGGACGACACTTTCCGTTTTTATGATATGTTTCGTTTAAAGAAAGTCTCTTCTTTGCACAACTCTATTTTATGCTGAAAGTGTCGCCCCTGATTAGCCTGTGCGGACTGCACACGCTAATCTGGGACGACACTTTGCGCAAATGATCTAAACCCCCTTTTAACAGAGCACGGCTCAAATAACCCAATATTTTTTAATCGTGATTAGAAGTGACATTTCTAAATGTCAAAAGGCGCATGCCTTGTAGTCAAAGACCTTAACGGACCACACTTAATTCTGGTGCGCTTGCGTGAACTTTTAACGATGCGTCTGAAAACCCAGCTCAGGCCACAACAAATTGATTAAATATTCGTCGGATTTGCCGCACCTTAGATTTTTAACGAAATAAAACAATTTTGCTGATTTAGTTTAATTTAGCCAACGTATTTTACGGCATAGAGTGCTATAAAGCTGTGCGTTATTAGATTGGTTGATGGTAACAACAATGGAGGCGTTTGTCTGTCGAGTCGTTTCGGCCAAAGTCACACATGGAAATGTAATTTTTGCCCGATGACAATGAGTCATCGCATCACAGATGATTTAAGTAATTGAGTTCTCTCAGCAGCATCTACATCAGGATGTAAAATTCGCCGGTACGCGTCCGTTTTGTAAAAATCTGTAAAACAAAATTTTTTGTGTTATTGATGAAATTAAATATCAAGCATTAACATGCAAATGAGTATCACCGTTGAACTGGACAAACATAGTGTCGAGTATACTATAATTCTACACGCATCCCCTCTACTAGTTCAAACTGTGACCTCAATGCGTTCAAGGTGTTGATGTTTAAATCCAAGGTGCACAATTTGCCCCAACAACATGAATTAAACATAAGGGTGAAACTTTCTTGACCTCAACGACTTAACTGGGGATTGATTGACGTCTTTATATTAAACTACACAACTTTTACTACCCATTTCTTATTTTTCTTACATTTGGAAGTTGTGGTGTTTTTTCTAGACAAACCTTTAACTTATCATTTCTAATTTGACATCGTGAATCTAACAAAAGTAGTGCAAAAATGATATTTTTTATCAGTGAATTTATTTTGCCAAACATTACAGTCTTTAACAAACTGTACCCAATTTGCAAAATTCAAAAAAGGCTGTTTCCCAATTGCAAAAAGTAACATTTGTTTAAAACTCTGGCAAACATTTCCCCAAAAATAAGCCAACGTTTTTAAATACACTCAATAATTGGAATGGTTTATTCAGTTTATCACACAGCAGATTAATTCCCTGGCACGTTATAATATAAATATTAGAAAGCAGATTAACATTCACTTATGAGCAATTTTATACTGTTATTCATAATCATAATGATATAATGTTTAATTTCTCATGTTTGTGGTCTATCGCGTTTTTTTCAAATCAAAAAGCACAGGTTGTAAAATGTTAAGCGAAACAAAATCACTGCATATGTTTGGTGTTCATTGTATTATTTATTGTTCCATGTTTTCTGACTATCATTGTCAGAAGACTGAGCTTCTAAAATAACATTGATATTAAACATTACAGTGTGTATACCACGTTAACATTAAGTGTTCACTACCTGGTTTCAATAAGCAAAACAACTATTGGATACCATTTTGTTTATTTTTCAAACATATATTTTTCGTCATTCGCTTGAATATGGTTTTTGGGGGCTAAAATCCGTAGAACAAATTTTTAATTTGTTGTGGCCTCATGGTGAATCAGAAATAGCACTTGTTGTGCTTTTTACATTTACCAGCTGTCAATTTGTAAGATCTAATAGCATGTAGCCTGACATTCTATATGTTTCGATTCCCGCGTGAATTCATTTTTGACTTGTAAATAATACTTATTTTTCATTTTATCCAAATGGGATATGTTCAATAATTATATCTCCGTGTTATGTTTCGAGACCGCATTACAAAATGTTCTTCCATTCTAAGTTTTTTTATACTAATGTATATCCTATTTATGGCCTTAAAATATCTGACAAACAAGTCCATATTTCAAATTGACATTTTTCAAATTCGATCATTTAAACTAATATCCACTTACATTTGACCAATTTGTTCAATTATTGTTTGAATGTTTGGCTATCTGTATTTTGTATTGGTCAGTCGCTCTTGATATCTTGTGTATGTGTGCCTGTCTTTAAGTCCAGGTGTTCTTGGTTGTGTGTGTATGTGGGCGTGTGTCTTTATGTTTATCTGAATATCTCTATGTGTACCTCACTGTCTGTCTGTATGTATGTTCCTTGCTGTCCCAAGGTGTAATATTGTGTGTGTTTTTTCGAACAGAACAATTCATAGAATTTAAGTTAAAGTCAATTTGTATTCACTAAACACTGATTAGAAAAGAGATTTCTTTTACTCTGAATTGTTTTTGGCATTTTAACTACGGTAGCGAATATCACAGACTTCTTGCAACTTACCTACAGTAGATGCAACACTGAGTTTTTAAACCGAAGGCTCGCGCGTGTTACTATAATCAACCGTATATAAGTTAAGGAGGCAAACTATTTCAAAACTGACAAATCATTTATTTTAATTAAGTCCACAATAAACAGAATCTACATTCCATCGGGATTCCTTCAGGAATCAATTTACTACCATGTCGAGCGGCATAATGATGTCTTTGTTGCTAGCCTGGATCAAAAGGGTGCCTTCCATAGTGTCTGGCACAGTGCTTTGTTTTGAAAACTAGGTCAAATTGGCTTGACTGGTAAACTACTCCGAACCTTGAAAACGTCATACGATAACATACAGTGCAAAATACGCGTGCGTGGCTCCACATCGGAACCTATTAAGGTAGTACGCAGTGGAGGGGTACTGTCGACATTTTTCTACCTGGCTATATAGATGAGCTATTACGAGAACTACAAGCAAGTGCTTGTGGGGCAACGGTACTAGGCATAGATGCGGGTAATCCGGCCTTTGCCGATGATGTCACACTGGTCGCGCGTAACCCTCTTCTACTCCAAAACCTCGTAGATATCGTGTATCGGTAGTGTAAAAAATGGAGAATTGATATGAACGTCGAAAAATCAAATGTTTTAGTTTTTTCGAAACGCCGTAATAGCCCACAACCAGGTATCTTATACGGGGGCGAGTATTTACAACAAATGCGGTCTGTCTCGCACTTAAGCATATTACAAGAATCTGATCTAAAGTTACATAACCGCATCGAATATAGACTACAGAAAGCTAAAAAATCATTTTTTTGCTATGGCAAGTCAGGGTCTCCATCCAAGGGGTGTCAATCCCCTAGTTTCAGTAGAACTATACAAAAAAATACCAACCGCTTTATATGGCGCCGAATTATGGAATGACATGACACAAAACGACATACTTAGAAAAAATCACTTTCAACATTTCATCGCCAAGCAGATTCAAGGACTACCCATAAGAACACGCTCATATATGGCCGAACAAATTATCATCAGCTATTGAAATAAAGAAGTTAATATTCCTACATAAGATAGTGTCACTACCCGATGACACAATCACCCATAAACTCTTTATAAACAAATTCATATTATATACGTCTGATAATAAATTGGTGCAAATGGGTTTTATTCCAGATATTTGTATTCTTTTAAGATAGCACAATCTGTATTTTATTGTTAATCAATGTATAGAACATGGATTGACGTTGCCTCTAAAATCAATTTTGAAAAGCGTTGTGAAGCACTCTGTTCTAAGGCTTGAAAACAAATGTTTAGAACAACCACTCTCCAGCGACAATGAAATCTATTTTTTCGTGTTCTGCACCCATTATTTAAACCCATCTTATATTCTGCTTCAAAGACATGTAGCTTTAGAGATACGCTACTAACTATAGCAAAACTGTGGTGAAGGCCCTTTCAATTGGCCATGAACACATGTGATTTATGCGAACACATATATTACGACCATCTGGCACATGTTTTGTGTGAATGTGAAGTGTCGTCCTCGTTGAGACACAGTTACTTCGACCGGATAGACACAGCACTCGGAAATGACGTTAAACATCAACTCGAATCTATGGACAGTATAGACATGAGCTTGAGAATGCTCGGGGCTCCAATAGAACCAATACTCGGAGTAAGAGAGACCAATGTATTTCTGAAACTGTCATACATTTTTATTGTAAAATGTATAAGATATTGCTTGTAAAATGTGTCTATGTTAAACATCCTGTAACAAGTACTTAATTTTCTAAATATTATTCATGGACTTGAAAAAAACGCACTGTGTTTCTATCATACATTTCAATTGTATCACGTGCAGATGTATATTTATAATGCACTTACATCATAATTTGTATATAACTGTTATTACAAGAAAAGTATTGATGCAAAGCATCAAAGGGCGTCGGGAATTTCAGTGTAAAAGGCACTCAAGGAAGTTACATGGAACGATTTTTTCTACTGTAAATATTAATATATTGGCCGATTATTTTAAACAAAATAGAAAAAAATACTGGTATAACCATTATCTATAATTTTGTGTTACAACCCCCAAATAACCATTATTTATGATGTTGTGTTATTACCCCCAAATAACCATTATCTATGATTTTGTGTTGTAACCCCCAAATATTTCATAGTTCATTTTATTAACATTGGTTTCTTTTTTTACTGGCATCCGTGTGCAGTTTTCATTAATTGAACAGAACTGTGTAGGTTTTAAAAAATATGCTTCATCTTGTAAGCGTAATTTCATATTTTTTCTCAACTTGAAGGGGAGATGATTCTGAACTTATTCTTACGTTGCTCATTTACGATAGGGGTTGAGTACTCATTGGTATGAAAACACTGTAAAAGTTTAAAAAAAATTGAATTAAAACTGTAAATTGAAAAAAGAAGCTGCATTTCACTATACTTTGAAATTCAGTAAAAGATCATTATAGATTTATTGCTTTGATATTAATCATTTTCAATAGGGTTCGAGTAATATCGACTGATATAAAAACACTTAACAAATTTGGAAAGATTCAGACAAAAGTTGTGAAATCTTTTAAACAAGTGGAAATTGTTTATTTTGTCAGATTTAATAGAAAAAAAATCTGGACTTATTGTCCCGATGTTTCTCATTTTAAATGAGGTAAAAATGCTCATTGATATGAAGACACTGTAAGTTTGGAAAGAATCTGATGAAAAATGTTGACATAATCACCAAACCAAGCAGTTTTTCACTTTTGTTTTTAAATTCAAAGAGACATAATTTTAGACTTATGGTCCAATATTGCTCATATAGAGTTAGGGTTGGGTCCTCATTGATAAAAAAACCTGTGCAAGTTTGGGAACAATCGGATGATAATTTTCGACTTCGAACAACGATTTCAAAATTTCTCGAATTCTAAGGAAGATAACTATGGAAGTAATGGTCGGATAATGCTAAAGGGCCCATACCACATGGATAGAAATACGTGTCGCGCATAGCGCTCTATATGTGGTTCTTACAAAAAACCTCCGAGGAGTGCTTGACTCTAGGGAAACGGGTTGCTGGGATACAGCTCCTCCTTGATAATCGGCTGCTTCCTTTATCGCAACTCATTGTTACAATCAATAATACGTGTCGCGCTTCGCGCTCTGTATGTGGAAGGGATAGTACTAAGGGCCTATGATAGACAACCATAAAAATACATGGATAATAGATGTTTTGTTTGCATTTATTTGTTAATATAAAAACACGTGTATTTTTTATAAGATATTAAATTGATGTAAGAAATTTTAAATAACGTTGTCACCACGCCGCATCCATTTATTTTATTAAAAATTTCCAATTGTAGTCAAATGGATTTTAAAATGTCTACATAAAATAAAGCTTTATTATATTTATTAACATGACTTAAAAAAATTGTCAGCCGCCGAACTGTTCCGTTCGTGCCGGAACCCGGGATTGAACCGTGGGCCTTTAGATGATTGTTGCGTATACAATTTCAGTCTAACGCTCTCCCAACTTAGGTATTCCTGCTGACATCATTTATGTACTGCTATTTGGTGAAGTTGTGTATAGCGATCTTTACTATATGTCTATTAATAAATTAATACATTGTACGTTTTCGTATCACTACGCCTTCCAATAAACTTGCTTACGCGATAGATCGTCAAATATCGTATTAAATTAATTCTCCACTAAATAAGCAAATTAGAAAAACCACAAAATAAATATATATATTGATTATGTTTTGTTTATATACAAAACCAGAAAGTTTCGCGTATTTGCCCAGTCCCTGTGATTTTTCCCCTGTGATCAGTTGTGGATCAGTTATTAATTAAAACAATTAGCTTTGCATTTTTGGCAAAAATGTTGTAATAAATGTAATAGGCACATATGCAGTACTTATTTACACTAATTTACACACAAAAATCACCACTATGCAAGATATTCTTATAACAAAAATATATACATTGATCCGTAAAATAACTTCTCCTCCAATAAGCGAAAAAAAATGCATTACATACTAGTCGCCGCTTTCCAGAGCGACGCCAATAACATTTTCAAATCTCCATTCTTGGGGAAATAAAGAATTTGAATGATTGATTGATTGTCGCACCTTGCAATTTCCGAAAAAACAGACCAAGTCAAAATGCATACCATTCGTTAATGCACTCGTCATGCAAATGTAATGCGCCGCATAATATGCTTGCATAGTATGTGCACATAATTTTTATTATATATGTTTATGAAGACCATACATATATATATTTTATACCTTAATCTAACGCTTAATGTTTTACTAAACAAAGGTACATTGATATTGTTACAATTGAATTATATTATTATAATCGTCTTATAAACTTGTTGCTTGCTAACTTACAAGTAAACAACGTAGCCTTAACTCTTTTTTACGTCAGAGTAAGACAGATCATAAGTGTGTGCGTGTGTTTGCGCGCGTGCATGTGTGTTTGCCTGCGTGCGTGTGTGATTTAACATTCAGTTACGGCTACTTTAAATATAAAAAACAAAGATAATTGTAGCTAAGAATACCACCATGGGAACGATGTATTTGCTCTTACTATCTATATATTTTATGTGGATTTCAAAGGAATAAATAAGACGTAGCTTGAAAGGCTAACGATAGGTCGATTCTGTTTCTTACAAAACGCATATTTTGGCTAAATGATAACTTCTAGTTAATAGCAATGCGATAAACCGTTAGTACCTGTTTTCATTATATACGATCGGTAATTGAACTTATTAATTAGCTCAACATGTTCAACAAAGGAACTCGTATAGTTAATTATGGTATGGGGGTCGCATAGAAAGATGAGATATCGTCGCGTAAATTAATTTCACGCTTTTGCATTCAGACTGGTTTTTCCAGAGAGCAACATTCTGTAATCAGAATGAAGTAAGGCAAATGCGGTCAATGTGAAAATATACGCTCACCAGTTTTCAAAGTTATAACATATAATTTGTATATCTTCCTTCTTTATAAGAACACATGTACCGATTTATTGAAACGATACTGATATATCTTATATCGCTGTAATAAACCAAATTATGTTTGGTCGCAGGCTGTTGTCCGATGTCCTTAATCACTTATGTTTAGTGAGTTCAAGAAATAACCTGATCTAGATCAAAAATAAAAACATACGATCGTAATGATTTGAAGAAGTGGATCACGTACATAAAAACTATGATTTCGCTCTATGTTTGTTTAATATTCCGAAGTTAAGGTATGATTCAAACCGTAATAAAATTTCAAAATCAAGCACAATAAAACAACATTAAACGCAAACAATGTAAAACGTTACTCTACGTTTATCTTGTTATTTTATTTCGTAAAACACATTGTTTGTTAGACACGCATAACATATGTTATAAAGTTAATGTGCGCTATATATAATGGCTTCATTAATGATATGTTCAACGTCTAAACGCTTAATACTATACTTTCTGATGTATTAAAATATTATGTAGAACGAATGCTGTAACTCCTTGATGACAGTTCTCTGCAAATTACGACAAACGGTATGAAATTAACTAGTAAATTGATATCGACCATTCACCGAAATGCGTCTTTAATATTTGCCATGCGTAAAGTATTTTATTTCGTTTGAATTCATTATGATACAAAATTTCCAAAAAGTAGTTGACATGTTTTATTTCACGTTTTTAATTTTTAGAATCCACGGTTCCGTTTCGCAATGCAAGTTCTTTTGATATTTATAAGTAGGTGTGCACGGTAAAGTGTCGAAAGTAAATTTAATTTATATCTAAAATTCACAAACGATTAATGGATCGCTTCGTAACCATATTGTTCAAGGTCAACTTAACCTCTCGACGATCGCTATAAACAATAGAAAGCAAAAACATATAAATAAATCTGCTTTACTGCGTGATTTTTTAATGTGTCCTAGACTAAAAGCAGCGTCAATCTGACGATCTCCAAAACAAAATTATGATTTAAATTTCGTATTCGTATGTATGACTAATGGAAGATGACAAATGGTTTGCGCAAAAATAAACGTCTTTATCATAGAAAGCGATACATCGTCAGAGATAAGATTGTTGCAGATATGTCAAAGATGCAAATTATGCTTGTTGGAACGCAATTGTAAGAAATAAATGATTGCCAGTAGCAAAGAAATTTCATACGGTTATTTGTTATGATCGGCATACCATAATAAAACAAAGACATCACTGGTTTCGATAATATCGCATAGTTAATCACGAATCTGGTAATACATTACACAACTTTAAAGGAAAGTTACTATTGACCATTTATTTTTACGTCCGAGTAAATGTCTGAAACTGAATAAACGAATCGCGTACTTGCTTATCGTGATTTCCTTCAGAATAATATTTGTTAGAAAATATGCCGCAATATGAGTTTTATTAAGGGGTCATATTGACTGTCTCCCATGACGGTTTAAGACAAACCTAGACCTTATTGTATAAAGATCAAATCATTGGAATCATTTGTTGTCATTCTTTTCGAATTAATATTGTTGGAATAATGTTTTAATAGTCTCATATCACTGATCTTCGCAGGTAGCAATACAATATGCTTATAAAAAAAGTTTGAAAAGCTTGTAGTTATAAACAACATGTAATGAGTTTATAACATGCAGATATACAATAGATAAACATGCTGATATACAATAGATAATTATGCACTCTTGATACATTAGCACATTAGCCGAGTATAGCACATAAAAGGAGCTACATGTTCTATACATGAGTATTCAGGGGAGGTATCATACACATGTTTGTTATTGTATTTTTGGAAGAAAACATTAGACAAAGAGAAACTTGACTGATTAGGATAAGTTAAGATACATTAGTCTTTTCTAAGATGTTTATTTTAGTTCATTTTGTATATGCATTTTTTAAGATTCTTTTAAAGTTTTCTCTTCTGGATATGTGGTTTCTTTTATGTGTTCATCATGTGTTATGACTTACAGCTAACTTATGGCGGCGTCAGTTTTCTTAAAGATGACTTCAAGTTGTTAATTTTAATTTAGTATGTGTATTTATTAGTAATTTCCCTATCCTATATACTTAAGTAAAATTATGTTTGCATTCTTTTAAACAATTAGTGGAGAATGCAGTATGATGGAATAAAGAATGACACGTGTTGCCTTTGTATGATGTGTTTCCTCTTCAATTTGACTTGTTGCTTTCTAATTGAAATGTATTCATTCGTTATCGCGACTAGTGTTTTCTTAATTATGAGGTGCGTTTTCATAATCATTTATCGTGTCTTCGTTATCTTACATATGTTGCTTAATATGATGAAAGCCTTCTCTCATATTACTTGTGTATTCCTCGTTGTGAATTGTTCATTTATTCAACATTTCAATAATTTAAGATATATTAAAGTGATATTATGGGCATCTACTAGTTTATAGGTGTCTATCGCCACCGTTGTTTTATTTTGGTGTTTTCACTTCATATACACATATATTTGGTAATGCAGCATCAACATACTAGAAAACTATCCTGGAAAGAGAAATATAACGCATTTAAATATTAACCGTACTTTCGTTTGACAATTGATCATGCATGTACGAAGTGAACCTAAATTAAGTTAAAGTGCAGATTCGTTCATACGACACAAAGACACAATTTTGTTTTACGGATCATTTCGGCTTAGAGGACTGGGTGAGTCATTTAAAATATCGTATATAAAATATATTTATTATAAACAACTGGTAGCAAGATGAGTTGCAGATAATTGGTCAGTAACCACATTTTAACAAACTTTTTGACCTGTTAATTCTTCTTTTCAGCTCAATTCAACAGTGAAAAATGCAAAAAATATCACTTTAAGTAGCAGGCAAATATACGTCCACATATATGTCATGTGCTTTTTACATAAACCATAATTGCCAACTGAATATTAAGTATAAAGAGACCAATTGAATGTGTGTTCGTTTAAATACTCCTAGTTGTCGCACCATCGAGGGTGTTGGTCGCGGATAGCAGTAATGTCAAAGTGTGATATGGATTCGTAGTGGGGATAATGTCAAACGCTCGTAGGATTGTAAGCCTTGATTCTCTCAGTATTTGACAAGAAGCCACGGCATGAGTGTCGCTGTATAGGATCAAGATTATGAGACCACATTGTCTACATGTGTTATCTAGAGTGTTTTTTCGGTATGTGCACTAGGACACGCACAGTTGCCGAGGCTTCCGTTGTTTCGCGAGGTGTCGTCGCCGCGGTCCAGATACCATACTTGGTGCGCAAACTTCACGTCTGAACGTATATTTTACAAGCGACTATGTGTTAATGGAACCATAGTTTACTACGATGGGTTTCAAGCAGCTTTTTTAAAGTACTAGTGTAAGTCATTTATTACGACTGTAGATGGCTATATCACTTTCACTATTCATGTTTACATCTGGTAGTCAATTTGGATGGCTATTGTGCACGCCTATGACCGTAGATATTTGCTTTATTTTCATTATACATGTCCACGCCTGGGCTTCGCGATGGCAGCCAAACTACTGAATAAAGATATAGAAATTTCTAGTTACAATACGGTATGCACCCACCAGAAAATGAAACTCTTGCAAGAATACTTGTAACTTATAGAATTAAACCTTATCTGCAAAAAGTTATTAACACGGATTAAACAGGATTATAAAAGGGAGGTATATTTTGATTTTTTTTTAATTAAGTCATTTATAAAGTAAAATATTTAAATAAAACAGGATTGCCATTATCTCTGATTTTCAAAAGGCTTCTCATAGCTTAGACCGTAATTGTATGTACAAATGTTTGAACAGCATGGGCTGTAGACAATCTCTAATACAGTGGATGAGACTGTTTTATAGTAATGCAAAATTGTGTGTAATTTATAATAAGTATTTATCTGATTATGCATTTAATTACTAGCTAACTATATAATAAAAAAATAAATATACAGGATTTTACACAGGCAACACCGAACTCAAACAAACATTATTTGCAGATGTTGTCTGTATTCTTCTTGACGGCAGTAAAATGTCATTTTATTTTTGTATTATCACCCTTGACAAATTTTCCAGTATATCCTGTTTAAAATTAAATAACAATTCATGCTCTGTTATGAATAAAGTTGCACTTATAAAGAGAAATTTAAAATTGTGTCCACATAAAATTTTGTATTGGGACTATGAAAGCCCGACCACATTTGGAATAACAATATACATTAATATAGTTTTACTGTTCACTGATAAGCAAAATCACAGTTATCAAAACATGTGCGTTACCAAAACTAATATACCCATTTTCAGTTTTAGAAAGACCAGATAAAAGTAAATTGAAAACTTTTAAAGCAAATATTTTAAAAGTTTAATGGAATGACAAACCCGACCGGATAAAACGTTACCACATTATACAAGAATATAAAAATAGCGGTTTGCAAATGCTTGATATATGAAGATTTGTGGTTGGTCTCAAAGCTGCTTGAATTAAACGATGTATATATCAACCTGAACAAACAAAACAAACAAATCATACAGTATTTTTCTGGAAAACTATGGTAATTATTTCATTAAAAATCGTATCACACCTGATGATATAAAGACACTTAACATTCGATCAGTGTTTTTAAATGACATGTTAAAGGTCTTGAATGATGTTAACGCCCACAAATCGGAAAAGAAATAATTTGGAATTATTCATTAATACAAAATTTACAGGGTTTATTTTTCTACAAATAATTTCATATACAAAAAGTCAATCGTGTAGAACAAATATGCAACTATGGAACAACGCGATTTAATAGTTTTGAGCAATTGCCAAACCGGGTTAAATGAAAGAGATTTCTTGAAATACTTTAGTCTTATAAAAAGTGTGCGACTAGAATGGAAAGAAAACCGCCAATATATTTAGTCTCATCAATTTCAGAGTCTTGTACTGACGAAACAAATCAATTACAAAATGGGAATGAGTTTTTAAGACTGGAAATAGAAACGAATCAATTGTTTATAAAATCTTTTAGACTGACACATGATACCAAGCTAAGAACGTTCCAGTATTATAAATATATTACGCAAATTATTCCAAACAATAGCTATATATTGCTATGTTGTTTAACACAATTCAACATTGGTGATTTTTGTTGTATGTCAGTAGATTCGAATGCCCATATGTTTTGGGAATGTACTGTAATTTAACAGCTTTAGAACGGTGTTATATCGAATATCGAACAAACAGCCAGTGATCCGTTTATTTCATACTTTTGATTAGGAACATATACGCTTCTGTATCGCTTCAGCAGGTCATTCAAACATGTCACATACTGCTAATTTTATCATATTGTTGGCAAAATTATATATTTGTAGAGATAAGTACCAGAACAATATGCCCAATATTAATCATTTTAAAATATTTCATAGAACAGGCTCAGAATCAAGGAGATAATTGCTTTCAATATACCTGTTTTGTACTAAAATCATTAAGCATGTATCAATTATTTCAAATTGATTAAACGTCAAAAGGGAGATTTCACATGTCGTTTTAAAATATTTTATCTCACTTTTACAGCGAATTCGGTTGATTAAAGCCGTGTTTATTAAATTTCATCTATAATCAACGGCAAGGCTATAATAAACGGCACGAAATGACGTCATCAACTGCCGAACCGGGACTACTTTTTTCCACGCACCTCGTCACCTATATTTGCCAAGTGCATCAAAAATAAAAACAATCTCAAATGTTTGTCAATCTAAATGACCTTAAAACAAAGAAAAGTAGCAAAAAACGTGTCTGTTGTCATTAATTGTCATTAAACCTCTAGTATTAGGTAAATTTAACACTATGTTGCAAATATGTTCTGTTGTTGCTCCCCTTTAAAGAAGTTAGTTCGAGTTGCTCCCCTTTGACCGTAGAAAACAATCGTCTGGACCAAGAAAAACCTGGCAATACGCACAAATGACACTGCATCCCGGTGGTTCATGCGTAAACAATTGGGTGTCAACAAGCTAGCTCAGATGCTGAAGGCCATGGCAAAAGAAGCCGTCTTTCCCGAGCACAAGGGAATAACGAACCACTCAGTTCGCAAATTCCTGGTCCAAAAACTTGGAAATGCAAACATTCCACCTACTGAATCCATGACCATAACAGGGCACAAAAATGTCCAGTCCATAACCAATTATTCCAACATATCTGTTGAACAGCAGCAAAAGTTTTCAAACATTCTTGCTCAGTCCAGTAACAATCCAACACCTTCCTCTTGTTCACCTTCATGCACTGAAAATATGGCCGAAATGCAGCCTAGACAACCACTGTCAAGCGTCGGACAAGTTGTTCTTGATGTTCGCCCCACCCAGTCACTTCACCAGCAAATGTCTTTCTCTAGTTCGAACAACTTTGCCTCACAATTCTATGGGTCCACTTTCCACATTCAAAATGTTAATGTATATAATTAGCTTAAATTCAAGTTATCTTTGTTATTTCGTCACGAAATAACCACATATTATAACAAAGAAGCAAATATTGTGCACCTCGTGATCGAGTTGATAGTTTGATATCGAAAATGAATTGTGTGTGGTGTGAGGCTACGTCTACGTTTTAAACAAATGTAGTTCCTTGTATATAACAACTAAATGTCATATTGATATAATAAAACTTAAAGATTTGCAATTCAAGATGATTAAAATTGTAATTAATAACGCTCGACTCTTTGTTTCAGAACGATATTCTGATTTAAAAAAATGATTATTTGATCAGCGGTTATTTTTGGAACGCGGAGTAATACACTGACCTTGGTTACACTACAGTAATTATCAAAGTACGACAAAAAATCATTAAAACTAATTTTGTTTAAATAAAAAAGGTTTACTGATTAAACAGTGGGATAAATAGAATAATAGGTTAGTGTTGATTATAGATCAGGTTTATCATGCTCGGCACGAAAACGGAAAAGCACTCGCCAAGGCTCGTGCTTTTTGTTTTCTCAGCCTCGCATGATAAACATGATCTATAATCAACACTAACCTATTATTCTCTATATTTAAAAAAAAAGACAAAACTGAGTTTCGACTAAGAACTAAACTGCATGGAATGTGATTATTTTGGTAATTGAATACCATAACAATAAACAAAACAATTCGGATAGTAATTTGAACTTATAATCGTACAGAATACACTATTTTTTTTGAAACACCTGATGAAGAGTCTTATTGTAATGTGAGGTTTTTGTAGTTCAGATAGCTTAAGTGGCTTTGCCAATCGTCGATGATAATTGTGGACTTTAAATTGCCTTTTCGGGTGATGTGTTTCCATCGAGGAAAGTGGTTTTCTTTGTATGAAATAGGGCGTTTTGACAAACTAGTGCATTTCAAAAAAGCGATTATTATTAAAGACTCGGCTTAAGTCGTTGCATAAACTATGTTTATTACGAGATTTTTAGGCAAGGCTAGCATTATTCATAAAGAATTATTAACAACAAGATACGAAACACACACAAATATCATAGAAACGTACCATGTGCCATCAAACAAACTACGCAGTTTAGGTTTTTATATTACTAACGTAAATATGCTTTGCATTTTTAATAAAAGTCGATCATTTTTCATACAATGGAAACAATAGACTTGTGTTGAATCGAACATTCCGCCATTGTTAGTTTAAATTTGAACCTAAATGAATAAATAACACGTTTTAAAGAAAACGAGCATTTATGTAGATAATGAATTATGTAGATAATGAATATGAAAACTTCAAAATCATAATATAACTGTAAAATATCATTCTAAATTCAACAGATTTTTAATCCATAATGAAACTGTCTTCTTGACGTAAAACATTGTTACACTGCAACACATTTAAGTTTCATGAAACGAAAAAGAAAATTCACGCTGCATTCAAAATGTATTCATATGTGTGAAAGGTAAGTTAGCGACACAATGTGTTCCGATGCTGGCCATACTATCATCTGACATTCAAATTAAGAATGTTTTTTATTTAGAGCATATACAACGTCTTTATTAGGAGTATCGTAAGTAATTAACGAACATTGACATTTAAAAACTTTGTAAATCGAGATTTAGATGAGGACTCGTTACATCATTAGCAAATAGTTAAATAGTTACTTATCCCGGTGATTTAAATGAATCTTTTCACGGTTTGGTAAATTGACAAAATTGAAAAAAGTTGTTTCAGATTCGCAAATTTTCGTTTAAGTTATAATATTTGTGAGGAAACAGTATTACTGAACATTTACCATAGTCTAATATAGCCATTATATGTATCTTTTGACGATTTGAAAACCTAAAAATTATAAAGCGTTGCAACGCGAAATGATTGAATAATTTGGAGAGTTCTGTTGTTGTCGTTTAAATTTACGAAACTACGAAGATTGCTTATATAACGAATAAAATACTTAAGCTATGTATGCTCGGCGGAATAGCCGAGAGGGCTAATGCGTTTTTACTTCAGACTAACTCCAGGACTCCGGGGATCACTGGTTCGAGCCCTGGTACCTGCTTCTTTGTTTTCCTTGTTTTTATTTTATTCATGATTTTTTACTGGAGCTTTTAAGATCCAATGTTTACATGTATCAATATAAAGCATTTAATGACAAACTTCAAAATATGCCAAAATCTGTGAAAAGGCCCCTTTAAGGAAGTAATAACTATTGTTCCGACCTCCTTTTTCAGCGATAATAAATGTCGATTAATGAATCGTGTAAATGTTATTGGTGCTAACGTATGTCAGTCTTAACTAAACGAACTTGTTTAATGTATATTTTATTATAAGTCATTTGCGACAAAGTTGAAACTTCTGTTATATTGAAATGTTTACTGTATTCTACCGCTCTGTAAAAGTTTGTTAAACACCAGACGTAGCTTTCTTAAACCAATGTACGAATGATACGAACATCCAATTTTGGCGAGGATCGTCAAATCCACATATAAATTAAATTAAATGCTTCAAATTGCTTACAAAGTCCCCAATATAGCATTGTGCAAAATTTTAATGGGCAATATTGTCATGACAACAAGAGATTTCTGGACCAATTCGTGGACAAGAAAAACTAAGTACATTTACTGTAAGGTTGGGCTTGTATAACTTAAGGACATTAAGTAATATATGTCTCTTTAATGATTTGGAAGTGGAACAAGTGTTATGATGATATATAAAATGTTATTTTATGTGAATTGTGCTTTGTGTATTGAAAGTTACCAGTTGAATGAAACAGAGTCGCAGCATTTGAAAACTGTATACAAAACAGAACGTCCTGCAATTGCCATGCTAATTCAGAAGTTAATTAACTTTGTATTATTATAAGAAAGCATGTTAAAAATGTATGCGGTGGGGAACTTTTATTAAAACAGCTTCGAGCTCTAAGCATGAACGTCATGTTAATACATGTGTTGTTTTTAATGGAATATATTTAAAATCTCTGAAATTACAAAACAATTAACCATTAGCGACTATTAAAAAGAAAAATAACGTGGAAATAGGGCAGCATCATAATTTAGTTATACATGTATTGGGTATTAGTGTTTGTGTTTTAAAGATACAGACGTAAAGGTTGTCCGTCTAGGTCTTTAAAACACATACTAAGAACAAAAACCTACAAATACAATAAAGCAAGGGGCAACACAGGATAAGCAAATACATAAATACGATGCACAATATGAATTCATGAATTCATGTACATTTAAACAATGGATGGTACAAGGTTCGCAATTACAAAGAATTGTTCAGGACAGGCTTGATAAAACTTGACAACGGGCTTCAGACAATTATGTATTGTGCAAGATTAAATTCAAAAGTTAATAAGAATCCGTTTTGCGCTAGGTTGTGTCTTCTAAGGATTCATGCATGAATTAGTCTTAAGGTTCTTAAATAGAAACATGATAGACCTTTTTCACATATACTGTAATTCATGTAGTGATTTTTCGAATTTCGCCTTAACGCCGCGAACAAACGTGAATTAATGCGGCGGTGAGCTTAAAGAGCGTGGTTAAAGGGGCCTTTTCATAGATTTTGGCATGTTATAAGTTTGTCATTAAATGCTTCATATTGATAAATGCAAACATTGGATCTAAAAACCTCCAGTAAAAAATCAAAAATACAATTAAAAAAAGAAAAGAAAGGAACCCTCAAGCAGGGCTCGAACCAGTGACCCCTGGAGTCCTGGAGTAAAAACCACTTAGACCTCTCGGCCATCTTGCCAAGTATGTATAACAGATGTATTTTATACTTTTATATAAGCAATCTTCGTAGTTTCACAAAATTAAACGACAACAACAGAACTCTCCAAATTATTCAATCGTTTCGCGTTGCAACGCTTTATAATTTTCTGGTTTTTAAATCGTCAAAAGATGCATATAAAGGCTATATTAGAGCATTGTTAATGTTCAGTATTATTGTTTCCTCACAAATGTCATAACTAAAACGAAAATTTGCGAATCTGAAACAAAAAAAATCAATTTTACCAAAACGTGAAAAGGCCCCTTTAAACGACGGAAATTTACTACGACGCTAAACAAACACCAGTTAGATTACTGGTTCATGTACACGTACACACACACAACTAAACCGTTTACAAAGAACACAACTTTAACGGTATTCCTTGTAATATTTTCACATATTGTTTGATATACTATAAACGGATACATTTGTTTTGTTGGTTGTACACTTACATGTATTTGTACAAGGGCATATGTCGGCATATGTTCAGGACATCCATTTATTGAAGGGATGTTCAAATCTTAGATTTCAACATATATTGGTAATTTAAAAATTTATTGCATGTAAATATACGCTCAGCGCGATATTTTTTTATTATTTTAAAATAAGAATACATGTTTATCGTGCGGCATTAAATCTAAAACGCTGTAAATAATTTTAAATCCAATATCTCTTGGATATACATAAATTGCCTGAATACATTTCATACAGGTAACATGTCACTAAAAGTAAAATACAATTCCGGCGAATATTTGCAGATTAAAATTATACTAAACTGATAATACATAAAAATAATTTAGTTTGTTCAATGATTGTGACAATTTCTTAATGTATAAACGGACAATTATAACCAATTAAAATATAATACTGTAACAGTAATTAAAGATATTGTCCTTTCAAAGAAATATAAGTCTTCCAGTGAAGATCAAGTGTTAAACGAATAATTTACAGAAGCCTGCATAAATGTGCTGGTTTCATCTCAACGATTTGTATAAATGAAACCATTAGCTAGGACTCAAGGGATTGTAACCCATAAACAGCAGGTCGAGGCATCAAATGCTATTCATTGTAGAGGCACTTTATAAAACGTGATGAGATGTGGGTGTGTTGAAATGATTAAGGAGACTATTGCGAACGACTGTACATAAGTGGGTGTCATACCAAATTTTACCTGGAATTTTAATCTTTATCAAAATTCTGCGTCATAAGGACCTTAAGCATTTAACATATTCAGGGTGCATAATCAACGGGGTTTTCAGAGTTTTACACACGGGCTGAACAGAATGTAAACACACCGTTAAGATTTTTTTTTAATATTTCAAGTTATTTATATACATTTGCAAAATCTTTAGTGCTTGCAAGACAGTTTTTCTTGCCGTTTATGTCGATATCTTAATATATAAGAATAATTCCTCGAATACTTCTGAACTGGGACAAAATATCACATTGTGTGAAGCATAACCCTGCAGTAAACAATGATTTTTTGAAGAAGAACACAGGCTTATAAAATAAAGTAATTCTAGTGAATTTCAAATTACCATAAGCAGCATAACAATTTGTATTTTATGCACTTCTTGTAATTTTGAATTTTATTGGGAACCCCACAAAGTCACCTGCACATTGATATTGCTTTTAAGTTTGAGCACCTTAATGTATAAACTAAAGATTTCTTTGATGTTATTGTACGCTTTCATTTATTCAAATATTACTTGCGCAAAGTCTGGGATTTCTCGATGTTCAGCAAGTTTAAAAAAATGCAATTAAAATTAGAAAAAGCTGTTCTTCGAGTAAAAAAATCAACTTGCAGCCGCTCACGTAAAACTCATAAGATATCAGTTATATGTTCTCAAATATAAACGAATCGTAAAATATTCGCTTAGCACAACTTCAATTGGCAATATTACACTTTGTTTAATATAGAAAGATGTGGTTATTGACTGAAATGACAATAACTCACTTATCAGTGAAGTTAATGTGTGTCTTTGTTGCCGATGAACACTGACATGAGTGGAAACGAGACTAAATGTGTCTTGTTCTGAGAAAACTCGGCATAATACATGTGCGTAAGGTGCCGAAACTTTCCGCTTAAACTAGATTTTCGGTAAAAAGGGACTTCCTTTAAACGAAATATACCATAAAAGCGGAAAGTGTCGACCCTAATTAGCCTGTGCGGACTGCACAGGCTTATCTGGGACGACACTTTACGCAAATGCATTTTGCCCAATTTTCACAGAACAAGACACAAATGATTATATGTAATTATATACAGCACATACAACAGTATACGAATTGTCTGAACTAACGGTATGAGCTAATAACCTGAGTTTGAAAGACATATCCCACTGTTCGTTATTTGTTCTAAATATGTCAAAATTAGAGAGAGCAACATATTAACAACTTGTTATAGGATGAGACTAAGCATGTCTCAACTCACACACACGAAAAATAAAAGCGAAATGTGCAAAATGAGCTTCATTAAAATAGACAATCGAATTGTATTATTTTCTGTTGTTTTTTTTTTTCAAGATAATAATAATTTTTCATATTGGTTAAAACGACCACGGCTTAAGGAATATCTATATACAGTTTTTACATGTCCGTTGATACGATGTTTGTTTAAATACTGTGAAACCATTTATTTTCGTCGGCACAAATTTTCGCCCTTTTCATAAAAATGACTATTTCGTCCGCTCTTAAATTCGTCCATTTCTGGTTTTGAAAAAAAAAACAACGTCCGATTTGTTTGTAATACATGTAATACGCGGTTGCGAAAAAATCGTGCTGGGGAAAGAGAGGTGACACTTGGTAGTCATTTGCAGGAGGTGGGCCTTGTTTGGCATATGCCAATTAACAAGTCTGTTATTTCAGGTGATAGTAACTGTCCCTTATTATTTAATGTCATTGACACTTTCTTTGTTATGATGAGCGGATAAGTGGGACTGAATAACCGTTAACGAGTGTTTTAAACAACGAAGCCAATTGCCAATAAGTCTTTTTCCGTTACAATCACGGACAACCAAACACAAATCAAAATGTTCTTTATTAATTTGTAACAAAGCGCAGAATATATTTCAGTCAGGTGTTGATCACACATCGTCATATTTTAATTGCGTTTAATAGTATTGTCTTTAATCTGGATTCGCCGCGTGTAGGCTGTATAATCTGCAACACTCCTGAAAAACACAATACACACAATGGGTAATAAAGTTGTTAACAATTAGCGCTTATCAACACTATTATACCTAAACGAAGTCGACGCATTCGATACAGCCTTAATGCATTCGCATTTTACAGGAAATGTCAGTTGTCAGTACACTGTATAATGAACACCCCTTTGTGTCAAAACCGGATTTAACTTGAGTGTAATAAGTCGACCGTTTCATGTTCTTCGTATCAATACCATCTGTGTATCTGTATGATAAGTATACCAGTCAACAAACAAGGTGCGCGCTTCCGCATATGGGTATTCGGACGTTCAAAAAATTGACCTACGGTTTAGCGTTCACGCCGTCGAACGCATTAAGCCATATAATTCGTTTTTTTTCACTATTTCTTTAATTGCAAAAAATACTAGTTGCTTATAACTTACCTTGCAATCTTTTTTTCACGCATTTTGCGAGTGTGCGAGTGTTAATTTCGAGCCTTGTGTATATGCGTGGATTACGCTGGATTTAAATGCCTCATGCCTACGGTAATTCAGTCTTATTTGTTTCAAATATGGAACATGATTGTTCGTTAGGATCTTGAATTCGTCCATCGGTCGAAGGACGAAAAAGGCGAAAATTAATGTCGGACGAATAATAATGGTTTCACAGTATATGTACAGCTCATTCATTACTAGATTTATACTTATTCTACAATAATTACTTACTGTTTTATGTATTTAAAGGAACACTTTGAAAATTACTTGAAACTGTTAAGTGTACATATCATAAACGTATGGTGTGTTCTGTTCTGAAAACGATCCACAGTGAAAGTCACACAAAGTATGCTGCTATTTAAAGGCTGGGTTTCACACAAATGCTTTTAACTCAAAATTTCAACACATTTAAAGAATTTCTTTCATAACAATGGTCTCTTTGATGCGAGATAATTACATGTATTCGACATCATAGAAACTTAACATACACTCCGATAAAAACACAACGCTTGGTGAATTTTACACAATGCCCAAATAGAACTTGGTTTATACGATTCCTAACATTATAAATTTAAATATTATTTTTTGACATGTGACTTGCATAGCATGCGGTCGTCATGAATCCGACACTGTTTGACATTTTAAACACGTGTAGCAGGATTGTAGACGACTTTATGACGGGGCTACTTCTATGATGCAATATTAGAAGACAGAGACCAATTAAAACATGTATATTGAACGACGTGGATGAAAACAAACAATTCAAACCCACGTTCTATGTTGAACTCTGAGACAAACGTAGCTATTTATTGCTCGGTAGCCCAGGTTTTATTTTAAAAAATCTGGGCTAGTTGCGCCTCTGTTACAATTTTTCTACAATAATTATAACAATTAATGTTGCTTTGTTTATCGACAACACTTTTACCCAAGAGACAATGCTAATTATTTACTGGTCCCAATCCGCCATGCTAAAATAGTATTTGTACAAATGACGTTAGAAACGCAGTGCATGGGCGAATTTGATGCTTTAAAACGTTTTAGTGTCATTCCATTATTAGAAATCTAAAAAAGGTTCCATTATTAGATTTCTAAAAACGTACAAAAATACAATCTTGGTTATCAAGGGACACAGCTCTAATGTAGTAAGTTCATGCATGATATCGTAACTAAATAATATGATAAATGTACAACACTGTAAACCATTATAGCAAACTCTAACGTCTAATCATCTTCATGCTGTGGTATATGTGTATTTGTCCAAAGTGTTTACATTTTAAAACAAACATAACAATTTGAAAAATATCGTGGGTCATTTCCATGTTCACTTACCAGTACTCCCCGTGCATTAACACAAACAGAAGGCGTTTCGAAATAGAAAACCGATTTCCATAAAGAAAGAAACTACATGCGTCAATATACCACTGAGCGTTGTTACAATAATTCAACTCCCAGGGAGTTGCAACTTGTTTATTTAAGTTAATATGAGCCACATTAACTACGTTTAGGCATAAACACACACAAATAAACCATAAACATTATGCGCAAATTCATACAACTTACGATATATGGTGTGCTCGCAAAATAATAAGATTATTGCAAGTTTCAACCTCTTGAACGGTGCATACAAATGTGTTTTTTTCAATTGAAAGGCCGAATATTCAGAATTTTAAAATAAGCCATAAATATACATCCGCAATTTTTCGGAAGAAAGATGTTGTGTATAATAAACCAACCGTGATACATCGACTGTTTCCGGAAGTTCCTTAAGAAAGATTTAATCCACTCTGGTTGAGAAATAATCGTCAATTAACAAATTCCGCTTTCGGGTTTTATCACGGCTTTTATTTTAGCATTTCTCCACAAATTGATGTCGATGGTAACAGGTATTGTGTTTGGTACGATGTATAAGGTTGATTAAATTCTATTGACAAACGTGATACATAATGTTAACATGGTTTTTGCCCTTACGAGGAAGAACTTTGAGCTGCTGGCAAGTGGTCATAAACGCTCAAAGTATTTAATAACAAGGTAAGTATTGATGCAAAGCATCAAATGGCGTCGGGAATTTCAGTGTGAAAGGCACTCAATGAAGTTACATGGAACAGTTTTGGTCTACTGTAAATATTAATATATTGACCGAAAGTAAATATTAATATATTGACCGATTATTTTAAACAAAATAGAAAAAGATACTGGTACATGTATAACC